>NW_028279359.1:0-315546 GCF_059751315.1 Micrasema longulum
TACATAAACTACTTGACTAAAATTGAAATCTTAAAAATTGTGCACAAAATAACACTGGGAAACATACAAGACGACGACATAATATTAGTCAAAAATGCTGACATACACAAATATAACACTAGACAACAACAACACTATCATATTGAAAAAGCAAAGACAAACACAGGACAGTCAAAAATACTACATAATGGACTTAAACACTACAACGACCTACCTTACTACTTGAAAACTTTTACTGGAGACAAATTTAAAATCAATCTGAAAAAGCATATGATGACTGAACTAACTAGACTAGACGAGACATAAAATGACTAGACAATAATTAATTTCTAATGTAACCCTGACGGGTTTTTTTTAAATTGTAAATAAATAAAAAAAGATGCCTTCTTAGGCGAAAGCGTTCGTCAGTCAAATTGAATAAAAGTGAAATTAAACCAAAAAGTTTCTTTGAAAATTGTATTTATAATTTTATCTAAATCACAATATCTAGAAGTTTCGGAAAGGTTCAACATGCAGTACCCTGTAAGGGCTCTGGTGGTAACCCTTGATGAGGCTGAGCTTCATTAGGTCGAAAGTAAATTTTTGCCAGTACTTTTTTGTCAGTTTCTTCACATGGTGCTGACCAGGCACACCCTCACTTCTGTTCAGCGTACTTTATAGTCCCAACTCTCAACTGCACCTTTGTGATAATTTTCTACTCTATAGTTCATAGTTTATCTATGCGTTCTCATCCTCAAAACACCTTCTTAATTTCTATCCATAATTTCTACTTCTTTTCTTACTCATATACGATCCATACAGCTTGACTGAGGAACCATCCTAAATCCACTAGCAAAACTACAGAAGCTTTGTTTAAATCCCGCCTGAAGAAACATCTTCATTTTCTTCCTTAATTTCTCTTTTTTTCCTCTCCTTTCTTTTTCATTTTTCCCATTAAAGACTAGTATCGATATTAATTTGTTTATACTCACATATTTATTGAATAATCTTCCCAACGTTAGACGAGGACGACCAAGGAAGACGTGGCATGATCAGATAAACCAAAATCTTAAGTCTGGTCATGTCAAAAGCAGACAGAACCGAAGGGCATGTATGACAAGATGTATGAATGTGGAAGAGGCTAGGAGTGTATGCCAGGATAGACGTGTGTGGCGGTCCATTCTCTCTGCCTACCCCTACGGGGAAATGGCGTGATGGTAGTAGTAGTAGTAGTAGTTCCCATTAATGTCAGAGACGCCCATTCTATTTTTACATTTAAATCACGTATGAAACATTACTATCTGAATATTGGAGTTTTTCCTTTCACCTCCCTCTTTCCTCCCTTCTGTACTTCATCTTCTCTAAATATTTAGTCAGTTTTTATTTCTCAAAAAAGATGTGCTTATCAATATTTTGTTTTCAAATTTTATAATATACTAACTTTATGAATGAATTTGAATCAAATTTAATTAAATCTGAATCAAACCACATCCTTTAAATGGAAAATGTTCAAAAGCGATATTTGCGATACTTATTCTTGTCTCCATTATAATTTTTAGCAAGGATGCTGGATTACAACACGTTCGAATCTTGTCGTAAAATTTTTCTTGGGAAACATTTCTATAAGCTGATTTATGGAAGTATATACACATAAAGAGAGACATTTACCCAAGCGTCAACCACAACCATAATACAAGATACTCTAATAGGGATCTGATACTAAGTGAAGGGGTCAACACTGTTCTGGCATCGAGACAACACTATAACGTAGGCAAAAAGGTCCATAACCTTTTGCCAGAATCGTGGAAAGACGGGAGTGTTGTCAAGTTACGGAAGGTGTTGACCTCGCTCTTTCATGACATTGGTCGTAGGGAGTCAGAAAAGTTGATGCGTGCCACGGATTGGAGAACCTTACTGGATGTCAAAAATAAAATATAAAAAAAAAGGAATAATAAAAAAAATATATATTTATAGATGACAACCATGAAGTTTCGCATAAATAAATTGTCTATTTTTTTATGAATGTATGTATGTGTATGCGCATGGGTGTATGTACGTGTGTGTGTATGTACATGTGTATATATGTGTATATTTAAATATATTTGTGTATATATGTGGATGTCTGTATGTATATGAATCAAAATGTGTATCCGAATAAGTTTATATTTTGTTTGTCTGTGCTCTGTATTAATTTGTTAACTATTATAATTTATTAAAATGTAATTGCCTAGCTTGGAACAAGGTATGTACCCTTGTTCGCTGGGCAAAGTGAACATGGAATTGTATTTTGATAAAGAGTGTGAATAAATAAATAAATAAAATAAAATATACATATAATTCAAATACTCGTTTACTGAAAGAGATCAGTTTGTGTGTTCCCAATAATTCTAATAGAGTGAGATCTCATGCACTGTCTTCCTTGGTCGTTCTCGTCCGACGTTGCCGTTCATTCTTGCCATACACGCCTGTTTTACCATTCGTTCTGCGCGACTACACCATCCCCGAGACCCTTTCGAACGCGGCCAATGTACAAAAAGAAAAATAAGTCTATTTGAATGAACACCCGGGCTTAAAGAGTTAAGGACCTTCATAAAGGTACGGATAATGGGTTCCGGAACATAATATTGAAAGCACAAAGCATCCCTTAAATAAGGGCTAAGAGAAACGAGATATATTTTATTATTACTGCCACGAAAAATATGTAAATTAATGCTTTCTTAATGTAAAACTAATGCAAATGTATTGGGAGTTAGGGAAATCTTAAATCGCGGGCTAGCACTGTAATTTCAAATTTACATACCAAGATAAATTAGATAAATGTTTTTGTTATATGAAGATTTTAGTTTTTAACAGACTAAAAAAGGTTTTTACAAACCATCACGTCTTTCTGCACAGGTAGATGAGAGGATAGAATGCCAAATTAGTCTGGCCTTAACTATATTCTTAAATTAGGTGCTAATATGAGTTGCGTCCGTTTTTTTTCCAAATTTATAATGAGCACCAAAAATTTTAAAAAATGACAAAAGTTTTCGTCATTTGGAAGAGTGTTTTCTGTATTACGAGATATTGAAATTGCTTTTATTTATTAATTTGATTAAAGGTCTTTTAAATAAAATGTAGTAGACAAAACTTAGCATTTTCGACACCTCTTTCTGATCACATTTAATCGAGGGGATAAAGCTGCCATATTTGCGCAGTGTATTTTAGTTCCGTAAATTATTGACTAATTTGTTGTTTTATTAAAGATAAAGAAATATTTACGTTCTGAATATTTGTTAAACCTGTCTGAACATTTTGTTAATTGTCTCTGTATATTAAGTCTTTTTTGTTTATTCTCAGATGTAAAAATATTTTTAAAAAGTATATTTTTAAGTGTCCTCAGCACGGGTAACCCTAGTAAGGTCACATTATTTTTATTATTAATATTTGTTTGTAATGGAAAAAGTAATAATAATTAAAAATGACAGGTCATAAGCCCTGTACTTAGACTTAAGTATTCCCTTATCTAAAATGTTCTCCATCCGTTTTGTAACTATTCAATTTTTATACTTCTTATACAAGTTAGTTTAATCAACAATGAATAATCCTTGAACCAGTGAAAATAGCACAAAAATGGATCATGAAGATCGTTCTCAAAAAACCCTTGAAGTATCTAACGGAAGATCTGTTCGCAGAGTTAAAGATATTGGATGTAAGACAATTGTTTGTGACGTGCCTACTACTTAAATTTTATGATAAATTAAGTAAGATCAAAAGAACCCAACAAAATATAAACACTCGTTCAGCAACACAAATTAACTGTTTTGTCCCATTTGTATCAACCGCTTTTGGTAAAAAGCAATATAATGTAATTGCTCCAAAAATATTTAATGATTTATATCCAATTATAAAAGTTTCAAAATGTAAAACAATTTTTTTTTAAATAACTGCACATAATAATAGTGTAGTGAGAGATATTTTTTTTAAATACATGTTAATCAAAAAACGTAGTACTTTATATAATAGGTAGACATATTATTTATATTTTTATGTATTTCGTTGCTTTTTATTTGTTTTTCATTATATATTATACTATATTATTTACGTTTAAGTAACATGTATTCTTGGCACATATGTATATTTTATATTTGCATAAAAACGATTTTTTATTTCTTACATTTGATTGGTTAGGCATTTATAATTAAGTAGTTTTAGTTTTTTTTTATGTTATTGTTCTATTAGTATAGTAACTATTTATTTTCTAAAAATAAAAAATCTCCATCTTAGAACAGGCTGAGCCATGTTAAATGAAGACTATCATAAACAGAGAACACTCCGTTTTCATTTTACATTAATTAGTTTAATATAGATTCCCTGTTATTAAGTATGTATAATATTTTTTTGCAATAAATTTTATAAAATAAATAAAAAAATGTTTTATTTAAGCTCTAATGTTTATAGAAAAAGTGGATTTCCTCTCCAGGGAGTTATACTCAAAACATTGTTAAACTGCTTTTTAAAAAATATATTCGCGTTTCTATGATTTACCCACATTTTTTTATTTTGGGTGTACGTAGAAAAGTCGGTAAATGGTTATGTACAAATATTTAATTACATTAAATAACCTACTTCTTCATTTTCCTCTTGTTTTATTTAATTATAAGCAAAATTCATATTTATGGCGAACTTTTAATAATTTTAATGTACGAGTATAACAAAATTATTAAACAAAGATTTATTTGCGAATAATTATAATGACGTTCGGCGTTTGCTTTCGAAATAATTCGTATTGTTTTTTTATTTCTTTTGGATTTACATTAGATTACTGTTCATTTTATGTTTGAGAATATATTTTTAATTAGTGTGATGCTACTTGTAAAAACCTGTTTTTGGCTTATTTGTTATGCGTTTGGTTTTATATATAAGACTAGCGGATCCAACAAACGTTGTTCTGCCCGGACGTTGGCTTGCCTGCTATTAGCTTGTTCTGCAAACGCTTTTGAGGTATTCGAATTTCCAACCTACCAGGTCCAATTGTGAATCTAAACCATCCAGGAAACCACTCAAACACATTTTTTTTTTATCAAAGAACACATTTGGTCAATAAACATTCAATAACAAACTTTTTCACACACAAAAAACAACATTCTCCTATTTTTTGTATATGCATTCTCGTCAAATGCAACTCTGGTAGGTCGATGAATAAAACATTTATGCTTCTAACTTTTTTTTTTTACAAATTAGATTGAAGATTTTAATATCTACAAACACGCGCAGCGCAAAGATCTACATTTCGCTGAAAACCGAACGTAAATCGGTATAGCCATTCAGGGGGAGTTAAGTGATATCACGCGTACGAAATATTTTTTTTTTCAGATAACAAATAAAAATACAATATTACAACTTAATACAATTTTTACATTCATCAAATACATATATTTACATTAACGTTTCCCAATACGTAAAAGAAAATAAAGAATTCTCGCGAAAATAATCGGGAGTGACGTCTTACAATAGTTTGTTTATTTTATTTTTAATTATTAATATTTTTAGGATAACATATACAAATTACAAAAAAATATATATAAACGGTGTATTTAATCAGTGCTACAAAAAAAAACATATACATAAATAAGATAAATATAGCTTTTGGTTATCCGAATAAAGAATAAAAAAATGTCTATACTTCCATATTCCCTTCACAAAAATGTTTTCCCTCTCCGTTGCAACAAATTTAGATATGAGTAACTTTCTATGGAGGAAATCCAGCATGTCTGTAAACATTTGGACATACTGAAAAAATTGTAGATTTTGATATAACAAAAATAGTCCTAGCGAAAACTAACTTGCCCAAGAAGTTTTTGAGCGTTTTCTGGTTTCTATGTAGGTCAAAGAATCAGGCGCAGAATCTCAGCCATATTAACCTTTCCGGGTCTGAGAAAAAAAAATCGCGAGTTCCTTAGAGAAGTACCAGGAATACCCCAGAAACAATGCTTTAAATACGGCTTTAAAAAAATGTTTGCAATGTTTCCTTATGTGAGTAATCTTACATACAAAAAATAAATGGTTGAAAGTTAATAATATTGAAATATTTCATATTAGGAAAGCTTTAAAAATATGATTCTTTTGATCAATAATCAAACAACCTTTCAATATAGCCCGTTATACGATGATTCATTGTAATGGTCACCTTTTACCTAGTAAACTCACGCCCCTTCATTCATCTCCTCCTTTTTAAAAAATTATTTCTCCAACAAAATAAAATATCAGAATCCTGAGCTCCCTTAATTTTTCCTGCTTTTTTTTCTTAAAAATTTCTTTACATTTACTTTAAATTTATTTATTGATATGTTATTTTAAATAGTTTTTAGTTCATTGGGAAGATTATTATAATTTTTTACGCTTTTGAAGACAAAGCTATTTTGACCATGACTTGTGTGAAATTTAGGATTTTTTTTTCAACTTTTTGTACATAATGTTATTTGTACATTGGCGGGCTTATTGCCAAATGACGATTTCTTCCATCCAACCAATAAAATAAAAGTTTAATTTTTGTAATTCAAGTTACAGAACATATTCAATAGAAAAAAAGATTAAAAAGCTAAAGATAAATAAAAATAGAAATAGAAATAAACGTGTTTGTTTATAAACTACTTTATATCAAAACTATTACTCAATGAAGAAAAGGAAAAAAAGAGGAAAAAGGAAAAGAAGAGAGATTAAGGAAGAGAAAGGAGATGTTTCTTCAGACGTGATTTAAACAGAGATACTGTAGTAACATCTTTGATGGTGGATAGGAGATGATTCCACATTCCGCATGGACACTATGTGAGTTAGAGAAGAAAGAGGAATTGTGTGTGGGTATTAAGAGAGCACTTTGAAAACTAGAACGAAGAGGTAAACCATGAACTGATAAGCGTTGAAATTTTTCATGCAGGTTTATAGGAGCGTTAGGACTATGAAGTTCATTGAACAGAAGTGAGAGGGAGTGATAGTCTCTCTGCTGTCTAATTTTGAGCCATTTCAGTTGCCTACGATAACAAATAAGCATGGAAAACGAAGAGATTGACATGTTCGTCACTGGATTGTTTAGGTTTAAGAAGTAAGTACAATATGCGTTTTTATATATTTACATACATGTATATTTATTTTGACAATGATTTAATGTTGATAACTTACATTGCTAAGCGTTCTCTGTTTAGGATAGTCTCCAATGGAGATGGCTCAGCCTGTTTTAAGATGGAGATATTTTATCTTTTAAAGTATAATGAGTGCTATACTAATATAACAATAACAAAAAAAACTACTTAAATATAAATCCCTAGCTAATCAAATGCAGGAAATGAATAATCGTTATAGTACAAATATTAATTTTATACATGTGCCAAGAATACATGTTACTTAAACATAAAAAATAAATTATAAAATTTAACAAAAAAACAAATATGAAGTAATGTAAATCATAAGAATATAAATAATATGTGTACCAATTATATAAAGTACTACGTCAATTAATATACATTTTTTTTGTTATATCTCTCGTTACACTATTTATATGTGCAGTTATTTTTAAAAATTTGTTTTACATTTTGAGTCTTTTATTTTGGCATTAAATCATGAAATACTTTTGGCGCAATTATATTATATTGTTTTTTACCAAAGGCGGTTGATAAAAATTGAATCGGGTTGTGGTCCCGTGGCTAGTGTTGTGGACTCACGGGCCAGAGGCCCGAGGTTCAAACCCCACTCTACCCCAACTTGATTTACATTTTCTAATGATGAGTTATTTACAACTCGTTTAAAATGGCCATCAAAATTGAAATATTTGTGTTATTTATAAGAACGCAAATATTTTTTTTTTTTTTTAAATTTAAAAAATTTAACAATACAATTAATTACTTCTTGGTTCTTTTGACCTCACTTATTTATTACTAAAAGTCAAATATAATGGTTAGCTGTGCATATTCGCTTATTTGGATGATTCGCCCCTGCCAAATACTTGACAGGAATGAAACACAAAGTCTCATGCGTGCAGACCAACAGCTACCACTGCGCCACACACTCGTCTAGTCTGTAATTAAGTACACGTTATAACGAATCAATGCAATTATTGCCTTGATTCCGAAATTCCGGCTATCTTTATGAGTTTTCTCAAATAGAATAAAAATACTTTCCTTAGATCTTTACTTAAACGCCAGATAAAAAAATCAATTCGAAATGTTTCTGTGGGGCGATTCTTCGTTCAATAAGTCGGAAAATGCTTAGAATTCACCTTTTCGGAATTATTTCTCTAGAATTTCCTTTAAGAGGGTTGCCACGAAAACATTGGATAAATTTTAATATTTTTTAAAGTTTAATAGGACGGGTGCGCGTGAATTAATTTGAAAATAAATGAGAACGATGGATTACAATTGAAGTTATTTTTTAAGTAGTTACACACGAGTTACATCCTATTCGATTCGTTTCATGGGCAATTTATATCAACAATTTAATTAGCAAATTGGCGTCATTATCTCTTTTTCTTTTTTACTATCGCTTCGTTCATTAGAAAAAATTCTAATGTACAAAACCTATGTAAAAAATAAAATATGTTATTTGCAACTTATATGGGGAACAGGAAATCAAAATGACATAAACAGACTACAAAGACAGCAAAATAAAATATTAAAGTTAGTATATGACCTACCTTATCTTACAGCAACCAAATAACTTTTTAAACAAACTAACCAATTAAATGTAACTGAACTCTTTAAACTAGAATCCTTAAAATTTATTCATAAATAAACCACTGATAATTGTATTTATAGACAAAGAGCTAAAACAAATAAATATCATATACAACCTTCTAAAACGAGACATGGACAGTCGAGACTAATAAACCATGGGCTGAAATTATACAATAAACAACCAGATAAAACTAAGCAAAAGACTCAGACAACCTTTACAAAAGACGTTAAAAATATTATCATTAACAGCAGAATGTGAATTTCAAATCTAAAAATATTTTGTTAAATATATGTAAAGGTTTATCAATGAATATTTTTAGAATAAAAAAATATATAAATATATACATATCTTGTACATACGAAATTTACAATAGCGAGCACTAGCGGAGAGCAGTGGGCAGATGACACGAAATGTCAAGAAAAGGTGTAGTGAGTTCTTTCGATGCACGGCGTTTAATATCTCGTCTGGGTTGACGTTGCAGTGGACTACGCGTTGCGGGCCAAAGCGGTGTTCGGACCTGCCAACCTCATGGCTGTTGGTGTTGCTCGCCACAGTTTAATATATGCTTCATAAATTCATTTGCATTTGAATATTTTATTGCTTACTATATTTTAAGTTTGTCCAAATGTTTGTAAACAGAAAAACCAACAGGTCCAAGAAGTTTAACAAATCGATAATTGTTTTCAGGCTTGGCCTAGTACGTAATATGATTTTAATCAGATGAATCTCTTCACAACAATAAAGGTTTTAGCTCGTTTACTTCACTAAAATTTAGAGTTGGAAGAAATAAAGATGTTCAAACATGGGAAAAATGGTAAATGTTACACAATGTGTAAAATGGCCTCTAAAACCAGCCAATGACGGGTCATAAGCCCTGTAAATGCCTAGACTTTCATATTTCTTCTCAAAAATGTTCTCCATCTTTGTTGAAATTTGTTTATTTTATTTTAAATGTCATCATCATCATCATCATCATCAGTGGCGCTACAGCCCGTTGTGGGCCCTGGCCTCCTCCAGATTTTTTCTCCATTTGTCCCTGCACCCCGCGGCTCTTCTCCAGTTCGTCAGGCCAATCGCTCATATGTCTTTTTCCACATTATCCAGCCATCTTAATTTTGGTCTGCCTCTGCTTCGTCTGCCTTCCGGAGTGGTATAAATAATATTTTTTGGGTGCGATTATCATTCATTCTGTGCACATATTGTAACCATTGTAATCTTCTTATTTTGATGAATTGAGCAATATTGGGTTCGCCGTACAGTGTCTCTAATTCATGATTAAACCGTCTCTTCCACACTACGTTTTGGTTGACAGCACCAAATATCTTCCTAAGTATTTTTCTTTCGAATACTAATACCATATTTTCATCTCTTTTCGTTATAACCCAGCATTCGGCACCATATGTAATGACCGGTCTGAGGAGAGTTTTGTAAATAATGGTCTTAGTTTTTCTCGTGAGCAATTTGGATCCCAGATGTTTAAACAAGCCATAATAACATATGTTTGCTGTCGATAGCCGTGCTCTTATCTCGGTACTATAATTGTTATCATTAGTCATTACAGTACCTAAATATTTAAAGGAATTGACATTGTCTATGTGGTGTGACCCAACGTCAATTGCCTGTTGTACATAGTTTATTTGTGACTTTCTATATATATATATTTAGTCTTAGATGTATTAATTTTAAGACCCATGTCATTTGCAGCCATTTCAAGCTTTAAGAAATCATCTTTTAATCCCGGAACAGTTCTGGAGATTAAGTCTAGGTCATCTGCATAGGCTAATATCTGGGTGGTCTTTCTAAAAATAGTTCCTGTTGTTTCTACTCCTGCATCTCTTATGGATTTTTCCAGAGCTATATTAAACAACAGGCATGCCAATGCATCACCTTGCCTTGGGCCGTTGTACTTTTGGAATGGATCTGACTTGCTGTTTTGAACCTTCACCAAGCATTGTGTTTTAGACATTGTCATCTTAATGAGTCTTACTAGCTTTTTAGGAATCCCCAATTCCACCATTGCCTCTTACAGTTTCGACCTCTTGATACTGTCATATGCCGCTTTGAAGTCAATAAATATGTGGTGGGTCTCAACGTTATTTTCAGTATGATCCTCAATGCAAATATTTGGTCAGTTGTTGATCTATCTGGTCTGAATCCGCTTTGGTATTGTCCTACTTTATTTTCGACATGTGGGAGAAGTGTTATTTTAAATGGCATTTTTCTATTATAAAATATAAAAGCGTCATCAATTAATAATTAGTTTCATATATTCGTTTAGAACCACCATGGCGAATTTATAGTGATGGTATTTCCTCATTGTCCTTTGACTGAAAGTTTTGTTAATTTTCGATTGGTTTTGGAGCATCAGGGTGGAATGTCTATTATGATGTTTAATATTATTACCTAAAGTCATAGAAATAAGAATAGTCCAGAAGGAGCGTAGAATCGTATTTGAATACATCGGACTGTGTCTAATAATCCCCCCAATATGCCCCACTTTCACCGCGCGCATTCGTGATGTCACCGCGTAATGTTGCACGATGGAAAAAAAAATAATCATAACACAAATGTAAGGTTAAAAAAAAAAAGCAATCTGTTTATTTCTCTAAAATTTTATTGTGCACGCGGAAATATTGATTGACATAACAGAGTAGATAAGTAAAAGGTCATTTAATAAGAGTAATTGAATTAATGAACTTTAAACTTAAAATATAAAACAAATTTCATTTTACATAAAACCGATATTTTTTTATCATGTTAAATAATATTTGATGTTTTGAAGATAATGTCGGTCAAATGCCCACCATAGAGTTGTTTAATCTGAGGTCCAATTTTCATTAGTTCTCTCATTAGATGAGCAAAGTAGGGTAAAAAAAATTACTACCCTGGCAACACTAACGATATGTTCATTTTCTTTCTTCGACAATCTGACCGATGTAAAAATAATAAATTGTTGAAGTAATGCATTTGCTACTTAAACATTCGTTTGCTAATTACACCTGAAATTTGATACCATCCTGTTTCTTTAAGATACCAGCAGTATTTCTACACTTTAAAAGGACACAACACGGCATAGTTGAATTCAAATCAGGAGTAGCGTACTGAGCGACGTCTAAAAATAAACTAATGGGTCAAAACGTAAACCTACTCATTTATGAGTCGTTTAGTCGCCTTCTGTTTGATGTGCGTATGCGGTTTCTGGACTATTCTTAATTCTATGCCTTAAGTATGCGTATAAATAAAAAGTAACCGTAAAAACATGTTTTAAGTTTTATGTACTAGTACGGACGAAATGAATTTAGTCTTGTGTAAAAATTTCAGCCTACCCTGACTTGGCCATGGTTCTGAAGAATACGCTTGAGAAATTCAGAAAAATAGTGACTTCTCCCTTAACGCTATCTCTCGTTCAATAGTTAGTTTGATACATATCTATTTGATTACGTATTAGAGCTCCTCTGTGCCAAAGAAACGAAGGATCTTCCCCAAATCCTTTTCCATTTATTCTCCTTTTCCGATATTTATTATTTTACTTCTTAATCTTTTCCGGAATCGCAAAATTAATTTATAAAAAAATACGTGTGTATTTTGAATCGCTACTTACAATCCTCAGTAGCTCAATCACATATAACTTTTACCATGGTAGTTTATCGTATTCGCGATAACAATGGAACATCCGTGAACACCTTTTATTATTATTATTACGCATAACTTATATAGCGCCATTTTCGTAATATAATACCTCAAGGGCGCTTTGCAAAGTGATTATATAAAGATATAAATTTTAGTTTAACTTTTTGATTTAAGAAAAAAATGTGCTTTGTCACCACATGCTAAGAATTTATTCAAATGATTTAGAGAACAAGTGGGTTTTAAGTTTATTCCGAAACATCACTTCACTCTCACAGTTTCGGACCTCTGCTGGGAGAGCATTCCATGCCGTAGGGCCTGCGACCGCAAATGCGCGTTCGCCGAATGTAGTGCGCTGTTTGCGTAGAGGTATGATAAGTCAACGCGTGTGTAATTTCTAAGTCAACGCTCGTATCGGTTTGTTCTTTATTTTCCTCGTAAATAAATACACTTCTTTACAGCTAATATTAAATGTCAACATATTTACGATTCGCGACGTTTAACCCTGCTGCGAAATCACATATTTAAATTTCACCGGTGTGAATATGGAAAATATTCCAAAACTGCTATTTTTATTTATTCATTTATTTATTATTTATCATACTGTTTATTGCATTTAGCCGGCGTGGCGGTCGGCAAGCCAAATTTCAAGAAAGGCAATCGCATTAATATTTTTTTTAATTTTTTGCATAAGATACTCCTTAATATTTTGCAAATGCAATATATTTTAATAGTAAACGCCAATTTTTCGTCAATAAATTGCATTTATTTACGAGGAAATTAAAAAAACAAACCGATCGAGCGTTGACTTAGAGATTACACACGCGTTGACTTATGACCGCGATAACTTAGGCGTCTTCATTTTGTTCATTATGATTGCTCAAATGCTTACAAGTTTTTAAACACGTCTATAGTAGTCAAATTGTTTCTTTTTTGGGTGATATCATGTCTGATGGATTTGTTCCGGCGTTTCGGCTACCATCGCAGGAGCCATATTTAGGATAAACTGTGTGTTTTGTAGGAAAAAAAAAATTAAGTACTAGTAATTTGTACCTTGTCGCAGTCGGCAATAGGCACATTTCTATTCGCATCTATTTCTATATAAGACGCAGCAAATTGACAACATTATTAAATCACAAGCTACAAAGAAGAACAAGGAAGAAGATATAATAAGAGGAACTGCATACCTACCATAACACGGTATCACCCAAAAAAGAAACAAATTGATAACAGTGACTATTTAACTAACTTAAAATTTTTAGAACTAACAATAGACAGACAATTGACATGGACAATTCACATCAACAATTGAATTAGCAAAGTGGCGACATTATCGAGTCTTTTTTTAAAAATCAAAAACTTTGATCCCAAAACGGAAAAAATCTTTTGTTTGAAGCCTATGTAAAAACTAAAATATGTTGTACGCAACTACTATGGGGAACAGGATATCAAAATGACATAAACAGACTACAAAGACAACAAAATAAAATATTAAAGTTAGCATATGACCTTCCCTATCTACTATAGAACTTTTAAAACAAACTAAGCAATGAAATATAACTGAACACTTTCAACTAGAATCATTAAAATTTATCCATTAATTAGCCACTAAAGTAATTGTAGACGAAGAACTAAAACGTAGTCAACATGGCCATAATACGAGAATATCAGAAAAATATCAAAGACAACTTTCTAAAACAAGACAAGGACAATCGAGACTAATAAACTAGGGATTGAAATTATACAATAAACTACCAGACAAAACTAAACAAAATACTCAGACAAACTTTTTCAAAGATGTAAAAAATATTATTTTGAACAACAGAGTATGAATAAAAAATGTTTATATTCTTTTTGTAAAATGAATGTAATAATCCGTAAAGGTTTATAAATAAATTTTAAAATAAAACAAAACGTCTGTAGTTATTTTTGATTGAGCTACTGAATCGGTAATTAAATAATTATTGGTAAGTTTGGTCCACCTACTGGCAAAATGGTTGGTGAGCTTGACTATCAGAAATAACATCCCGTATTTAATTTCTGGCATTATTATTGTTATTATGGATAACTTATAAATCTCGATTTTCGTAATATAGTACCTTAAAGGTGCAGCAAAGTAAGTATTTAAATAAAGAATTTTAGTTTTAACTTTTTGAATTTGTAATTTATGTCAAACAATTCACTTTTTTGTCACATGCTACGGATTTATTCAAATGATTTCGAGAAAAAATGTGTTTTAAGATTTTTCTGAAATTTCACTTCATTCTCACAGTTTCGTACTTTTGCTGGGAGAGAGTTCCATGCCGTAGGGCCTGCGACCGCAAATGCGCGGTCACTGAATTGAAATATAATAACTTTTCCTCCACACAGATGTAGATCTATATTTTTCATTACCTCCTTCTAAATCCCCTCTACCCTCCCTGTTGACAAGCCTCAAAATGGAGGCTTATCGGGTTATTCCTTTAAGAAGAAGAAAAAAAAGCGTAAGACTTCTGTGAGCTAGTTCATCTTAAATCTAGAATGCAGTTGATCGACGTAGAATATTATTTTGCAACTGTTGGGAGATCTTTTGGAAGATTTTCCCAATGAGGAAGTTCAGCCCTCGGGAAATTAAATGTAAAAATATTTTTTTTTAAAAAATTGATGGTGATGACGTTACTAGTTCTAATGAATCAACCAATAGTATGTGAGTTGTGAAAGATTTTTGGTTTACGGTAAGTCAACTGACCAATCGGCAGAACTGACCGAAAATAGGGGTAAGAGAACTTAAAACGTTACACGCGGAGTATTAAAAAAAAAATACAGACGGACAAAAAAAATATTTTGTCTCAGTTTAATAGTCTATAAAAAAATAGTCTATGAATAAAACTCTCAGTAAATGGGTTTTTGCTATTTTGATTTTTAAACCCATGCAGGCTAAGTACCAATTTAGTTTATTTATAGTGACCTGAAGACCCCCGACTGAATCTCTCATTATAACCGTATCATCGGCATACTCTAGGTTGCAGAGTTTCGGGGAGGAAGAGATGGATATTCCTTAATCTAGTGGAATTGACTTCCTTAGGATGAAGTCCATGAGGATTATAAAAAGGAACGGCGCAAGGAAGCGACCTTGGCGAACTCCGGTTGTGACCTTAAACCAATCTGTGACAGCATCTTTAATTCTGATTCGTCATTCGCTACTTGAGTGAAGGGCTTTGATAAATTCGATTATTTTTATAGACATTCCATATGCTTCTAGTAAGTATAGGTCAATGCAAACTGTTGTAGAGGATGTATTATTATACTCTACTTGATAGTAGCTATTTGTTAGTTCATGTAAAACATATTATAATTGAATGGATTTAACCTCAAGGAAAAAACAAATAAAATAATTTAAGTTACTTACAATTTTTGTTTTATTACACACGGAAATATTAAGATTACACAAATAATATTTTAGAGTGAATTGAATACTGGTGAAGACAGAAAAGGGCAAGTGACGTGTTACGCGCCCTTATATAGGTCCATTGGGCACTGTGGCCATAGACAACATTTCTCTGGTCCCCACACTATCAAACGCTTTTCCGTAATCTACGAAACATATAGCCAAGGAACCATTAAGTTCTTTGTTCTCCTGAAGAATACAGCGTATGTTGTGGATAGGATCCGCCCATGACCTCCCAAGTATATTGGTTACATACTCGTGGCAAACTAAAATTGTGGTCATAGAACACTTACAACTCTGTCTCCAGGCGGGTGAAGAATACTGTTTTGTTTGTTGAAGGGATGTTTATTCGAAACATTAAGGATTTTCTCCATTTTAAAATTACAATATTTTTCTACATAAATAAAATTTAGATTTTTCCTCTGAAGTTTCACGGTCTGAGCCTGAAACACGTGTATGAAATTGTTTTATTTTTACATTCCTCTGATGCATGAGCAGATAAGTCACAGAAAATTGTCTATGGCATCCGACGCCAGACAATCTAAAGGGAACATATTTTTCACGGATCTAATCAGATAATAAAGTGATATAATGGCAAATGTAATTACGAGTAGTCTTCTTGTTACAAAACTTGTCTAAATTCGTACAACTAATCTTATCTTTATGAACTCATAAAAACGCAACTCCATAAATTTCTTCAATGATTTTTGACACTTTGAACCCTGGAATAAATACGATAAATGAAATTCTTTCGAAAAGTATTTTTAAGCGATGCCTAGTAGGATCAATAAATCAGCCAAATGGACCTCATCCACCTCGATAAAGGCTTCAGCTCTCTTAGTTTACAAAAGTCAACAAATGGAAAAGTTAAGAAAATGTGGATGTTAACAAAAAGTAAAAAAATATAAATGGGACATTGTACTAAAATTGAAAATATAAATAAAAATCATTTCGGAATGAGTAAACATAATTTTTTTTATTTGAAAATTTTGTTTTGAATTAACGTACGCGTACTGTCATACCTTTCATGTCTTATTGTTGACATCAGATTGTATTCACTGCATTTTGTTGTTACCTACCGTACTCGTATTGTATGGGACTCGTTGCACATTATTATTCAGTGTGTATTAATAAAAAATTCTTTTCAAAGTAAGGTTTAGAAATTTACCATACCAAAAAAAAACATTTCTTGACTTAAATATTTACAAAAATGTTTTAAAAGTAGATATAAATTATTAGTTTTATATCTTTTTTTTATAATCAAACTTCTAACCAATCTCTTTCCTGTACACTTTTCAATATAATTACAAGTTTTGAATTATTAATATTTTTATACTTACGCACCCACACACACGCACCCTCTCGCTCATTCATTCACACACGCACATGCACACTCTCCCTCATTCATTCACACACATTCACATACACACACATGAATACAAACGTCACACATATACAATTACGTAAACTCTTTCTCTTATATATTATGTTTTATTAGATTTACAGTGGATTTTTTTAATTGGCTCTAGTATTGTTAATATTTTTCTTCTTATTGTTTTATGTAATAGCTGTAAAAATCCCAAAAAAAAAATATACTAAAAATAAACCTTGCCCAATCTAAGCAAAAGTGAACAATAGTAATAAAAAAATAATAAAAATAAATATTTTTTATTCCAGTAAAATGGCTGTATAATTCATAATGGGATTGCCCAGAACTGTTATCTCTCATCAATTTTAGGGTGCCCGGAAGAATTACTAGACAGGTACCACCGTTTTATAGCAAGAATTTATGGACAGTGTATACTTGTAACGATGTATTAAATAGACTTTAGAAACTCGGCAATAGTTATTCCTACGTATCGGATATATTTGGTGTAGGATATTGTTCTTATTGATCAAACCTATTGAACTGTTTCAAAAATGGTATATGGTAATTAAACCTTTAGCATAATTATTACATGAAACAGTACTTTATGATTTTATTGTTATATTAATCCTTCAAAATATTTAATCTGATTATTAACTTTATTTTAAAATTGTTTTTAACTTCTTCTGAATGTGTTATATAATTTTTGTTTCTAAATCTTGAGATTAATTAAACCTAATATATTTATATTGTAAGTTTTGTAAAAGGTAATTTCGCCGTACTCGCATATGTTAATAAAATAAACAAACAGTCGAACATTGTAATTAATGTCAGTATTTTACCACTTACTGACTTTTTGTGTCTACCGGTTTCGAGACATAAACTTCGTAAAACCGGTAGACATAAAAATTAGGTAAGTAGTGAGTAATAAATATTTAGGAAGCTGCCTGAATGGTAAATGGGATAACTCACAAGAGATCAAAGTCAGAATAGAGATGGCGCGAGACTGCTTCTTCAGGATGTGTGACCTTTTTTGCAGTAGAAACTTTAATTAAGATCTCCGAGTATTGTTCGATGTTACGTTTTCTCAGTACTTTTTTACGTCGTCAAAACATGGACACTAACTCAAAACACTTTAAAAAATATGCCTGCCGAGTGAAACATTTTACAATAAGTATGACAAAACATGCCTTAAATTAGTTTTTTTTTCTAACATGGTTCACACAATTAAAAAATGAAAACGTAATAATTCTAATTAACTTAATTATCATCGTAAATAATAAGCAAAATAAACTAAAATAATCATAAAAAACAAAATAAATTCATATAAACTTGCAGACAAAATTTCATAATCAGAAAACATTTTTTTACCTATTTGGCTTGATCCACTTATCGATCCGTACGCAACCCACCTCCACTATCTATTTCTTAATAGTAATTTTATATTGAGAGCACTTACTAATTGTCCTTACGGACAATGGAAGTAGATTGTAAACTTTGACCGAGTAGTAGGCCAATCCTCTTTGACCGAAGGTTGTATTTAATTTTTGCAGCATCAGGGTGGAGCATTTAGTAACTCTTGTATTTGTAACGGAAGGTAGAGAATAATTTTGACGTGCGTATAGTAACAAAGCTTTTACATAAAGTTGTTTTATAGATTTTACAGTATACCGAGGGAGCTAGTTCTGATTAGGACTCTTAAGATAATTTTTATTAAAGCTTTTTGTGCAGTTATTGTTTGCTTGATTAATTTTATGTTGAGAGCACTTACTAATTGTCCTTACGGACAATGGAAGTAGATTGTACACTTTAACCGAGTAGTAGGCCAATCCTCTTTGACCGAAAGTTGTATTAATTTTAAGTCTACATAAAATAAATTGGCGTTTTATAAGACCTGCCTGCCCTTACGAGGAAATGGTGTGATTGTTTGTTAGTTAGTTGAAAAAAACTGCTTACAAAATTGTAATAATAATAATAATGCGTATATAGTTTTATTCCAGCTTTATTTTTCGGTGTCGTCAGACTGATGGGAGACTAAACAAATATATATGCAAGCAGGTTGTAAGGGCGCAATTGCAAGCAAGTATTTTTTAAAAAACAAAAGTGTAATAAAACTATTTACGTATTTTTTTTATTTTAATTAAAATGCAGTTCTACTTAAAAATGTCAGTAGAAAAACTCAATTTACTTACAAAAGTCATATTTAATTATCACAGGGCATTGAGAGGTTGAGATCTACTCACAGCACAAACAACTTGGTTATTACGTCCCCCGGGGTAGATAAACAGATATTCGGTGGACTCTACCCTAAGTTATTCTCTACCCCACACTACCCCTATCTCCTTCTCGGGGAACAGCGGGGTGGGTCCAGACAAGGTACTGAGGCTGCGTATACAATGTACACAACCTCCCCCGCGGCTAAGAAAAACAGTCCATATTGAAATCTTGCTGCGACAAAAATCATCAATATTCTGTTGGCAACATAGTATTTATTTTTTTAAGTTTGTAAGTGAAAATTCTTGATGGAAGTTCATTGTAATTTATTATAGAAAATGAAAGACTAATGATACTTTAATCCACAAATTTGGAACATCCAGTGACCGGTTTCATCGCTTTCGCGACATCTTCGAGACTGGTATCTTTATTCGGGAGTCCAATGCATTTATACAAAACAGAGGTAAGGATAGAAAATTCAAAATTATATGAGAGTAAATTAAATTTAATTATTTTTGTCTTAAGGATCATTTACAAAATGTTTCGGGTTAATTAACGAGTTGATTTAATGATATTTCTAATGAGTTTTAGTATTGTATTGATGTGAAATTATGTACAATTATGTATAAATAAATAATACACTGACACTACGGAACGTGCCTGTGGAGTGGCTATATCCATAAATAAAAATAAAAATATATTGAATATACCTACCTATTGTATAAACATTTTTGTTGACTATGTATTTGCATTTTATAGTGGATTAAATAATAAAATAAATAAATAAAAATATACAGGGTGGCCAAAGAAGTGACGTCCAAAGGAAAAATGTAGGTGCCTGGTATTGAGGGCTATTTGAATCACCCCCATGTATGTTCCGCGATATTGCATAGTTTTCAAGTTGAGATTTTTTCAACTGGTTTTTTTTAATTTTCGACCGGATCGGTTTTATTATTTTTTTTGTAATTTGTATAAGATTTTTTTGAACATTTTTTTTTTTAATATTATTTAATTTAAATTGTGCTTTTATGCATAAAATAATCAGCTTCTTAACATTAATAGGATCTCCAAAAATTTTGACCTAAAAATGAGAATTTACGTTTGAGCGAGAGAGACTTGAATTTTCAACTTTGAATTAAAAACCTAAAAAGGCAATTTCATTGTTTTTGGATAACTTTGAAAACTGATCTAGACTCTTAGTTTTTATAATAATACAAAAAAAGTATAACTTAACGTTCTATTTTTCGCTGAAATCAGCTTTCAAAGATAATGAGGCGGAAAATTCTTAAGATGGTCATTTGATTTGAAATAATAATTATTGTATTTTTTATCATTCCCAAGGCTAATTATCATAGAAAGTGTGTAAAGTAACAAAAAAATATAAGAAGATCTGGATATTTTAAGTTAAATCATGAATGTTTTCTGCGGAATGTTTTCGGACATTGGGTTGTCCGTTAATCTTTTTTATTTAGAATAACATTGGATCAGATAATGAATATTACTGTCTTTCTCAATCTCTGTGGCTAGATCTGGGGTAAACGAGAGGGATATCAAGCAACCGGAGTCGACGCAAACAAGAATCACCTCACTTCAGTCGTTCTCACCTTGTGTTTACTGCTACTCGTGTCGCCATTTTATCTCTACTACTACGATTTGCTTTGGAATTAATTACCTGTGAAAACTGTCTCCTTTAACACCTTTGACGCTCCTACTGCTGCAACCCAACATATTGCAACTCTCCATAGTCGATTTTAATTTATTATAACGTAAATATCCAAGTTATTTACAAACAAAGCCAAGCACAGCTACAAAAGCATCCGATCGAACCGTTATGTTTATGTTGTAAAATAAAACAAAATGGCCACCAATTGGTTGCTAACCAACATCGCTTGCGTTCTATGAAACATAGTAAGAGGGCTTCTCTCTAGGTTACGCATTATTACTCTGAGTAAAATATGCTCTTTTATGCGTGTTTTAAATGTTCTACCCGTTTAGCCTACGTAGCATGTTTTTTTAGTCATTACGATTAAGAATGTAAGTTCCTGAATTGGAAAATTTATCTTTATTACTAACGTATTTATTTGTTTTTTGTAGAATTGAAGACAAAAAAACAAGCTGTAATAAAACAAATAAGAACAATTACAGTTTGCTCAGTTATAAGGAGGAAGTTCAGTAGTACGGGAAATGGGATAAAAAATTGTTTTGTCACACGTGGTAATTAGAGCATTTAAATGAGTGGCGAAGTTTCTCTTAAATAGAAGAAAAAAATTGATAAAAGTAAACCACTTTAAATGACGTCACAAGTTCTTTTAAATCAATTAAGGGGACATTGTTGTGATAGAATTTTGGTTTCCGGGAAGCCAACTCACTCATTCCTGATCCTGGTAATATAAAAGTGTAGGCATCTACAGGGCTTATGTCCAGTCATTTCATAGAAATTGAAAAAAATATCATTTCCAGGCGTTATCTAGTAAGTAGATGTAATAATTTAATCAGATGAATCTCACCCGCATAAATAAAGGTTTTAGCTTTTTAACTTCACAAACATCAACAGATGAAAGAATTTAATGAATATGGATGCCTTATATTTACCTTTATATTGTTGTGTTATATTTAGTTATAAAGGTGTTCAAATTGCTTTGCTGTTCTCAATACGTGTTTTTTTTTTTAAATGTATTATTTAAGTCCCGAATTAAGTTGTCTTAACTCCGGAGAATGTAATTCATATGTGTTATTCTTGTTAAATACTTTGTGTTATATGAGAATGAATGTCTGAATGTCTCCCGTCTAAAAGTACTAAAAATAATATTGTATTCTTCAGGGACTGGAACCTGAACCGTAAGACCGATCACTTCACCTCAATGTAACAGATGATCAAACTCGCTGTAAGAGATTTTTTTGGGTCTTCTTTGTCACCTTTTTTGAAGACAGAAAGGTATAAGCAGTTTTCCAAAGTGATGGATAGTCCAATGTCCAATCCAGTTTTGATTATTTTATTAATTGTTATAAACCGTATAAAATTTTTTTTTGTTTTAAATTATGCAGTACCACTTTAAAAGAACTTTATCATCAAAAGCCACGGCTTCCACTAGTTCATAACGTTTTAATTCCATCTGTATTTGAACATTTTTAGTTCGCGAATATTTCCAAAACAGTTAACCTCTATTTCGTCCTCACTTCCGGTTCGCAGTCATAACTTCCTGCATTTGTTTCCGGTGGAACTTTTAAACTGTGCAGCACGGCGGGTGAGCTGGAGGAAGGGGGGAGGGGGAAAGTTGTAGGCGTAACGGAAAAACGGCCATAAGTTTTCCCTTCCAAACTTCCGGTTCTTGCACCTGTATCCTGCATACATGTTACAGCATTTTCTTACAAGTATAACACTGTATACTTACGACGAAATTTCTTTTGTCTTCAAAAATCGTATAAACATGAACAATTTAATTTACTTATTAAACAAACATCTTTATAATGGCCAGCCATAGAAAAGTGAAACTGAGATTACAGCACTTTAGTGAAAAGAGTGAATGATATTTATTCATATAAAGCCCTAACTTTGTGGTTATTTACGTAAACCTTGACAAAGAAGCTTGTTTGCTTAGAAACCGGTCGGTGAAAAATAAAAATTAGTGGTTAAAAACAAAGTTGTTTTATTTATTTATAATTTTTATTTATTTAACTTTTTGTACATAATATTATTTGTATATTGGCGGGCTTATTGCCTAATGGCAATTTCTTCCAACCAACCAATAAAAAAAAACAATGTTTGTGTATGTCCAAATGCTTGCAGACTGGCTGGATTTCCTCCCTAGGGAGTTGTTCATATTTAAATTTATTTCAACAGAGAGGGAAAACGTTTCGGAGAAGGGGATATGGAAGTCTAGGCATTTACAGGGCTTATGACCTGTCTTTGGCAAAAGTCAACAGATAGAAGAGTTGAAGAAATGTGGATGTTCAAACATGAGCAGAATGGTGAATGTTACACAGTGTGTAAAGTGGCCACTTAAACCAGCCAATGACAGGTCATAAGCCCTGTAAATGCCTAGACTTCCATATTCTCTTCTTCAAAACGTTTTCCCTCTCTGTTGAAATAAATTTAAATAAAATAAAAGTTTTATTTTTATAATTCAAGTTTTAGAACATATTCAATAGAAAAAAAAAGATTAAAAAGCCAAAGTTATATAAAAATAGAAATAAACTTAATAAATTACCTTATATCAAAACTATTACTCAATGGGAAAAAGGAAAAAAGAGGAAAGAGGAAAGGAGGAGAGATTAAGTAAGAGAAAGAAGATGTTTCTTCAGACGTGATTTAAACAGAGATAATGTAGTAATATCTTTGATGGTGGATGGGAGATGATTCCACAGTCGAGCCGCATGGATACTATATGAGTTAGAGAAGAAAGAAGAATTGTGGATGGGTATTATGAGAGTGCCTTGAGAATTAGAACGAAGAGGTAAACCATGAACTAATAAGCGTTGAAATTTTTCACGCAGGTGAATAATAGTATGAGCAAACATGGCCAAAGGTCGAATTCTAAAATAATAATTGTAAATAATTTGGTATTATTTACTGATAGTACACATATTAGCGGACAAACTTCCATCCCCCATTTTTCTCTCAAGTTACGCGCCACCGAGCAAGGTCAATCTAAAATTACCTATCGTGGAGTTTGCACGACTTTTTCTATCGCCCCCTTAAGTCAAGTGATAGTTTGTGATAAAATTGATTGCTCTATTAAAAAAAAACAAATGCATCCAATACCTGAAGGTATGTTCTTTTATAAAAAATATTTTTCTGTACATTTTGAATGTTATTTTATATATATCTAGGAAGTTTTATATGCTGGTAAATATAAATTTTAATTTTTGAAAAAATAAATTTCTTTGAAACTTTTAGTGTCTACCTCAGCATGCTTCACCTACAAAATGCAAAAAAAATGCGCATTATTGCGTTTTTAGAAATAAACCATTTTTTTGAAAAGTTCATTTATTTTTCAATCTTTACTTTGATCAAGAGAAATTTTACTAATATATATATATTTTTTTTAAGTTTCACTGCGAGAGATTTGATTTTAATAAGACGAGAGTTATAATATGATATTGTTCAGAGAATTTGCCAATAGAACATGTAATAGCCAATGCCAATTTTAAATTAAATATTTAATTGAATTATTAAATTGCCCGAAACATGCAGAATAAAAGAATAGATTTTGCTTTAATTGTTCTCCATCTCTGTTGTAATTTGTTAATTTTAATAATAATGACTCCCTAGGGAGTGAGACCCAGTCTTTTGTCTAAAAACATTTGGATTATCTAGAAATATTGTAATAAAAACAAAATTTAATAACTAAAAATATATAAAAGGGAAAAGACATGATATAATGCCGATCAATTGATAGAAAAATAAGATTGACTTCTGTCCTTTCCCTCTGAAGAAATATAAATGTTCAAACATAGGCCGGACGGTGAATGCTACACAGTGAGTAACGCGGCCACGTAAACCAGCCAATGTCAGGTCATAAACCTCAAATATTCCTAGATGTCCATATCCAAATAAAAAAATCTGTATATTTATTTAATTATTAACCAACTTAGTCCATCAAAAAAAATGGCAAACACAAATCTTTATAATACATACAGGCACAATTGAAACAAAGTACAAACAAAGGACAAACAATTAAATAATAATAATTATTAACAATATTCTGAGTTTGTTCAAATTTTTGTAGGCAAGGACTGGATTCAACTCCCTTAGGAGCTGTTTATATTAACATATTACAACAGATATGAAGAACATTTAAGAGAAGGTAATATAGAAGTCTAGGCATCTACAGGGCTTATGAGCTGTCAATGGCTGGTTTACGTGGCCGCGTTACTCACTGTGTAGTATTCACCATTCTGCCTATATTGTTCTTCATCTCTGTTGTAATATGTTAATATAAACAGCTCCCCAGGGAGTTGAATCCAGTCCTTGTCTACAAAAATTTGGACAAACTCAAAATATTGTTGATAAATTACCTGGTCCATGAAGAAGTATAGAAATTGAAAAAATAATATTTTCAGGCTTTGCCTAGTATGTAGGTGAAATAATTCAATTAGATGAATCTCACCAGCATAAATAAAGGTTTCAGCTCTTTAACTTCACAAACATCAACAGATGGAAGAATTGAAGGAATATAGATGTTCAAATATAGGCAGAATGGTGAATGTTACACTGTGTGTAAAGTGGCCACTTAAACCAGCCATTGACAGGTCATAAGCCCTGTAGATGCCTGGACTTCTAAATCACCTTCTCTTAAATGTTCTTCATCTCTGTTGTTATTTAATTTTTAATTTTAATTTAATTTTGTTTGTTAAGAAAAACAACAGCAATACAAAAAAATATACACAACATTATAAAAAAACATAAAATAAAGCCAAATCAGTTTTCCACATAAATACAATTATAAAAATCCAGTTCTGTTAAATATAATTATTATATGTTAATAATAATTATTACTTCAAGACAAGATCTGGTCTATAAGACAAGATTCTTTAAATCTAGAAAGACTTACACCAAAAAAGTCCAGATCTTGTCTCGAGTTTACAATGCGACACAATCCGGACATTGGTGCATGCAAGCCATAGTTTGTGCTGTGCTGATCAAGGAACAGCACATTATTATTTCGCAACTGGTGGATCGGAACATTGAGTGCCACTTGTTTTGAGTAACGGTGGTCCATCAATTGAGCCATTTAGTAAATTTTTTTTTTTTTTTTAAAGGAATAACCCGCTAAGCCTCTATTTTGAGGCTTGTCAGCAGGTGGGATAGAGGGGATATGGAAGAAGGTAATGAAAAATACACCATAAATATAGTGTCAATGTTATTTCTACGTTTCTATGTTAGTTTATATATACGTTATTGCTATAATCGGCCTCGTGGTATAGTGTCCAGTGCATTTGCCCTTTGTTGACAATAAATATTTATTTAAAAGGTGTTTTTACACCAGAATATATCATAGTCCCTGGACTGACACCTGAAACGTAGATTTAGATTTATTTATTTATGACAAAATACATCGTTTACATATAACATTACATTACATATATTATTTGTACGAAATATTCCCAATCAGCAAAAGTGCTGGTATGAAAGGATATAATATATTATTACACAATAGTTTTAATTAAAAGTCGATAAAATAACATCACATATCACTCGTCACACGGGCTGTAACAACTATTTTATTAAGGTGTTTATTAAGTACATATATGTTTTGTATATTTTTAGGTCATTAGAAAGTGAATTGTAAAAAATTATTGCTGTAAACACAAAACTGTTTCTTTTTCTGTTAGTCCTACGTTGTTCGCAAGTTTAATTATTTGACGCTCTGGTATTTATTTCATGTATATTGTAGTCAAAATAAAATGTAATATTTGTCTTCATTTTATTCTTTTTCATCTTAAATATCATCTTTACCTTTTTTGTGTAAATTAATTAATCTAAATTAAGCATTTTTGTTATTCTATGTAAATCTTTGGTTGTAGCATATTTATTAAAATTAAATGTTATTTTAAGCGCTTTATTCATTGTTCTTTGTATTGATTTTTGCATTTGTTTACTACGTTGTGACCATATTATTAATCCATATATAGGTCCAAAGTGTGGAATTATGAAAGCATTGTCTATCATTAATTTTGTACTTTTATCAAAGACTTCTGTTCTTCTCATTATTCTAATAATTAGACCCGGTTTCTTTATAACTGCTTTGATATGTTTTGTCCACGCTAATTTGTCATCCACTTTCATACCGAAGTACTTTTATTTTCTGTTTAATTTGCTCATCTTTAATTATTAGGTTCAGTTTTATGGGGCTTAGATTGATCATCTTACCTTTATGTAACAAAAATGATCAAGATACGCTGCGATTTGTAGACCAATGCAGTGCTCTATGCACTATTAGGTGTGGAAAGGATTGACGATTGCTATCGTACATGTAAATATGTATGAATGTAGAGGCAACGAGGTCTCTTTGCAAAGACAGAGTGACGTTGCGTTCTATTCTCTCTGCTCACGGTATGATGGTTTGTTTCTTTGTTTTGCCATCGTATAGACAGTCGTAACAGAGAAACACTACCGTACTTCGAGTAAAATAAATATATCTTTAAAAGCTCCGATGGTTTTCGAGTACTCAGTCTCTGGACCATACTCACAGCTTTGAAAGTAAATAATAAAATTAGTTTAAATGGTATTCCGTTTGCCTATATCACGGGCGCTTCGAAGCGAATAAACCTTTCTTCATAAATCTTAGCCCCTCGACTGTGCTGAGTGGGGAACATTACAAAATGTATCCTTCTAAGTCCCGCAAAGCCTTGTCTTCGTTTTTAGCGCCAGTCCGTGGATTTCGGGGGCTCGTGACGTCATGTTGTTTGGCCAGACTGAGGGTAGTGTATTTAGTAAATACTATGCTGTTTAGCAACTTCCGTTCTGTCAGAAAGCAACGGAAATGAGTCGGGAACTAGTGGCTGGATATGAGAGAGTATATTATGGTGTTATGTAGGTCGGAACCGCTCGCTCAAATTGCTACTATCAACCATACACTTAGACAGAACTGAAATAATACATTATTATATCAAATACGTATTCAAAAAATTTAAAAACTTATTTTGTTTTCCTTTCTCCGCAAATTTTTTTTTTATGTTTTCTGAATCCTGTAGCTGAAATCTTCAATGTTTCAATGCCAACGAAGGAAAAAAAATACCCGATTTATTTATTTATTTTATATATATTTATTTATTTAACACTTTTTATTTTATTTTTATTTTATTTTATTTTATTTTATTTAGAAAACATACAGTCATACAAAATCAGTATTAAAAACAACAATTTTTTAACATAAAAAGACCAATTAAGTTTTCATAAATTAAAAAGATATAAACATTAAATGTGACAAAAAATAAAAAATAAATAAGAATTTTAGGTGAAAAAAAGATAATTGTTGACATTTGCGTTTTCCATGGAGGTAATAAATTAAAATAAATAAAAATACCGAATGTACACTCCGAGCCATCCACGCACACACATGAACGCACATATAAAACATACACAAACATATACATTACATGCGGCACATATACATAGCATAAACCACTCAAGATGTACATTCAGCAACTATCCCAAATAATCGACCCCATGAAGAAATTTTCTGTACAAATGCAAAGTGCAGTTAAAAATGTCTACATCAATACTAA
Organism: Micrasema longulum; assembly: GCF_059751315.1. Taxonomy (NCBI): domain Eukaryota; kingdom Metazoa; phylum Arthropoda; class Insecta; order Trichoptera; family Brachycentridae; genus Micrasema; species Micrasema longulum. Next base: position 28,551 of record NW_028279359.1, read on the forward strand.
GTCCGTTATAATTTCTACAGGTGCGTCTAATGAATGAATTCGAGGTATAATTGTTTTTACAAGTTGGTACATAAAAAAGGGAATTTAATCTAGTATAGCGAAGAGGACAACGGAAACCAATATTTTGTAAAAGATACGGCGAATCAACTATGTTATTGAGAATTTTGAAAAGAAAAATTAAATCATATCTAAGGCGCCTTTTTTGTAGTGATTCTATATTAAAATTGATCAAAGATGCGCCGTAATCATTTTCAATGTTACCAAAACGATATTCCAGGCTCCTTATAAATTTCTTTTGAATGTTTTCAATTTGATTAATATATACATTATATTGAGGGGACCATACTTTATATACATATACAATATATAAACATATAAGGGCGGGCATATTGCCTTAAGACAATTTCTTCCTACCTACCCAAACCGTTCAGATTAAGAAAATTTCAAGTACATGGACATATTCTAATAATCTTTAGTTTTGTAGAAAAAAATTAAGTGAATAAAAAAAAACACTGTTATATTTGTGTTTATATTATTTGGGATTTTTACAGCTATGACACAAAAAAGTAAGTAGGAATATTTTTACAATACTAGAGCCAATTTAAAAAATCTACTGTAAATCTAATAATGTATAATTTTTAAGAAAAGATTTTACGCAGTTGTATGTGTGTGACATTTGTATTCAGGTGTGTGTATATGAATGTATAATTTTTAAGAAAAGATTTTACGCAGTTGTATGTGTGTGACATTTGTATTCAGGTGTGTGTATATGAATGTGTGAAAGTTAGAATGAATGAATGAGGGTGTGTATGCGCGTGGTTCAATGAATGAGGGAGAGAGTGCGTGTGTGTGGGTGCATAAGTAGAAAAAATAAATATTTAAAACTTGTATTTATATTAAAAAGGATACAGGAAAAAGCTTGGTAAGAAGTTTGATTATTTCAAAAAAATAATAATTTATACCTACTTTCAAAACCTTTTTAAAAATATATTAGTCAAGAAATGTTATAATTGTATTATTGTATAATTGGTAAATTTCAAAACTTTATTCTGATAAAAAGGCATTTTATTTTAAAATTTAATTGATACACACTGAATGAATAATGTGCAACGGGTCCCATAAAATACGGTGGGTAACTATGAAGAGAGGAGGGGAGATGGAAAGGAAAGAAGAAGAATAAAAGAACAATTTAAATATTTAGATAGTGACATTTCATCTCGACTTAAATGTTAATAAAGAAGGGGCATCTCTAACATTAGTGGGTAGATTATTCCACAATCGAGCAGCTTCTACTGTGAAAGAGGAGGCAAGAAAATTAAAGCGGTAAAAGGGTCTTAAAAGGGTTCTCTCGTTTTTAGAGCGAAGAGATAGTCCATGTTGTGATAGAGGTTGGAAGAGCTCTCTCAGATAAACAGGCGAAGTGGGATTATTTAAAATATTGTTAAGAAGTACTTACTTAATAAAAAAAAAATATTTAAAGCACTAACTTTGTAATTATTCAAATAAAAACAGTTTTGTTTTTAGCCACTTAGTTTTCATTTTTTCTACCGAATGGTTTCAAAGCTATACAAGCTTCTTTATCAAGGTATACTAAACTTATGATTTTTTTTTATTATTGCAATTTACAAGTAATTATTTTTACAACAAATTAATTAAGTAGTAAAAGTAAACATTTATATTTTGTATTTTTGCTGTTCGTTCATCTAAACTGACTAACTAGGGATAGCTTCCCCGTTCTAAGGCAGTAATTTATGTATTTTATAATAATATTAAAATATATATCCTATTTTATTTTATTAATGCATTCGTCCAATATATTCAATGCCTCGACACGGATTATACCCAGTGAGGTGTTAGAAAAGAAAAAATATAAAGTTTCATATGAAATAAATAAAATTCGTAGATCTCTTTGCCATCAACACAATGTGGGGTGAAGATGTATTGGCATGGCTTATCTCGAAACCTTGTACGTTGATTACGTTCTTGAACATATTGTGTACCATTATTTAACTTTCCTTGTTTGTCTTTGCCACATACTTTTATTTCCTTTTATTCAGTTTCATGTTCACGTGCTTTTTCCTATAAATGCTGTAATTAGCTCAGACCGTATATTTACAGAAATTCCATTTATGACTTCAGTCAAAAACTAAGGTATTATCATTCATAAGCATTTAGGGTGGCACGATCAGGTTAACGAAGTTAATCGTAAACTTTATAGCAGTTTGAACTCACTTAAAAGATTAAAGAATTTCTTGCCAATTAATGTTAAGCAAACATTAGTCTGGAGCTTACTTCTTTCACTCCTCAAATATTCGGATGTATGTTATCCAGATGCTAACTCTGAATTACTTGATAAGTTAGAACGATTGCAGAATATTTGTTTTCGTTATATCTTTGATTTTCTTAAATTTGACCACATAACCGAGTATCGCACGCAACTACACTGGCTCAGTATCAGGCATAGAAGAATCATTCACATTCTATCACTTCTTCACAATATCCCACTTGGCCTGTTTATCTGAGAGAGCTCTTCCAACCTCTTTCACAACACAACGAGGTAAATTATTTCACCTACATACTAGGCAACGCCTAAAAATATTATTTTTTCAATTTCTATACTTCTTCATGGATAATATTAACAGCTCCTCAGGGAGTTGAATCCAGTCCTTGTCTACAAAAATTTGGACAAACTCAAAATATTGTTGATAAATTACCTGGTCCATGAAGAAGTATAGAAATTGAAATAATAATATTTTCAGGCGTTGCCTAGTATGTAGGTGAAATAATTCAATTAGATGAATCTCACCCGCATAAATAAAGGTTTCAGCTCTTTAACTTCACAAACATCAACAGATAAAGGAATTGAAGGAATATAGATGTTCAAATATAGGCAGAATGGTAAATGTTACACAGTGTGTAAAGTGGCCACTCAAACCAGCCATTGACAGGTCATAAGCCCTGTAGATGCCTAGACTTCTATATTACCTTCTCTTAAATGTTCTTTATATCTGTTGTAATATGTTAATACAAACAGCTCCCCGGGGAGTTAAATCCACTCCTTGTCTAAAAAATTTGGACAAACTCAAAATGTTGTTGGAAAATATTACATTTCGACTCTTAAAAAAAACAAGGGGATTTTTTACTAAGATGAAATAATTACGTTTGTTATTTCACCTTCAACTTTTGATATAGTGGCTTGTTCTATAAAATAATGCTTTTTCTTTTTATTACATGTTCCACTTTCTTTTGACGACATAAGTCTTTTTTTTTTTTTCATGCCTCTTTCTTTTATATTAAGTTTGTTTGTACGTGGCATTTTATTTTTATACATTACACTTTTTCTTTGACGTCGTTTCTCATTATTTTTCGTGCTGTATGCTTATTTCTATTGTGCTGTTTGTTTATTTTTTTAGTTGTAGTTTTTGTGCGGAAGGAAATAGTTTATATGATATATTTCAACTTACATATTACATTGTAGACTAAAGACTTTTCAGCACACGAGTTATAAAATAAGTCGATATACACACATATATTTTTGTAATATCATCATCATGTTCCTTTTCGTACCAGGCGGTGCATAGGGCACAGCATTCGTACACCAAATGCAGCGTATATTGATCTTACGTTACATAATAAATATTGACAAACCATCCATCACGCCGTTTCCCCGTAGGGGTAGGCAGAGAGGATAGAACGCCATAACACTCTATCTTGGCATACAGACCTCGCTTCCTCTACATTCATAGATCTTCTTATGCACGCACGCCGATTATTCCTACTTTTGACATGTCCATCTTCAAGTATTTGATGGATTTGATCGTGCCATGTCTTTCTCGGTCTTCCTCGTTTTCTGCATCTATCAACATTTGCATCGTAGATCCTTTTAGTCATTCTTTCGCTGTCCATTCGCTCTACATGTCCAAACCAACGCAGCACCCCTTTCTTGATTCTGTCAATAATGCATGTCTCAGCCTTACACACTTCACGGATCTCGACATTTGTGCACCTATCATACATCGTTTTACCACACATTCGCCTGAGGGATCGCATTTCGACAGCATTCAACCTACTTTCATCATTATTTTTCCAATTCCATACTTCGCTCCCATACATTAGAGTTGGAACTAGAACTCCGTTGTGAACTGCTAGTTTAGCCTCCTGCGATAAACATTTGTTTGCCAAAGTAGATTAAATATTGTAATTTTGACATATGTAATAACTGCAAAAAAATGAAGTCTGTAGGGTGCATAAAATACCCGGGAGTAATTATTGACTGTCAACTTAAATGGACTAATCATCTTGAAGTAATTATTGATAAACTGAGATATTTAACCTATGTGTTCAAACGATTAAGTATACACGCCAAGCTAAATACTATTAAAATGGTATATTAAGCAATTGTACAGTCATCGCTTTCCTATAGAATAATTGGATGAGTGGAAACTTTTAACAGTCATATATAACCACTCTAAGCTGTTCAAAAATTTATCTTAAAAATAACGCTTGTCAAAAATCGCACCTTTTCCTCTTTCCAATGAGGAACTTCAGCCCTACGGGAAATTGGATAAAAAAAATGTTTTCTTAAGCGGGGTAAAAATTAGAGCATAAAATCGTAGTGCAAAGTTTCTTGAAAATGTACAGAACAAATAATAAAAAATATTTTGATAAAAACGCACTACTTTAAAGGACGTCACTGGTTCATGTGAATCAACCTATGATCTGAGAGCTATGGAAGATTTCCGGTCTGCTTGTCGCTTCTGGACCAATGGGAAGAACTGAATGAGAATAAGCGGAAATGAACCTCTGACGTTACACGCGGAGTTATTTCAGAAACACAAAACTTCGAAATCGTAGCGCCGATAATACGATATATAATTTATTTTTTTTTAAGTTTTTGATTTAGTTTAACAGTCTACTTACAAATAAAAAAAATTTAAAAAACCACTGAACTTTCTCATTGTTCCAAGAAGCTAAACTTTTGGAAATAAACAAATATATTGTTTTCAATGTTTAAAATATATATTTAAGAACCCAAATTTACGAGTATTTACAAGTTATCTAAATAGATCTAGTCGAAGAAGGAATAGTGTGCTAGAAATACCACATTGTAAAACGAGGCTAGCACCAAGACAGAAATATTTTATAGTCACAAATATATTTTATTATTTTTTAACTGATAATATTTCGTTAATCCCAAACTTTAAAAAATTTCCTTCTTTTAAAAAACACGCACTATCCTGGATTCACATAATATATTTTGTTGCCCTTTAATAATAAAGAAAAATGTTAAGTTTCGTTGGCCTCGTGGTGTAATGGTCAGCGCGTTAGCCTGCCATGCAAGAGGTCTCGGGTTCGATTCCCGACATGGTTGATGTGAAATATTTATTAAAAAATGGGTGTTTTCACACTAGAATATTTCATAGTACCTGAAGCGTAAGACTGATCATCTTACATTCATGTAACAAAAATGATCAAGAAATGCTGCGATTGGTGTACTGGTGCAGTGCCCTATGCACCATTAGGTGCGAAAAGAGCACGATAATGATGATAATGAAATTTTTTATTTTCTTTTTTAATTACTATAAAATTAAAAAGTACCTCATAACCTTTTATAGAGTATTTTCCATTCTTTTTCTTATATTATACAAAAATATTATATCTGCCTATTTATTATAGGAGCAAAAAATTTACAAACATTTCTTGTATACTCATAAACAAGCTATTTATATATATAATAATATTTTTAAATACCAACTGAAGATTGTGTTTTACGGATTACGTAAACGTTATTACAGATGTAAATATTGTTCAATTCTTAATTTCTCCATCAAAACGATGATATGATTTGATTTGTGGCTGAAGTTATTAAAACAGCGTTCGCGGCGGAGGGAAGTAAATTATTTTAGTTCCAAGAACTGTTGGATGTGAGATCTGTTGAAAGTTATGGCCGTGGGTACAAATATATATATGTTAGTACCCCAATCGGCATAATTCTACTATGGAAGATCAGTTAGCAAATATGCGAACAAATTTATGTGCATACATTTATATACTCGGAGCGAAATCCAGGCGTTCTCTCTACACAAACATACCGCGGTAATTTCTTAGTGAAACTCAACAAAAGAGATTGCCAGTCCTTTAAATTGAAAACTCAATAGGTAGGAGAAATCCTATTATAGGAAATACGAGAAAACAACATTCAAATTACTGAAATATCTCAGTGGAAGTTTTCTGTATTTTAAAAGGTCATTTTTTGTAATTAAAATAAAAAAAATGGATAATATTTAATATCTTGTACACCATTATTTTGATGTTAGGTATAAAATACTGTAAAAAACATTTGTCAGTGTGTTATAAGTTTATGTTCCTTTAATTATTTTTATTATATTATAATATCAAAATTTTGAATTGTTCAACTATATTATGAAAATCCCTCTCCTCCACTCCTCCACTCTATTTCCTCATCCCTTAACCTTCTTAAGAGCTCTTTTTTTTCTCAAGTCTTATATAATTTATTATTTTTCTCTTGACTGTGTAACATGTTTTCTCATTATATTTGTGAAAAACTTTAACTGGATGTATGTACTATTTTTTATATATTGTGTTCTTATATAACAACTGTTGTTTTTCTTTAATAAATAAAAATAAAATAAAATAAATCAAAATATAAAAAATGTGCGTGTATGTATGTTTGCATGTGTGTGTGAATATATGCGTATAAATGTGTATATATATGAATGTAAATATATATGTATGTGTATGTGTATATATATGCGTATAATATTTATATTTGTTTTTAGTTTTTATATGCAACATTTTTATTTGATTTTTAAAATGTATTCTCTTTCATTTTAAGATAGAGTAAATAAAATTATTTTTTTTGAGACCCCAGAAATATTATATATACACAAGCAGTCATACTTGCTACCTAGATGGATTCATGCTCATTCGGTTGTACATAGGAAGTAAGTACTACTGACTTTGCAACAATAACCGATGAACCGGAGATTCAGTCTGTTTGTATAATATACTTATATAAATGTCTATTTATTTTTGCTGAATTTTTGTGCCTTACAATGTGTGCCTATGTAAGATTTACAAACCTAAAATGCATATCTTTTTGCTACTTTTCTTCTATACTTCACTCTTTTACTGTAAATCTTTTATTATTTTTTTACCATACATTACTTTTACTGAGTTTAACCATAACAATTAACTCTGCTTTCTTTATATTATTTAACTTTGTATTTAACTTTAATTTTGTACAAATTGGCTACGGCCGTTAGTTATAATAATAAATAAATAAAAATGCTCTCTGTGCTACTTTCTAAAATGTGCTATTTTTTGCTACAAAAACATAGTGTTATCCATTGAGATATAATACATGATTTTAAGGGCCCGACCGCGAAACTTCAAAGGAACATTACTAATGGTAAGCTTTAAAAAAAATCATTATAAATTTTTTCCAAAAAGTTGTTTTTAAAATAAATAAATTATAATTGTTATCTCAAAATGTAGTAAATCCTTAATTTCTCGGACAAGCAGTCCCTTCACAAACCCCTACCCCTCTCCTACCCAGTCGCTTCCCTTGTCCGCGCCTGGTACGTATCACTTTGTTGGTCAAATACGCTTTTATCTCATTTTTTTGTCGGGGTAAAATAAAATTTGTTACATCCAATTTTCTATAGTACTGAACTTCCTCATTAGGTAAAATCGTAATAACTTGTAAGCATAAAGTCTTAATTAAAATAGATACAATTTAATACAAAAAGACAATTTCGTGTATTTTTAATCGAATCCTTGATGTCTTTTGTTATTTACGATGAAGTGTATATCTGTGAGCCGAAGGAGATAAAATTAATTATAGCTGAAAAAGTAGGCAAAAGATACGGAGGAATCATTGAATCTAGAAAAGGCTTCGCTTTCTGGGAAAATAGGAATCCACAAGTAAGTAGCATAGGCGTGCGATCGTTTTTATCGTTACTTGACAGAACATTAATTAATTTCTATATACATACATAGTATTTATTTATTTATTTGTTTATTTATATACGGCATTTCTGCCATTTACATATATGTGGTATAAAGAGTGCTTAGAAATAAAAAGATTAAAAATAAAAAAAATCGAGTATGAAATATTAATATACTCGTACTATACACATTATTAATTACTTGAAATACATACATATTTTAAAGAAATTATACAATAACAAAATACATTAATGAATTAAATTATAACTATTCCAACCCAATCTTCTGAAGATGATTTGCTCTTTTTCATAAAAATATGTTGGTCACTTTATTTTTTAAGTTAGGCAGAGATAAACTAAATATATCAAAATGTGATGCATATTCATTCCCGGTATTCTGTAATCTAACAATAGGTGAGTTATATTGAGCTACCGTTCGAGAATTTTGACAAAAAAATATTGTAGATGTTCTGCTTAATCTAGGTGGTACATAGAATGAAATCAATTTCAGTAGATCAGGGGTATCAAACATTGGTTTTATTATTTTATATAAAGTCATAAGATCGGTCGATGTTCTTTGTTCTTGCAATTTAGTTAATTTAAGAGAGTCTAAAATTTTGTTATAATTTAATTGATTAGTAGAAAAACCCATCTTAAAATTAATATATCTAAGAAATTTATTCTTATTATTATTAAATTTATTATTTATTTATTTGTATGTAGATTAATATATTTATATTGTTATTAAAAAGGTTAACAAATTGCAACTGGGAAGGAAAATACCTTAAAAAGGGGAATACGGAAGGACTTTTGACCTGTCATTGCTTTACCTGTCATCACTTTACACACTGTGTAACATTCACCATTTTTCCTATGTTTTAACATCTATATTTCTTTAATTCTTTCATTTGTTGATTTTAGTGAAAGAGTTACTGAACTAAAACCTTTATTGTTGTGAAGAGATTCATCTGATCGAATTATTTTACATATTAGGCCAGAAACCAGCCCATGACAGGTCATAAGCCCTTTAAATATCTACACTTCATTATTTTTTTTTATTTTTTTTTTTTATTTAATAATAAAACATATAAGACATGAATATCATGATATTATATTCCCAGGAGTTGTACGAGAAAACTCATTTGGGACGGTACATAAAAAAAATAGTACATTTCTTGTAACAATACATAGTATACATTTAAACAATAAAAAATTAAACAAATTATAACAATCTATGAACTTAATATTAAAAAAGGAAAGAAAACATTTAAACAATCTGTGAACTTAATATTAAAGAAGAAAATAAAAACATTCAAACAATCTGTGAACTTAATATTAAAAAAGAAAAGAAAAACATTTAAACATTCTGTGAAATTAATATTAAAAAAGAAAATAAAAACATTTAAACATTCTGTGAACTTAATATTAAAAAAAGAAAAGAAAAACATTTAAACCTAAAACACAATATATAGACTATTCACAGAAACTGAGCTAAAAACTATCACTTTCAAAAAGATTCAAGAAATAGGTCTTCATTTCTGGTCTTTGAGATTTACCACTCGACATTTCATTTTTAACCTGTCCGGGAGTGAGTTTCTGCCGACAAAACTGTATCTGGGGAGTGAGTTTTTTTTTCATGTTTTTTTTTTACTTTTTATAATTTTATATCATTGTCAATGCTATAAGCAACATATTTTCTTGAATAAAAATAATAAATTATACAAGTAAATATGATTTATATCAAAATTATCGATGTTTTATTTCATGGGTTGTCAACCATCGGTTTTACAAGCCCAAATAATATTTCTGAAAATAATCGGACGTACATGTACGCCCATACTCCATTGATGAAAATTTTGTTTGGACGACCATGTACGGCCATACTCCCGGACAGGTTAAGGTCATCAGGCAGTTTATTAAATTGTATACGACCAATGTATTCCAGAGACCTTTTGCCGAACTTCGTGGAACAAAATTTAGAAATGTGAAGATTTTTTGCATGTCGTGTATTATAGTTGATTATTATTATTCACTTCTTTGAAATGTTTTCTATCCCTGTTATGGTTTGTTAATCTTAATGATTCTCTAAGGGGTTGAATCCGGTTCTAGTCAACTTTTAAAAATCGATATGTTTATAATAATATGCAAGGGAAGCGATTTGCTGATGAATTTCGATAAATCTAATGTGATGGTTTTTGAAAGAAATGAAAGTATGCCCAAATTTGAAGTCACTGTGAATGTTTTACGGATTACGTAAACTTAATTACAGATATTAATATTGATCAATTCTTAATTCCTCCATCAAAACGATGACTGAATTATATCACATACTAGGCAACGCCTGAAAACAATTTTCCGATTTTCAAACTTTCTTGGACCAGTTGCTTTTATTACATATTAGAGTTTTTCCAATTTTTTTTAGACAAAAGACTGGATTTCACCCCCTCGGGAGTCATTAAGATTAACGAATTACAGTCGAGTCATTTCGTAAACACGTTTCACATTTAGTAAACACCGTTAAAATGAAATAGGATAAGATTCATTAGTTCATTAAACCTTGAAAAAAGCTTGTGTAGCTTTGAAACCGATCTGTAAAAAAAATAGTGACTAAAAACAAAGTTTTTTTTAATTTATATTTATTTTATTATAATAATTAACCACTTAGTTACTGCATCAAATGTAAATTTACATATGAACTGCGTTTATTTTTTATGTAAAAAAAAAATATTGTTTTAATATTTATATTAACTATGAATGTAAATTGATTACAATTTCGCTAAGTGCACCTAACCATTAACGTTAACAAGGGTGATCCATCATGTTTAATTAGATATAGTTTCACTTATAATTATTATAACTAACAAACTCAAACTTATCTTAACAAATGTCTTAACTTAACTTAAACTTAATAAATAATTTAAACATCAATTTGAATCATCTTGCTCATAAATATTCACTACTTTATCATAAATTCGAACCTTTTTTGAATATTTTCAATCCTCTGGATCGGTTTGCAGCAAAGCTCCATATCTCTTTTGCCACTCAAGTCCTCTCCTGAGCTGCCCTCTTTAGGTCTCAGACACAATTATATTCCAAATTCTTCAAATCATCCAATTGCCCACAAATATTCTGCATTCCATTCAATAGGACATAGGTTAATTAACGTTCCACTTGATGATACTTATTTCAAAAAGAACTTATTACCATAAAATAGATTGCTAATAATAATGGATATAATGAGAACTTAATTGATAAAATATTAAATCAAAAACAAAAACGAAAACGCAAACTTATAAATAGATTATGTAATAACATATATTTACAAAAAAATTATTCACTTATTTACTTCACCAATTAGCGCTTTCACCCTCTAATGGACATTTTCAGACTGGTGAACATTATACAGTTTAAGGATAATTATAAGTTATTACATCATTAAAATGGAATTCCATCAAGAATTGTCAATAAATAATTTAAGTAAAATTATAAATATATATTTATACTCTAGTCCCACAGTAAATAAAACCAACCCACATTAACAATGGAGGCGGATTCTTTTTATCAATGACATTTTTTCTAAACAATTATCTAATTCCCTACCATCAAACTAATGTTTAATAACCTGCATTATAATAAATATAGGAACATTGTTAAAAAATCACAAAGATAAAGTCCATAAATATGATAAATCTGGCATAAAAATAAATAAAATGTAAATACTATTCTCTACCTTCCGTTACAAATACAAGAGTTACTAAATGCTCCACCCTGATGCTGCAAAAAAATAAATACAACCTTCGGTCAAAGAGGATTGGCCTACTACTCGATTAAAGTGTAGAATCTTCTTCCATTATCCATAAAGACAATTAGTAAGTTCTCACAATATAAAATTGCTATTAAAAAATGGATAGTGGAGGTGGGTTGCGCACGTATCGATGAGTGGATCAAGCCAAATAGGTCAAATATGTGTACTGTTTACGAAATTTGTTCTATTGGTCTATTTAAATTGGTTTTGTTTTTTTTATTATTTTAGTTTTTTATTGTTTGTTATGTTCATGATAATTAGGTTAATTGGATTAATTGCGTTTTTTTATTGTTATTATTATGTTAACTTTGTTAAATAGCTAATCTTATGCATGCTTCACATTTTGTAAAATGTTTCCCTCGGCACGGGACACCGAACATTATTCTGTAAAAAAAAGAATACAATCAATGTTAAAGTATAAATAAATAAATATATCAATTAAATTGTAATGATTGCGATTCAAATTGAAAAACCAAAAGAAACCTCAATATTATTAATGAATTAATTAGTAAAAGAACACTTAAGCTGGCTAAGTTATAATTATTTTTCTGGATTCGCAAAGCATCTGATAGAAAATAAACATAATTTCAATAAAGACACTGGATTAAAAGTACCGTTTGTCGAAAATAAAATATTAAAATTAGACAACTTGGAAATCTTCAAAATTATAAAAGCGATACATAATAAGAAAAAAATATTTAATAACCAAATAAACAATATTTATCCACTCCTGTCTAGTTTCGAAAATCTGCATCTCAAATTACCACCCTTTTAGGGAAAAAAATTCTTGATTTATAAGCTCCACGTGTAGTATTTAGTAATCATGGATAAAATAAATTAGGAAATAATTCATTAGTTACGTAAACCTTGACGAAGAAGCTTGTTTGCTTTAAAACCGGTCGGTGGAAAAAAATTTTTTTCGTTAAAAGCAAAGATGATTTATATATTAAATAATAATAATAATGTTCACCATCTCAGTTGTTTCTGGATTGGCACCTGAAGAGTTTCACTGATCGCCTTACCTTCATGCAATAGATTAACGAACTAAGCTGTTTTTGGATAAACAATGCAGTGCTCTATGCACCACTGGTTGTGAAAAGAGGGATGATGATGATGATGACTAATGAATTTGTGCCCTTGCATTAGTCTATTTATTTTTTTTTTAATTAAATTATAAGAAACCTGAAATGACAGCTCATCGATGGTTTCTGCGTTCCAAAGACGATAATTTCGACCTGAACGGTCCGGAGTGTTCTGGACGACTAGTGGACTTCGATGAAGACAGCTTGCCTACCACATACCGCACACAGCATCTGAGGATATAAGTCTCCTTGGCGGTGCCCAGATACACAGAAAATTTGCTCGTTGTCAAACGAGAAAAGCTGCCCGAAGGAGCTCTTTGAAATATGGTAGCCTTAGCATATTTGTGCTGAATGAAAGTAATCCAGAAACACATAATATATACTTCATTGGATTGAAAAAAGAAAGAAGTGAATTCTTCACTGACTGGGATTAAATTGATTGGACATGATCAATTCGCCGAAATGATTGCAAAACTTTTTAAAAGCCTCGAAATTCTTTTTGGAAGCCACCAGATCTGTATATCTAACAGAACCTATAACAGGGCCACGGATAGTAGCGTGAAGCTCCATTCGGTAATCATAGAGAAGGGGAAAGGGACAAGACCACGGGATGTGTTCAGAAGATTGGTTAGGATATCCGCAGCAGCACGAAGGGGAGTCAACAATATTAAAAACAAATATTTTTTTATTAAATTTACCATGACCTGATAAAAACTGCGTAGTCCAGTAATCGGGGATAACCTAAAAACATTTTAAGCGCTGACGGATTGAAGGAAAAAAAAACTTCAATGAGGACAGCTTAAACCGTATTATTCATAATTATCTCAAGTCAAACCATCGTAGAATTAGCTGAGCAAGGAAATTGTGATCACATGGCCATTTACCGCCATCTTAAATTGTCCTACTTTCTTTGAAACGCAAGAAGAAATATGAATCATTTTATATTGAATACAATACAATATATTCTGCGAGACTAACAGTATTGCATACAAAACAGCCGTCTACATAAGAGTTACGTCCTTCAGTACATTAACCACGAAGATATGAAGAACAAAGGAACGCGATATTTAAAGATATCACAGGTCGCGGTAACGACAGTCAGTCCAACAAGTCAACCCAAACAGTCAGCCCAAAGGGTCAGCTTAACCAAGTCAGCTCAACTCAATCACTCAGTTTCGGCCAGAAGTCCAAATGCAGTCACTTCAACTCAACATCGCCATTACTATCGTGTCACATAAAAGTTATATATATTTATTCGTCATGTAAAAAATACACCTTGAAGCACCAACATCCTGTTTTCTGTCAATCTTCAACTGAGGTAGGAGCTCCAACTCTCAACCAGCAAAATCCTACAGACTTGAAAAAATTTTTCCGAATGTCGCACCTTTACCATTTTGTTTAACTTTGGGTGCTCATTTTTTAATTTTGAAAAAACGGACACAACGTCTGATATGAGAATCAAATAAAATTAAAATTTCAGGTTTAAGGCTTATTTGTTTGCAAAGTTTTGATTTGTTCTATTGTTTAGAAAATAAATTACCGTAATAATCCCTGGCAAATTTTCTCGTTATGACCATTGGAAATCCCTGGTTCGACTGTTTTTCGCTTTTTGCCAAACTTTTTAATAAGTACTCTTCCGACAACGCAAAGTTGCTCGGTAAAACTAGAAATTCCCGATAGTTCTTTAATAATCTGCCAATCATTTAGGCATGGAAACTATTCAAACAATAAAACATTCTCTCCACGATTGACAGGTGTGATGAAATGGAGAATAATATAAATAGGGTGAACAGCCCGCGATCTCCAGATACGTGTGGGAATTCGAAGTAGGGGTGACTGAAAACCGGTGCCGCCGACCAATATATTTTTATCTAAAAAAATCTGCTTAAAACGACTTTTCGTAGTTTAGACTTGGATAATGCTGATGGTTGATGATTATCGGCATAATCTGAAAGAAGAACTATTAATGACCTCATTGCACTGTATACAATTGTAAACTCTCTTTTTGAAATACCAAAAATACTTTAATTGATTATTTTAGAGTACCTACTGTCAACACTAGGAGTACTTTATTGTTTCATTGCTCTAGTACTTCTTCCAACCAACAAAACAATTAATTGATAACGAGACTGCATAGGTTAGGTAACACTTATAGAACGGCTGCAGACATTCTGTCCAATTCTTTACCATCTTATAAGTCCACAATATCAAGTATATTTGTAGCTGCTCGTCAAACTATTATTGACAATTCAATTCCATAAATTAAAAAAATACTTACTCGTTTGTTTTTATTGCCTTATACTTGTTTTTTATTTTTTACTATTATATCAAATTGCATTGTAGTATTGGCAAATACGCATTTCATATATACATATTTTTATTTCTTCCTTTTTCGCGATAATATATGCTTGCTTGTTTATTAATTTAACTTAAATTTGTATTTCTTGCTTACTGTAACACTTACTGTGTTTGCTTTACAGAATTTATTTCATGAGCTTATATTTTTGCATTTTTTGTTTATATGCTTACTGTTTTTTCTTGCATACCTTTGTTATAATTGTTTTTTTTTTACTTTGTAAAACTTTTTATTATATCCTTTCTAACTAAATTTACATATTTTTTGTGTATATTCTGTGTTTATTATTTAGTATGTAAGCATGTATTTTATTTTTATTTTTTGTAAATACCTTTTGGGCGTTAATCAACAAAATAAATCAATAATCCCCCACACCTTTACAGCGGAAAACTACAAGTTTGGGGTGGTTTCATAGTCACCAGTGACAACAATATACAGGAAGAAATCAGAAGGATCATACTGGTTGCTAATGGTCGCTACTACGCGCTACAGAAACAATTACGGTCCAAACTAGTACGAAAAAATACTTAAATAATACTGTACAAAACTCTGACTAAACTAATCCTGAGATATGCCTCCGAAATCTGAACAACCAGAATATTGAGGGAACCATTGCAGCTTTCGAAAGAAACATCCTCAGGGTTGTCCATGGCCCTGTGAGAGAAAACAACCATTGGCGTCGTCGCTACAATAAGGATCTATACGAAATCTACGGAGTGCCCAATGTAATCAACTCCATCAAGGTAGGGCGCTTGAGAAGGGCTGGCCATTTGATTAGAATGGACTACGAAAACCCCATAAAACGCCTAACCCTCTGTGCCACAAAAACGACGAAGACCAGGAACGTCCAAAGTACGATGGATGGCCTGCACCAGTGCGGATACGACAATGTTGGAATTAAGGAGCTGGAAAGGAAGAGCAGCAGACCGGCAGGAGTGAAGGAGACTTCTGGATTCAGCCAAGGCCCACCCACGGCTATCGAGCTAACGATGATGATGATGAATAATGCTTTTTTCCCACAGATAGTGTTATTTTAGCCTTTTTTCTTCGGGCAATACGACAGCCAACTTCTTCGTGAAGCTTCGCCATTAGGCTTGATATGACAGTATGTTTTATTACGCCAAAGCGAAGTATTACCAACGTATTTTTCATAGCTGTAAACATTTCAAATTTTGAGATAAAAAATGAGGATATACAGACTTTCCATTTTTTTGAACATCAATATTACTCAATTCTTCCATCCGTTGATCTCTATGAAATCAAAAACCTGACGCCTTTATTGATGCGGTAGGATTCATCTGACTGAATTATCTCATCTACGTACTAGGCAAAGCCTAAAATATTATTAAATTTTTATACTTCTTTAAGGACCAGTTGGTTTTATCAACAATATTTATTTATTTATTTATTAACGCCTAAATGGATTTTACATATACAGAGGTTAAAAACAATTTACCAATGTAAAAACACAATGAAAAGTACAAAAATATTAAAATACTAGAAACACAATAATTATTTTTTTAAAAGTAAGAATAAATGGTTGTTGAAGTTTGATAAAGTTATAGCAAATACATTTATTTATGGGACATCTGTGTATTTATTCACGAAAGAGTGAATTCTCAAGAAATATATTTATTTATTATTTTTATTTTGGTTGGCCTCCTGGTGTAATGGTCAGCGCGTTTGCCTACCATGCAAGTGGTCTCAGGTTCGATTCCCGACATGGTTGATATGAAATATTTAAAAGTGTGTTTTTACACTAAAAATATTTCATACCCCCTGGACTGGTACCTGAAGCGTGAGACTGATCATCTTACATTCATGTAACAAAAATGATCAAGATACACTACGGTTGATATATCACATGCAGTACCCTATGCACCATTAGGTGCGGAAAGGGAATAATGATGCTTATTATCTTTACAACGATCAACAATTGGAAGAATTAAGGGAATATAAATGCTCAAACATGGGCAGAATGGTGGATGTTACACAGTGTGTAAATTACCCACTTAAACCAGTCAATGGCAGGTCATAAACCCTGTGAATGCCTAGATTTCTATATTCTCTTATCTAAAATGTTCTTCAACTCTGTTGTAGTATATAAATATGAACGACTCGCTAAGGAGTTGAATCCAGTCCTTGTTTACAACAATTTGGACAAATTCGAAATATTGTTTAATATTCAGTAATTTTTAACTCAAGGTAACTCTCGAGGAAACGCGGCCTGACTTTTCTTCAAACAAACGTAGTCCCGCATTTTCTCCCTGGATTATTTATTTATTTATATATACGCACAATGGGCATTTTTAAGAACATATTTTTACATAGAAAAAAAATATTATAAAGTAAAGTTGAAAGACACAATGGCATATAGTAGACTTGGTGGGAGTGGAAGCGGGAGAGAGGTGTTTATAATTGAATTTGATTCAGTAATAGTTTAAAAGAAGACAACTTTTTATCAAAGAAATCAAGACCGGTATTTTTGTTGGCGGACCTAAGAATTCTGGGCATAGAGGAATGAAAACCATAGTTAGTTCTATGGTTATCAGTATGAAAGAGTAAGTTTTGTCTGAGGTTTCTAGTTGGGATATTTAATTTTATTGTTGTCAGTAGTTCAGGTGCATCAAAGAGTGAGTTGAGAATTTTAAATAGGAGTAGAAGGTCGGATTTATTTCGACGGTCTTGAAGAGAAGATATATTTAAGCTAGTTTCTAACTCATTATACGTATATTGGTTTCTGGATAAGCCCAACTTCCAGCCTATCTTTCTTGAAAATCGATGTTGAACTGATTCAATATTTTTGATGTGAACATCACAATATGGAGACCAGATAACAAAGGAATACTCCAGGTGCGGGCGAACTAGGGAACAGAAAAAAGTTTTAAGGGTATTCATATTTTTGAAGTCAGTTGTGCTTCTGTTCATGGCACTAGAGCGGTGATTTTTTTTACACATTATAGATATTTGTCATCGGCGTGTCTCTATTGATTGTTTATAATGGGACATTTTCATCAAAAATTCTTACCATCGTATAATCTCTTTACTCCCTATTGTAATCGCGGTCAGATTTGATTTTCGGGGATCGTCATTTTGTTAGCGTCACACAGCCACCAGAGATCTGTACCTATCGAATATCGAGTGTGTTCGTTGGCTCTTTAAAGTAAATAAATAATTATATATAAGAGAGCTAGCGGCCTATACAACTAGTACTGTGATTGGGCAGCAGGCCAATGCTCATGTTTGCTTTGCAAATGGAACCCAACATGGCTGTTCGATTGAATGAATAAGTTGATTTCCATCAAATCTATTTACTAAAGGCCTGAGTCAAAAACAATAGTGAAACTATTGAAAACCACGCAAAAAGTAACAAATAAAAATATTTTTTTTCAATCTTACTATAGGAATAAAAGACGTGTGATACTTTATTTACAAATTTGAAATAATCAGCGACCGGTTTTATCTCTTGTATTTATTTACTCAGTAAACATTTGAAAAGGGTCGTTTAGACAAAAATAATTCAATTGCTAATTTTAAAAATCTAAGCTTTTTTTATTTTGAAAAAAATATTTTTGAAGCACTTATTTTGCGGTTATTAATTATAATAAAATAAATATGCAACTATGTTTTTACCCCTTATTTTTTTTTAACAGACCCTGGGCCGCGATTACAATGAGATATTAGGGTCTATATACCTTTATCATGATGGTATAGTCAAAGATAAATTTTCCCGAGTGATTACGAAGATACACTACTGACCCCCCCCCCTCCATCAAGTTTTGAGGTAAGTACACCGGTTACGGTACGTTACACATATCTACTCATCAAGAATGTCAAAATTTTTGCTCTACCAACAGTTTTGGCTTTAATTTCAATATATCTATTATTACTCTAAAAATATTGATTGCGTCTGTCCTCTCTGTACGGGCCCATATTACCCGCTGGACGTCCGGTCAACGTAGGCAAACTCAGTCGCAGACCCCGACCTCAGACCATCTACCTCATCCTACCACCTCACCCGACCACCGAGTAACTGGATTACAAAAGACGCCACGTTTTCAGTCAACGAAGATGACAAAAATATTGTATTTATCAAACGCCTAGCGATCGGATCCCCTCACGTGTATTTTTATTAATTTTTTTTATATTTCAAATGGCAGAAAAAATATTTATATCAATTCTGGTAACAGGTAACAGTTTTTTTTCAAATCAAAAATAAAATAAAATAATAATAACAAAAATCTTAGATTATATATTTTAAGGTTCGACAGACAATTTTACTGCATACATTTATTTCGTTTGTATTTTTTTTAACCATGTTATACTCAAAATAACGAAAAGTTGAACATGACAAATATTGTTACAAATCGAATTTTTTACATCAAAATTTTTTTTGAAATCGAAATAATGACTTTGGTTCCTAAGTCCACTGTTCCAAATCCGGACCACTGTGCACCGGTGTGAAATCGGCCATTGGCGACCTGCGAACGTAGCAATTTATCACTTGTTCAATCCTCGACCATAACATAACGCTACCTATACATTATGCGAGTTCGTATTTCACATTAGTTGGACCGATTCCGACAAATAATGACTGCAATGATAATGGCCGACGTATAACCTATTTTGGTTCTGAAATGCATAATTCGACCACTGAATGGAGTACGTGTTGTATTTTACAGACCGGGTGTTCTGCTTCGGACACCATTACATAAAGGATGTTATGTTTTCAATAGCATTATGTATTAATTTTATCAACATAAACGGCAAATCTGCCTTTTACAAAAATTTATAATACTATCATATTTGGATTAGTATATATTTTTTTTTAAAAGTAAATTTCCTTTTACCCAAGATTTATAAAAAAAATTAAACCTTAACTTATACGAGATTTATAAAAAAAAATAACCTAAAAATTATACAACATATTCAGTAGAAAGATTAAACAATTCAAGAATAAATGTAAAAAACAAATAACATATTTTAAAGTAATATAACAAGAAAATCTTAAGTACAAAATCACCCAACCTTTCGAATACCTAGTGTTGGATGCTCGATACCTTCGACTTCGGGACTGTAAACAAGGCCTGCCCTCTCGCGATACGCGTGTTCGAAGAAAACAGGGAACGTTTGATTTTAGGTAAACTAATTGACGTTATGGTTTTGAGTGTCAATCCTGGAATTAATGAAAGGAGTAAGGACTTACGGTTTCCTCCCTTTGGCACTGGTCCAGAAAGACACCGTTATCGTTTGCACTGGTCACTTTGCACGTTTTTGTATGTTGGTGATTCGAAATCACTGTCACGCTCGCGGTACGGTTTTCGTTGTTGTTCGCGGTACGGTTTTTTTGTTGTGTTGTCACCCGTTGCTTTCTTAACTCGCCGTCAGGGAGGAGTAGGTACATTGGGATTCAAAACAAGGACCACCGGAATCAAAGGAAGGGCTTGACACTTGAATAAAAGAAAATGATTCCGAAACACCTAGCGTCAATACGAACTATTGTCAGAATTCGTTTTTACATAGATCGTGTTCCACTTTTAACAGCTTTTTTAACCATATAGAAATCTATCATACAGGATTACAACTATTTAACAATAGTGTATTGAAAGCTTTTGAATTAAACTCCCGTTGATTCCTTTTTCTCTTACATCACTTCAAATTACGTAAATTAATATTGTTAATTTTAATCAAATTTTTCTATTGAAATTTGTATTACTGCGAAAATCGCTTTACTGAAATTTTATCAACTACCTTTGGTTTAAAATCTTCTCCTTATATTGCTTTTTCAAATTTGAAATATAACTTTCTATACCTGTTATTCTTTCTTTTTTCTCTGCTGCATTAACATGTTTTTATACTTTTAAACTACTTTTAATTACTTGTATCGTATATGTATATAAAATCAATATTTTGCTGCTCTTACTATGAGTCATTAATTTTGAAGATGTTTTTAAATTGACTTAAATTTATTTTCTTATTTGAAGATTCTTTAAAGATTCGTCTCATCGTTTCTTTAAATGCTTTAAAGTATGTATGTGTATATTTATGTTTTTCCTTTTCAAAAAGTGTTATTATTATCTTCTTTTATTTTTACATCTGAGCATGTTTTTCATTCTTTATTTTAATTCTTAACTTTTAATTACTTTTACAAATTTCCTTAATTTTTTTACTTTAATTTTAATTTTTAAACAACTTCTTTTATGTTTTTTTCCTATTCTTTTTTGTACTTTAATTAATAACCTTACATATAATTACTTTATAATATGGAAACTTCACTGGTCCTTTAGAGTTAAGTCTAACTGTGTAAAATATACAACGTTGTAACTGTACTGTATGTTTCCTAAATAAAAGAAAATAAAATAAAAAATAAATAAATCAAATAAGTACTGTTTCATACAGCTGGGCAAAGTGAACAAAAAATTGTAAATATTGTGAAATGCATAAATAAATAAATATAATTACCATTCACTATCTTTGCAAAAGTTCAAAAGGTTTGTTCAATAGGAACAATACCTTTCACTAAATATATCAGATACGTGGGAATAACTATTGCCGAGTTCACGAAGTCTGTTTAATACGGCATCACAAGTATACATTGTCCGCGAATTGTTGCTACAAAATGGTGGAACCTGTCTAGTTATTCTTCCAGGCACCTTGAAGTTGGTGAGAGATAACAGTTCAGGGCAATCCCATATTAAATTTACAATTTTGAATAAATTTAAAAGGTCTATAATTTTTCTTCCATCGTTGAGTTTTAACAAATTTAATGTTTTTAAAAAAATCGTAATTTAAAAACTCATGACTGATTCTCAGTATAAATTTATAATTACGTAAATGTCATGTTTGCAATAGCATTTGTGTTACTTTTAATTTTGTTTTAATTTGAAATTGAGCGGGAATTTTGCGTACCCATTATAAAACGAAATAATACAGACTAAAATGGATACAAAGTCATTAGAACAAGAGACATCTTTCCTCCCTTAGCAACTACGTACACATGGGCCATCTTTCAGGAATTCAGCAAACAGCCTGTGTTTGCCACATGTGCGACAGTGGCTACCTAAAATCTACGAAAGCTACCCTTCGTATATATTTATCTGTTTTGTTATCCATACTGTTGAAATGGTGATTTATCTGTTTAGTTTTAGTTGACTTTTTAGCATGAACACTTTACAAATTTACTATTATGCTCAATGTTTATTTCTATAAATTTATTGATAATTTTAAGTTGCTAGACTTACACTCGTCCATGCAGTTTGTAGCTGCAAGACGATTAGTAATCTAATTTCAATGGGTAAATGTCATTAACTATCAAATATCTCAATTTGGTCAATGGGATCTAGAATTTCAACCGCCCATAGCTGCAAGACTTGTTGTAATCTAATTTCCATTTTTATAAATTTGTTTTTTATTTCGTGTTTTTAAATATCACTTAAACTTTAAACTTCATTGTCAAATAAAATTAAATTATCAAATGTAAATAGAGGCTAGATTTTTAACTGTCTATGCGCTCTGTAGTTGCAAGACGTGCTGTAATCTAGCTCCTATATATCATATTTGTAATATATCATAATTGGAGACGAGGAACTAGAATCCCAATCCTTTATGCGCTCTGTAGCTGCAAGACGTGCTGGGATGTTTATTTATATTTGATTGAAGAATTATTTTTTCCAGACGTACGTCGAATAAATAATATTAGTTGATCCAGAGAATGCGCATCTTGAACATATCCCGTTTAATATTTTACCGTTTTTGCTTGTATATGTAATTATTAATTCTTTTGAAATGATTTTTATGCTTTCTCTTACATTTTTAGTTTGTATTATGTTCATATATAAGCTTTTGATACTTGTTTAACCTGTATTAGGTACGTATATTTTGTTAATTTAAAAAACTTTGTCAGTTTTGTAATTTTTTAACATTTGCACTCTCATATACTCGTACATACATGTAATTTTTTTATATATATTTTTTTTTATAGATTGTTTTATGTATATATCATTTTTAACTCATTTCCATGCCTTGTATTATGTTTATTTTGTAAATTTTTAAAACTTCATAAATTTTATTCAGCTTTTGTAAATAATGTTGTAGTTTAAAATATAAAAACGTCTGTAAATAAATATTGTTATCTGCATGTCCCTAAATAATATTATGTTTAATATGTTTTAAATTTATTTATTTTTTAAAAAGTCAAATATAAGCAGGGCATTTTTTTTCAATTGATTGATTTATACATACATTTCATATTTTACAAAATGGCACAAAAAACACTCATGAAGGGTCGGCAAACCAGAAATATTAGTAAGCCTAATGTTGCAATCGGTTCCTATATGGGCCTGTTCTAAGAAACCAATTTGTTGCGGCAAATATGGTTAACGAATATGTTTCCCATAAATAAAAATAATATTACTACTACTACTACTACTACTACCATCACACCATTTCCCCGTAGGGGTAGGCAGAGAGAATGGACCGCCACACACGTCTATCCTGGCATACACTCCTAGCCTCTTCCACATTCATACATCTTGTCATACATGCCCTTCGGTTCTGTCTGCTTTTGACATGACCAGACTTAAGATTTTGGTTTATCTGATCATGCCACGTCTTCCTTGGTCGTCCTCGTCTAACGTTGCCGTTCATTTTTGCCATATATACTTGTTTTACCATTCTCTCGTCGTCCATTCGTTCTACGTGACCAAACCATCTCAGAGACCCTTTCTTAATCTTATCAATTATACTTGTCTCAGATTTACACTCTCGCCTGATTTCATCATTCGTAACCCTGTCATACATTGATTTCCCACACATTCGTCTAAGAGATCGCATTTCAACCGCGTTCACTCGGCTTTCATCCTTCCTCTGCCAGTTCCATGTTTCACTTCCATACATAAGTGTCGGGACTAAAACTCCGTTGTGCACTGCCAGTTTAGCTTCGATTGACATATTTTTATTAGAAATTACTGTGCTTAGTGCTCCGTTCATTTTGTTGCCCGCATTCACTCTTCTTTCAACATCTTTTTCTACTCTTCCATCTCATATAAAAACAGTTATGGCCCAAAAGAGAAAAAACTATATGTATAAATATGTACATAATCGCTTATTTTGACGATTAGCCCAGTTGTATGTATGTAGGCCCTGCCAAGGAGACTTAAGTCCTAAGTGCGGTATGTGGTGGGCAAGCGGTCGCATACGATCGCATAGAACATAAAAATGTGTAAATAATACAAATAAATACATAAAATGATGTACGTTTTGATAAAATAAAATAATTAAGTACATCTTCTAGCAACCCCTCCAGGAATAAATACATAAATATGATCCAAAGCCCGTTGCCGATTCGAAAAGAAAACAACTACATTTTTTATTAAAGAGCTTTTCATGTCTTATCGACTTTCAGTCTCATCTTACGATCCGTTGACCTTTTTGTGACCAATAATGTATGTTACATTATACGGGGTTTAAGATAAAACGATTCGTGTCTATTTGTGTTCAATTTACATCGGGACCCCGGGGCTAAATGGGTCCTTAGTTCGAATAGATATGGATAAAAGGGTTTTCCAGAAGGTTCCGATAATACCTACCCTGTATTGACCAATGGGAAAAATGGACCCCGGGTGGCTTAACGCTTCGTAACTTGGGTTTTAAAAGGTATTAAGGGAGTGAAAATGTGTTGAGTTCATATTTGTAGGATTTCTATGAGCACTTTCGCCGTACCTTTGCATAACGAATTTCGGCCTTATATTTTCTACGCATTCCAATGTATATACATTTTTATCGTAAAAATAAATAGTAATAATGATTTTTCTTCTTCTTCGACGACACTACAGCTTGACCACCACATACCGCTCACCGCACACCGCATCTGAGGACATAAGTCTCCTTGGCGGAGCCCACGTACACGGAAAATTTGCTCGTTGTCAAACCAGAAAAGCTGCCTGAAGGAGCTCTCTGAAATCTGGTAGCCTTAGCATATTTGTGCTGAAAGAAAGTAATCCAGAACTACATAATATGTACTTCATTGGATTGAGAAGAGAGGGAAGTGAATTCTTCACTGACTGGGATTAAATTGATTAAATTGACTTTTTAAAAGCCTTGAAATTCTTTTTAGAAGCCACCAGATATGTATATCCGACAGGACCTATAACAGGCCACGGATAGTAGCGAGAAGTTCCATTCGGTAATCATAGAGAAGGGGAAAGGGACAAGACCACAGGATGTGTTCAGAAGATTGGTTAGGATATCCGCAGCAGCACGAAGGGGAGTCAACAATATTAAAAATAAATTATTGTTGATTAAACGACGGCACTACAGCCTATTTCGGGAATCGGGTTGCGGTCCCGTGGCTAGTCTCGGACTCAAGGTTCAAAGGTCCGAGGTTCGAATCCCACTCTACCCCTACTTGATTCCCATTTTCAAACCAAAGTATTTAATAGAATTAACTTTCTCTAAAATAGTACACTCGCATGTTGATGAATCTTACAATGAATCTTGAATGGAAAAATACTTGTGCAAATACCCTCTTGTGAATGGGTGCTTTGAAAATAAAAACAAAGGAATAAACCATGAACTGATAAGCTTTGAATTTTCTCACAATGAGGAACTTTAGCCCTACGGGAAATTGGATATAATAAATGTTTACTTGCGCGCGGTAAAAAATGGAGCATTAAATTGTACGGCAAAGTTTCCTGAAAATGTACAAAAAAATTAATAACTACTTTGAATGACGTCACTGGTTCATACGAATCAACCTTTTCTTATTTTTATTATTCTTTAATGTCTCCAAATGTTTTGTAATGGCATACACAAGAGCATCCAAAATAATATATTATCGTTATCTCATGGACGGAGTGAGGCTTGAAAGGGCTTCAACGTCGAACTTCTTCATTGTTTACTAAAATATTCATCATCACTCTACATCTACATCATCAAGTCTACGATGTATGCAAGAAAAGCGATTTGCTTATGAATGTTGATAAATCGAAAGTTATGGTTTTTGAAAGGGATGGAAATATAACTAAATGTGAGATCAGTGTGAACGGAGATATTCTAAATCAGGTAGACGAATTTGTGTACCTGGGAAGTATGTTTACTAAGGAGGGAAAGACCGAGAAAGATATTGAAAGCAGGGTGAGTGCCAAGCAGGGTGAACGGTGCACTGAAATCTACTTAGGCAATCAAATGTTCATCGCAGGAGGCTAAACTAGCAGTTTGCAACGGAGTTCTAGTGCCAACTCTAATGTATGGGAGCGAAGTATGGAATTGGAAAAATGATGATGAAAGTAGGTTGAATCCTGTCGAAATGCGATCTCTAAGGCGAATGTGTGATAAAACGATGTATGATAGATGCACAGATGCCGAGATCCGTGAAGTGTGTAAGGCTGAGACATGCATTATCGACAGAATCAAGAAAGGGGTGCTGCGTTGGTTTGGACATGTGGAGCGAATGGACAGCGGACGAACGGCTAAAAGTATCTACGATGCGAATGTTGATGTATGCAGAAAACGAGGAAGACCAAAAAAGACATGGCACCAGCAAGTCCATCAAATACTTGTAGATGGACATGTCGAAAGTAGGAATAATCGGCGTGCGTGCATGAGAAGACGTATGAATGTAGAGGAAGCGAGGTCTGTATACCAAGATGGAGTGATATGGTGTTCTATCCTCTGTACATACCCCTACGGGGAATCGGCGTTATTGTTTGTTTGTTTGTTCATCATCACTCGATGCCTAGATCACCAGTTGCCACATTTTTTGCGCACCAAGTGATCCATAAAAACCTATTTTTTTGGTCATGATGAAAGTTTTCAAAGTGTGGCGAGGGATTTTTCAATAAATTGTATAACACGACTGCGGCACGGCATCAATTATTCAACACGCCACAAATGAGTAAACTTTCGTTACTGTGAAACGAGTTTCCTCCTTTTTATGAATCCCCTCCGCTCATCATTTGCCTTTATGTTCCACCAAAGTTCCCCCATAATACTCGATGTTCTCTTTTGTTCCTTTTTTTAATTTATTATAGTGGATAACTTATACGGCGCCATTTTCGTAATGTAATACTCTCAAGGGCGCTTAACAAAGTGATTTTATAAAAAAAATTACAAATTAACAAATAAGGTTCGTTTCGAAAATAAGGTCTTTCGAAAACGATCGTTTCGTAAGTTGGTAATAAATTTTGTCACAGAAATTCACGAGTAATGCATTCATTTTAATGTTGGTAATGCCACAGGCCACAGATAGAAATATAAGGAGAGTTGTCTATGCATATTATCTTAAGCTCCCCCCCCCCCCCTTACCTACTCCAGTTCCAGGCACTGACAGATGAAAGTGAAAACCGATTACATCTTACATCTCGAGTTTATTTTATTATTTTATGGTTTTAAACCTCTTCTTCATATTAATTTATTATGATAGTGATAAATTGAATTATCAATTTATCATGAAAATGAAAATCACAACTCGTAACGTTTGATAAGTGACATGACGCCGTAAATGTAAACAAACGACACATAGAAAAAGGAAACTATCTACAATACTCTATAAAATCCATAGTAATTGAGGAAAAAAAAATTTACGACGTCACAAAACATCCGAAGACGTCATACTTGATGACGTCACGAATTGTTTGTTTTTGGCACCATTCAAATTACTAGAATTTAATCCTTTATATCTTCCTTATTTCTTAACAAATTTTAAAAAGAATAGTACCGATCGGCTTGTAATTTTTTAGATTAATTTATTAGTTAATAAAAAAATCCATGATATTTGCCCATTGTTGACTAGACATTGTTTCAATTAATGAAGAACTGGGGGCTTATGCTGAACTCATTCGTTTTTAGAATCGTATGAGACTTCCGTAATTCGACGAGTGACGGCATTCTTGAACCACCCATACGAACGCAGTCGATCAAAAATTAATCGGCTTTATCTCGAGTGCCCGAAAGAACTCGACATTGAGAATCGAATGCGACATCGTAACTTCAGCTGTCAAACTGTCTTCTTGTAAAACGCTCGGCATTCATGTTTGAATGACGATTAGGGATTGTTTGTTATATTTTAACTTAGAATTTACATCACTGATCAATGTTATGATGATGGCGTACTAACAAATGTGCAACAAATATAAATGTACTTATTTTTAATCGATTGTCAAATGAAGTTTCTAAGTGTCGTCTCGAAATCATTGAAACCGGCGACTCGTTGCATTTGTACAGAAAATTTCTTCATGGGGTCGATTATTTGGGATAGTTGCTGAATGTACATCTTGAGTGGTTTATGCTATGTATATGTGCCACATGTAATGTATATGTTTGTGTATGTTTTATATGTGCGTTCATGTGTGTGCGTGGATGGCTCGGAGTGTACATTCGGTATTTTTATTTATTTTAATTTATTACCTCCATGGAAAACGCAAATGTCAACAATTATCCTTTTCTCACTTGAAATTCTTATTTAGTTTTTATTATTTGTCACATTTAATGTTTATATCTTTTTAATTTATGAAAACTTAATTGGTCTTTTTATGTTAAAAATTGTTGTTTTTAGTACTTATTTTGTATGACTGTATGTTTTCTAAATAAAATTTTAAAAAAATAAAAAAATAAAAAAAATAAAAAACAGGCAATAACATTCCGATCGTTGGCAATATTTTTTTTCTAGATGAAAATCATAAATACTTATTTTAACGCATTGGTCGAAAAAATACTAAAATAACTTTTTTTTCATATTTGCATTAATAATTGTATTTTTTTATTCATATAACAAAAAATATTTTTGCATTGTTAATTGAACAAATATTAACACATAAAAAATACCTCCATCAACGATTCATGTTTATACTGGATGAACTAATAAACATTTAACACGACTTTCTTTGTTTGTCCGCAAAAAGCCCGTCATTTTCCCAACTTCGTAGCTTTAGGCATGATTACTTTGCAATATTTGAGTTTGTCCAAATGTTTGTAGACAAAAGACTGGATTTCAACCCCTCGGGAGTCATTAAGATTAACAAACTACAACAGGGATGGAGAATAACTTCAAGAAGGGAATATTGAAGTCTAGACATTTACAGGGCTTATGACCTGTCATTGGCTGCTGTAAGTGCCACTTTACACACAGTGTACCTTTGGCACTTTACACACAGTGTACCTTTGGCACTTTACACACAGTTTTTAAAGGTATTCTCCATCCCTGTTGTAATTTGTTAATGATTACTTTGGTTTCTTAAAACATACAAATGTCAAGTATATTTTGAATTTTGAACCATTTGGAACCGACGTTAGCCAATCAGGCGATGGGATTGTTACAACACATTTACGATCGAGATATCTCGAGTGAATTTATTCGAAATGGTTTTCCAAGAAATATTAATTCGGACTTGACTTTTCGAGACAATCGAAATATGAATTCGGAATGGACTCCGAGAAAATCGAGATATGAATTCGGACTTGACATTTCGAGAGAATTCATTCGGAATGGTTTCTCGAGAGATCGAGAGAAAAGTTTACTCGGACTAAGTTAATATTTCAACATAAAATGAATCGAAGGCGCTTTTTGGGAAATGCATTTGATGAGTTCTGTCTGACATGACATTTCGGAAGCAATGGCAATTCATTTTAGTGATTTTTCGGAAGTTTAAAATATTGTTTATGTTCAATAAAATTCAAGTATGTAATATTAAATCAATTTTCTTGCTATGGGTTCATATTTATAATATAAAGAGACTAACCTGAGCTGATTACAATGTGAGCTAACATTCACAACTTTAAACATTTTTGTGTGTCGTATTATCAGCGCTATGAGTTTTTTACTATACTCCTCATCAGACGTATTACGTTCACGTCCCTCAGTTCTGCCCATTGGTCAGTTTGATTCCCGGAAATAGGATAACAATTACAACGTTCGATCATTGGTTGATTATGGTGAACTAGTGACGTCATTCAAATTAGTTCGTTTTAATGAAAATATTTTATCTTTAATGTATTGCTCTAATTTTTACCGTGCTGAATAAAATATGTTTTATATCCGACTTCCCGTAGGGCTGAACTTCCTCATTATTATTTCGAAGTACTTACACATGAATATGTTGACCCTCCCCCCTCCTACAATGCTTTCAATGTGATGATAATGACCGATCTTGGCATTATATTCGATGAAAAATTAAATTTCAATAACAAAGAATATGCATATAACATAACAAATAAAAGCATGAAAACTCTGGGATTTCTGCTGCGAACGATCACAGATTTTGACTCAGTTTATATAATTAAACTTTTATATATTGCTTTAGTACGTAGCCAACTTGAATACAACTCGGTTATATAGTCACCATATTATAAAGAACACGTGAATAATATTGAAAGAGTTCAACATAAATGTTTACGTTTCGTTTAAGTTCAAATTAGGTATTTCAGTTGAAGATATTAATTACTCATACTTAATATTTAAATGTACAAACATTAGAAAATAGAAGAAAACTGAATGATTTGTTATTTTTATTTAAAATATTAAATTCAACATTTGATTATTTACAACTGATTAACTTGCGAGTTCCGGGCCGGGTTACCCGATTTAATAAACCATTATATGTAAATGTATCTAAAACAAACTACAGTGCACACTCACCAATAAGGAGAATTCTTACATTTGCAAATGAATACGCAAATGACGTAGATATATTTAATATAACACTTTTGAATTTTAAAAGGCGGTGTATCAATTTACTATCTTCAAATTGTAATACCTAAATAATACTATGTTGATTTCAATTGTTTACCGTTTATTGACTTATATATGTATTCTAATTAAGTATTTTTCTAACTTCTTCTAATTTTAAGATTATTTTAATACAACTTTTACGAAAAAATTTACTCCTGTTCTCCACTGCAATACATGAATGTATTATTATGTATCCTCATATATTTTCTACTAATATGTAATGATTTTTTTTTAATTTTTAATTTATTTATTTTTTCTTTCTCTTCTTAATTCATTTTTATTTTTGCTCCTTTCTTTGTGTAAAATTCATTTCTGTCTTCATATTTAAAAATGCACGTCTGTTCTTTCCACTTTTACACTAATATGTAAAGATGATATTTTTGATATTTTTCTTTTTCTTCTAAAAATCATTTATATATTTTTTGCTACTTCTTTGTAAAATCTGTCTGTCTTTATTTATCTGTCTGTCTTTATTTGTATATATGTATGTAAAACATGTAAAAGCGTAAAAGGCGTTTGAATAAATAAAAAAATGTCAGCAATGTTTTTTTTGCCGTAAAATCAATTTACCGTAAAAAAAAGGATTTATTCGATGTTTTCATTCGATTATTTGCATGTCTCGAATGCTTGTATTTCGATTATCTAAATATTTCGATTATTTCACATCATTAGTCAAGTGACGGGTCTAAGTCTACCTACTACCTTCTTATCTTAAATTTAACACATCAACAATAATAATTGTTGATTAACTTTGAAACACTTTTATTTCCAAAATGTTTATCTTTTACGACGAATTTGACCTGAAAACTGAATTCGTCGAATCAAAAAAGATAATGAATGTCAAGTATTTATAATTTTATTTTCTTATGCAGCCTTATTCTCTCCACTGCTGGATAAAGGCCTCTTCCAAACGTCTCCATTCCTTCCTATCACCCGCTTTCATCATCCACGTTTTACCGGCAATAGAGGCAATGTCGTCAACCCATCTTTTCTGTGGCCTTCCAACACTTCTTTTGTTTGCCCACGGTCTCCACTTTATTATTCTGGGTGTCCACCTGCCATCATTTTGCGTCGCCAAGTGTCCTGCCCCCTGCCATTTCAATTTCGCAGCCCGATCCACGATATCCACGACTCCGGTTCGGCGCCTTATGTCTTCATTTCTTATTTTGTCTCTTAGACATACACCGAGCATCTGTCTTTCCATGGATCGTTGCGTGCATTTTAATTTCTGGCTACTTTTTTGTGTTAAAGACATGGTTTCTAGTCCGTATGTTGTCACCGGCAATATGCACGATTCATATACTTGTCTTTTCAAGCATATAGGGACTTGTTTATTTTCAAAAATATATTTAAGTTTGACGAAAGCAGCCCAACTTAGCCCTATTCTTCTTGGTAACTCCGCTATCTGGTTATCTTTACCAAGTTTGACTTTGTGTCCTAGATAAATATATTCATCAACCACTTTGATTTTACTATCGTCAATGAAAATGTCTCGTCCTGTTGAACTCATAATCTTTGTTTTACGAATGTTCATTTCCAAACCAATCCTTTTTGAAGCCTCATGTAGTTCTATAATCATTTCGCCTAGTTCATCCATGTCTTTGCTGATTAATAAATCACATAACTGAGACATGTTTTATTTACTATATAATCTACTTCTTACAATAGTTTTAATGTTACTTTCCAAAAAAGAGCCTAGCTCTTGTGCTTGGAGAGCAACTTACACTATTTAATTTATTAAGGAATTTGAATATTTAAGCAAAAATTAACTTAAAAAAGTAACTGTTAATTTTTCAAAAAACATACGCTTCTTTACGTAGAATTTTAATAAACCAGAAGTATTGTATCCAAAAGTCTGACGTCCCACCTGCGTCCATGTGTGAAATGACCGCGTAATGTTACCAGACCGCGAACAATTTATTATCATAACACAAATATTATTATTATATTAACACAAATAAAAAAAATATTGTCCAAATTCGCGAACGGTAGCTCAAAATAACTCACATATGTTTAGATTACAGAATACTGGGAATAAATATGCATCATATTTTAATATATTTAGTTTATCTCTGCCTAACTTAAAAAATAAAGTGACCAACATATTTTTATCAAAAAGAGCAAATCAATTTCTGGAGATTGGGTTAGAATAGTTATAATTTGATTGATTAAAGTATTTTGTTATTTTATAACTGCTTTAAAATATGTGTGTATTTCAAGTAATTTAGAATGTGTATAGTGCGAGTATATTAATAGATCATACAAGATTTTTTTAAAGCACTCTTTAAACCACATATATGTAAATGGCAGAAATGCCGTATATAAATAATTAAATATATTTTTTATAAATTAAATGATGACTAAATGTGAAATCACTGTGAATAGAGTTATACTAAAACAAGTAGAGGAATTTGTGTATCTGGGAAGTATGTTTACTAGGGATGGAATGACTGAGAAATATATTGAATGGAGGGTGAGTGCCGGGAACAGAGTGAACGGCGCACTTAAATCGACCTTGGCAAATAAATGTTTGTCACAAGAGGCGAAATTGGCCGTTCACAACGGAGTCCTGGTCCCGTCCCTGATGTATGGGAGCGAAGTATGGACTTGGAAAAACAGGGATGAAAGTAGGCTGAATGCTGTCGAAATGCGATCTCTCAGGCGTATGTGTGGTAAAACTATGTAAGATAGATGCACAAATGTTGAGATCTGTGCATTATGTAAGGCTGAGACAAGCATTATCATTATTATTAAAACCAAGAAAGGAGTTCTGCGCTGGTTCGGACATGTAGAACGAATGGACAGCGAAAGAACGGCTAAGAATATTAACAATGCGAATGTTGATGGATGCAGAAATAGGAAGGCTAAGAAAGACATGGCATGACCAAATCCAACAAATACTTAAAGATGGACATGTCAAAAGTAGGAATAATCGGCGCGCGTGCATGAGAAGATGTATGAATGTAGAGGAAGCGAGATCTGTATGCAAAGATAGTGTTGTGGCGTTCTATCCTCTCTGCCTACCCTTACGGGGAAGCGGCGTGATGGTTTGTTGTTGTTGTTGTTAATAAATAAATAATGTAATTTTGTTTAATGTAATGTTATGTTTTACCACAAAATATATTTGACTACTCTGAACTTTAAAAAAATGTGTACTTTTATTAGGCAAATAATTATTTAGTAATTAAGTAAACTAATACCTTTTAATATTATACTAATGTTCATTGATAGAATGCCATGTTATAAAAATTAATACCCTTGCAGTGCTAACAAAATGTTCACCTTGTTTTATTGAACAATCTGACAGACGGTAAAATAATCAAACAATTAAATAATTTTACTTGTGAATTCGCTACTTACACGTGAAATGTTATCCCACGCTATTCCTTTTTAATCCCAGCAGTATTTTGACACTCAAAATCGACACAACACGGCATAATTGAATTTAAATCGGCAGTTGCATACTAATGGCTGAAACATAAAACTACTCATTTATGAGTAATTATGTCTGCTTCAGTTTAATTATAATTCAGTTTAATTAAAGTTATAATTCCATGCTTCTTTAATTTAAAAAAAAAACACTGTGTACCTACATGTTCAACTGAAATGGCTCAAAATTAGACAGCGGAGAGACTATCACTCGATCTCACTTCTGCTTAATGTACTTCATAGTCCTAACGCTCCTATATACCTGTGTGAAAAATTTCAACGCTTATCAGTTCATGGTTTACCTCTCCGTTCTTATTCTCAAGGCACT
The DNA here is from genome assembly GCF_059751315.1 of Micrasema longulum. NCBI lineage: Eukaryota > Metazoa > Arthropoda > Insecta > Trichoptera > Brachycentridae > Micrasema > Micrasema longulum. The sequence goes on from NW_028279359.1 coordinate 63,245, forward strand.
CCTCTTAATACCCATCCACAATTCTACTTTCTTCTCTAACTCATATGGTGTCCATGCGGCTCGAATGTGGAATCACCTCCCATCCACCACCAGAGATGTTACTACATTATCTCTGTTTAAATCACGTCTGAAGAAACATCTTCTTTCTCTTCCTTAATCTCTCCTTTCCTTTTTCCTCTTTTTTCCTTTTTCCCATTGAGTAATAGTTTTGATTTAAGTTTATAAAAAACAAATACGTTTGTTTCTATTTCTATACATCTTTAATATTTTCTTTTCTATTGAATATGTTCTGTAACTTGAATTAAAAAAAAAAAACTTTAATTTTATTGGTTGGTTGGAAGAAATTGACATTTGGCAATAAGCCCGTCAATGTACAAATAATATTATGTACAAAAGTTAAATGAAAATATAATGTTTATCAAAAATGACTCACCTTCCTGTGAAAAAAGATAAGAACGATGTTTTCCATATAAAAAAGCATATTGCCGATAAAACAGTATCGAAAAATTGAGTAGAACAGGGGTCTCTAGACTACGGCCCGCGGGCCTTCACCGACCCGCGAGCACCATCGACACCGGTCCGGATATATAGATAATCGGACGTTTAATAATAATTCTGTGTCCGGGCGGATTAAGAATACAGTTCTGTGAGTGAAATAGAACCAGAACCCTAGATGAGTGTTTTCGACTCGATGACTATTTGTTTACTTGATTTTATTTGTGAAACCAATTTATTATTACAAGAAAGAAGAAGAATATTTTAGAGAAGGGAATTCATAAGTCTGGGCATTTACAGGGCTTTGACCTGTCATTTATTTATTTATTTATGTGAAAAAAGATATACATATACATTATATATACATATGAGGGCGGGCATATTGCCTTAAGGCAATTTCTTCCTACCTACCCAAACCGTTCAGTTTGAGAAAATTATAAATACATGGACTTATTAAATCTCACAATTTTATAAAATAAATAAAAGCAAAGATTAACAAAAATAAAAATATATAAAGAAAAATTTACACTATACTATGAAGAGAAGAGAGGGGATGGGAAGGAAAGAAGGAGGATAAAGGAACAATTTAAATATTTAGATAGTGACATTTCGATCTTGACTTAAATGTAAATAAAGAAGGGGCGTCTCTAACATTAGTGGTTAGATTATTCCACAATCGAGCGGCTACTACTGTGAAAGAGGAGGCAAGAAAATTAGAGCGATGACAGGGTATTCAAGGGGTTCTCTCGTTACTAGAACGAAGAGATAGTCCGTGTTGTGAAAGAGGTTGGATGAGCTCTCTCAGATAAATTGACTGGTTTAAGTGGCCATTTTACACGCTGTGCACCATTCACCGTTCCGCTTATGCTTAAACATCCGTATTCTTTAAATTCTTCCGTCTGTTGATCTCTGTGTTTTTCTTATTTCTCTCCTCTGCAATATATATAAATATGTTTATATTTGAATGTTTATCTTATGGAATAAAAATAAAAATTCATTAATTTTTATAACTCCCTAAGGGATAACAAGCCGCAACAGTGATGGAGAATATCTAAGGGAAGGGGAAATGGAAGTCTAAGCATTTTCAGGGCTTATGATCTGTAATGAATGGTTGAAGTGGCTACACTTTACACACTGTTTAACATTCACCATTTTGCCTATGTTTGAACATCCACGTTTTTTCAATTCTTCCATCTGTTGATTTTAGTGAAGTTAAAGAGCTGAAACCTTTATTGGTGCGAAGAGATTCATCTGATCGAATTATTTCACATTTTAGGCAACGCCTAAATTTTTTTTTCCGAAACCAGCCCATGACAGGACAAAAGCCCTGTAAATGTCTACACTTCAATATTCACTTCTTTGAACTGTTTCCAACCCTGTTATGATTTGTTGATCTTAATGATTAACTAAGTTATTCCCAAATTCAAAATTATAGTATGTTGGTATGACGTCTGAAGAAACGTCTCCTTTCTCTTCCTTTATATATTCTCATTTCCTCTTTCATTTTTATTCCTTTCTTTCATTGAATACTTGTATTGATTTAAGGTAAGTTATATTTGTACACTGGAATATCTATTTTTGTAAATCCATATTTTTTTCTTTTTCTATCGAATACGTTTTGAAAACTGAATTATTTAAAAAACACAATGATCGGTTGGAAGATACTGCCATTTGGCGATAAGCTTGCCAGTGTACAGTTTATATGTATCTTTATTTTTTCTTTAGATAACATACACTCGTACAAAGAAAAACAATTATCCCATATTAAAAAGAAATCGACCAGTTAGGTTATCATAAATTACTTACATATCTGCTTATATTAACAAAATTCTGCCAGAGATGTCTATTCCTTGAAAACAGTTATTATAGTATGTACAAGCACATCTTACGAATGAATGTGTGTAATTATTTTGCAATTAGGTACGTGATAATAATAAAAATAAAAAACTCGGTAATATTATGTACTAAACGTTAAATAAATGAACCAGGTAGGTCTTGACCCTGCGTGGCCATTAAAAAAAATGGAGACCCCTGGAAAGGCAGTTGTACCAACTTTATAATATAAACAACTGTATGTGCAGCGAATAGTGGGTTCGTGGTACAGTCGTACAGTGTTGTTAGTCGCTACTAAGTCGTGCTAAAATAAAATAATAAATAATATTTTGTGCTGGTGTATTCAATTCAAAACATCCACCGGTGTGATTTTTAATAATTGTTTCGATTTTGATTCAAGTAAGTTATTTTTAAATATATTATGGGTGTGGTTTGAGCGGTCATAAATAAATTCCGGCTTTCGTCAATTTTAGTGGACAATCAAATTCAAACTGAAAACGGCACATCTGTCAAGTTATCATAATTTACACATATATGTAGATTAAGAATCACAGAATAAGTATCACATTTCATAGTCTTCGTATCCGAACGAGCACCAGAGTTTTAAAGCCGCCATTTTGACAGCAATGACTCACTTTTTTTTAATCCTTTGCATCATCATCATCATAACTCCCCCCTCTGCGTCCAGTGGATAATAGGGCACTGCATTTGTGAACAAAATGCAGCGTATTTAGTTCATCTGATCTAAAAATTGATGGGGTGAAAAAATTCGCTTTTGTTGTCTTCACTGCATGTATATATTTTGTACACCAGGCTCGTGCGGTGGATATTATCAGCGGGGAGTGCCAGATCCACCGCCGCATCCTCAAGACGCTCGTTATAGAAGGCTGCTGCGTCCGTTCTCGGATTTCAATGTCAGTTTTGAAATCAAACCACCTTATGCCTAATATTCTCCCCAAATACTTGCTCTCAAAACTCATTTGATGTTTTGAGTTTTGGTAAGGTGTCAAGATTGACTCCATATATATGTTCGGCATACTAAATGGTATAATCGATATGCCATCATTACTGAGACAGGTAAAATTCCATATTCCGACAAGCAAGTTGAGGAACAATGAAGTACTGTTCATCGATCAGCATAGAAGAAACTGTGACCTTAATTCTCCAATGACCCGTATTTGTCGTATTGTTAACTCACGACAAGATCTAGACTTTTTTGGTTTAACTTTACAGCGATTTAAACGAGCAATAAATAAATAATCTTTTCTTGATGTCCCTTATGTTTTTCAGTGCTTCTTTATTATTTTTTAATGTTTTTAACTGTTCTTATATTGTAATATTAATACCCTGTGAATTGTATAAATAGACAATATCCGTAAATAAATGAGGGACTCTTGTCAAAGTAGTTGGAGAATTCTGCTCCGGAAAACTCCTTTGGATACATGGAACAGATCAACATCCAGAGCGATATTGTTTAGCATAGCTGTAGCTTTTCCAACAGATAAACCATCCTGTATATCGGAATATGAAACAATGTATGCTGACGCTGTCTTAGGTAATTATCAGAAACATACTAACTAATCTTCATCGTAATCTCGGGATTATCGAACATACCGCGCCACAATCGATAAAAATGTGTAGTCAAATACACATTCCTTCTAGTGAACTGTTGTAGCCGAGCATACCCTGGAGAAAGTCGGTCGGGTAGAGCCGAGGATAATACCCGCTCTCTCGCATGTAGGGATATCTCAGAAACTTCTTTTGGATTTTCTCTATCATAAGAGAGTACATCAGTTCATGTGGCCCCTAAATCATCGAGCCACTCTCGAGTCTACTTCGCACCAAGGAGTTGTAAAGAGTTCTCAGTACGCGGGTATTTTCGAAAATCCCGGAAGTACACAGAACGAATCCTAACATCTTTAATGCATCACCACTGATTGCCTCTGTGCGATCATGAAATGTCAGAGTGCCAACAAATCTTACACCCAGATCCTTAACATTTGATGTTCGTATCAGATTCTGGTCATTCATTTAGTGGCGAAAAAATAGAGTTTTTTGGGCCCTAGTCAAAGACGTGACCGGGCACTTGGAAACTAAGTTTGTTTCGCCTCACCCTCTCACTATATTAGATATATCCGCGTGGAGAAGACCAAAATCGTCCAAAGTTGTTACCTCTAACAAAAGTATGTGGCCCAGCCAACCTTTTTCGAGATAACTGACACTATCATTAATACTACTCTCGACTCAATGCACAGTAACATAAAGCCAGCTTTCATTGGAGACATCCATCGGTACAGTACTCGATCAAAAAACAATATTTATATTGGATCTGTGAAGTCTACGAAGTTTGGTACTAGATCTTTACAATACATAGGTTTCAAGGAATTTAATAAACTGCCACAAAAATTTAAAGTACCAATTTCAAAATATAGAAACAGGACGTGCGAATTGAAGAATTATTTTTTCCAGAAGTACTTTGAATAAATAATGTTAGTTTATCCAGAGAATGCGCATCTTGAACATATATCTTTTAATATTTTACCGTTTTTGCTTGTATATGTAATTTTTAATACCATTTAAATGTTATTTGTGTTTTTTTTATACTTTTTTTAGCATGTATACATAATTTCAATACGTTTTTGATAAAAAAAAATTAACCTGTATTGGGTGTGCGCATATTTTGTTTATTAAATAAAAATGATTTTATTTTGTACTAGTTCAGTATGTATATATACATACATGTAATTTTTAAACTTTTTCAATTTTCTTTCCCAGATTGCATAATGTAAACATTATTTTGAATTTATTTCCATGCCTAGTATTCTGTTTATTTTGTTATTTTCAAGTATTTTTCATACCCTTTTTAATTTGTAGTATATCATAATTCTAATTTTTCTGCTTTTGTAAATAATATTATAGTTTAAAATGTAAAAACGTCTTTAAATGAATTTGTTATCTGTATGTCCCTAAATGAGTTTTTTTTTAAAACACTTCTTGGGAATATTGTATATAATTATGTATAATATGTTTTCAATTTAATAAAAAAATAAAAAAATAAATATCGTCTCTGCTTGATGACAGTTGTCACCGCAGTTTGCTGCGTCCGATCTCTTATTGCTTCAGTCCTTACAAAGTCAAGATTCTTCCGAGACACCTATTCTTAAAACTCAATATTTTGCTGTTATGGGCCCTAGTGAGGTGCCACGATTCGCATCCGTGGAGGAGAATAGCTGTATGCAGGCGTTATGTAAGCGGCATTTGGTTTTCACTGAGTAAACATCTGATTACGAAACGGCCTTCATGCTGTTGAATATGGCGCCTGCTACTCCCAACCGCATGCCCAGTTCTTTTATTTTGCTAGATTTAATAGTGAGTTGAATCTAGCACTAACATTGAATAGAAATGCCGAGCTTGCAAGATTCCGTGTGCAATCAAGCCTTAATACTGATAGCTTTCTATTTACGGTAAATATAACCTGATCCAACCCAACCTGCCATAACCTTACCTTATTCTGATTCTTATTCTTAGTGGTGGGGGTCAGTGCTGGGCAAGCTCCTGACGTCACTGCGACTTGTGAAGATCGAGTGTGACGGGTCCCCGTGAACAGTTCTCGCCCAGCAGCGCAATCACAAATAACTATCGACGTGCTTAAAAACATGCTAAGCATTTGAACGATCACAATGGACAATAATGAACATGCTTAAGTTATCGCAGTCATACGTCAACGCGTGTGTAATCTCTAAGTCAACGCTCGTGTTGGTTTGTTTTTTATTTTTTTCGTAAATAAATCCAGTTCATTAGCGTTTAGCGTTTACTATCAAAAATAATATAACATATTGCATTTGCAAAATATTAAGGAATATCTAATGCAAAAAAGTGTAAATTAAATTACAATTACCATGGCGACTGCTTTTCTTGCCATTTGGCTGGCTAACCACCGGCTAAATGCAATAAATAGCATGATAAATAATTAATCAAAATAGCAGTTTTGGAGTATTTTCCATATTTGCACTGGTGAAATTCAAATATGTGATTGCGAAGCAGAATTATACGTCGCGAAACGAAAATATTTTGAAGTTTAATATTAGGTGTTCACGGATCTTGCATTGTGATCGCGAATACGATAAACAACCGTTATGATAAATTGTTATCACGTCGCTTATTAGCACGTGGATAGTTATTTGTGATTGAGCTACTGAAGACCCCCAACTGAATCGTCAATTATAACCGCATCATCAATCAATATCTTGTAGAGCAGAACATTTTCTTTCGACTGACGTAACCTTTACCATTTTTTTCACTTTTGGTGGTAATTTTTTACTTTGGCAAAAAACGAACGAAACTTACGCCAACACCTAATACTATTTTTTTTTAGGTTACGAACAATGAGCGCAGAAAAAGGAGTTTGTGAGTATGGCGATAGCTGCACCAGGTCTAATCCTGAACATAAGAGGAAATATCATTCTTCATCTTCAACAGCTGAACCTAAGAAGCCAACTTGCAAGTTTGGGGCTGGGTGCATACGAACAAACCCCGAACACCTCAAGAAGTATTACCATCCAACGGGTGAGTACTCGTTGAGTTAAAAAATGATCATATTTGTTTGGTCAGTTCAATGCCTCTCAGGCATCGAGTAACTGATAACAGCGGGATTTGAGAGTTTTAGTGGACTGTATGGAATTGTTACTCACTTTTAATGTTCTTCCGATTGTTTCTTATATGAAGCACTTCACTATTGCTGCAGCACCTATATACGTATATATCGTGTAGATGTTGTAGATGATGATGAATTGTACAATTTAGTCTATTTATAACACACAAAACTTCACTTTATACGAATATGCTGACGCAGTATATGATAAAGATTTATCAGAGAGGCGAATTTTCACATGTGACTTTCTCACCGAACGGTAAAAGCAACCAGAGATAATGTAGAACTATTACTAGTTGAAGCAACCAGAGTTTTGAAATAGGAAGGATTTGGGAAGGAAAGGAATATTTACAGTCTTATATAAGTTGCCAGTATAGAAAATGTAAAACAGTACTTAACAATATTTCTTAGTGGAATTAAATTATAATTTAGGAATGTAAGAGCCTCAAGCTGAGGCGGAGAGCCTGAAAGGTCGATGATAAGAGAGAGATTGGCCAACACGTGTTGTTGTTCAGTGCTACGGGTAATTGAATATAAAAAAAAGTTTTCTTACTCGCTGTAAAAATTAGAACGGAGTCCTGTTCCCGATCCTAATGTATGGGAGCGAAGTATAGACATGAAAAAACAGGGATGAAAGTAAGCTGAATGTTCTATCCTCTCTGCTTACTCTTACGTTTGTTTGTTTGTTATTTGTCTATCGTTTATAATAAATTCACATTCCCTTCCTGTGCCTCGATTATGATGGGAAAATTAAGACGTCATACCTTCACCTTGACAGTATAGTTGAAGATAAATTCCCTCTAGGGATTATAAAGATATACTACCAACCTTTAAGTTTTGGGTAGGTACATCGATATGAATCAAGGGGAAGCGTACGTCACGGTAAACATATCTACGCTCTGAAATGGCATAGCTTCAGTATGACGTCATAGTTGAAGATAAAAGTCTCCCGACCGACTACAAAGGTATAGTATCGATACCCCATCAAGTTTTGATGTAAGTACATAATTTTATACCGACGAGTCTAGAACCCCTCGATACGTTTATCTACCCATTAAAAGTGTCCAAAATTTTGTTCCACTGAGCATTTTTTCCTTTAATTAAGAATTATTAAAAATTTTAATCGTTTTAAGGTTGGCACTTTTTTTCTTAAAAGCCTATTAAAAATATGAGAGAGAAATAAGTAAGTTTTGAAGTCGAATTAAATTCCGACACAACTGTCATTTTAATAAAACGAACGCCTAGATGTTAAAATAATGTCTCTTGATTCCTTAGAGTATATACATCTGTCTCTCTTATTAACAAATAAGAGTATCTAGGCGTCAGACACAGATTATATGCGTCAGAAAGTTACCACTCTAAAAAAATAATTTAGTTATTATATTTTTTCAATCTGTTTTACTATCTTTCCGAGTGTTTGTATCGAGACGTTATAGGAGCCGGCTTTGTAGTCGATCGGTACAGATCGGTAGATACATACAGACGATCGTTAAGTGTACCGTCTAGGTGATTTCCAAAAGTCATGCAAAATTCATGTTCAAGCGAGCTTTTTTTGCTTGAATTGGGATTTATCGGAGTTTATAATCGCTTTAAAGTGAGCACTTTTTATTACAGAAGCCTATTTAAACTATAAATGAGAACTATTTTAAATGTTAATGACGTAAGGAACGCGGACTAATTGTTTGCGGTCATTCCATTGGCTTGTTTCGATCATATGATGTCGATATGACAAGTAGGTAGAACATACCGAGGTTATATACAGATAGTACAGAAGTTAAGTATACCGTATCGATATATACAAATAAAGATAGCGTTCATAATCGAGGCACAGCTGAAGAATCTGACCGGGGTATTGCAGTGCAAGCCCCTAGTACAGTTTCGATTCCGGTTACCGACCCCCAACCACTAGAGAGTGTAACAACAGAAGAATCTATGTAATTAAATGTATCCTACGTTTGTTTGTTGTTTGTCTATCGTTAATAATAAGTACACATTCCCTTCCAGCTAAAGAATCTGCCCGGGGTGTTGCAGTGCAAGCCCGTAGTACAGTTTCGATTCCGGCTATCGACCCCTAACCACTAGAGAGTGTAACAGCAGAAGAATCTATGTAATTAAATGTATCCTATATTTGTTTGTTGTTTGTCAATCGTTAATAATAAATAAACATTTCCTTGCAGCTGAAGAATCTACCCGGGGTGTTGCATTGCAAGCCCCTAGTACAGTTTCGATTCCGGCTACCGACCCCCAACCACTAGAGAGTGTAACAACAGAAGAATCTATGTAATTAAATGTATCCTATGTTTGTTTGTTGTTTGTCAATCGTTAATAATAATTACACATTTCCTTGCAGCTGAAGAATCTGCCCGGGGTGTTGCAGTGCAAGCCCGTAGTACAGTTTCGATTCCGGCTATCGACCCCTAACTACTAGAGAGGGTAACAACAGAAGAATCTATGTAATTAAATGTATCCTATGTTTGTTTGTTGTTTGTCAATCGTTAATAATAAATACACATTTCCTTGCAGCTGAAGAATCTACCCGGGGTGTTGCATTGCAAGCCCCTAGTACAGTTTCGATTCCTGCTACCGACCCTCAACCACTAGAGAGTGTAACAACAGAAGAATCTATGTAATTAAATGTATCCTATGTTTGTTTATTGTTTGTCAATCGTTAATAATAAATACACATTTCCTTGCAGCTGAAGAATCTACCCGGGGTGTTGCATTGCAAGCCCCTAGTACAGTTTCGATTCCGGCTACCGACCTCCAACCACTAGAGAGTGTATCAACAGAAGAATCTATGTAATTAAATGTATCCTATGTTTGTTTATTGTTTGTCAATCGTTAATAATAAATACACATTTCCTTGCAGCTGAAGAATCTACCCGGGGTGTTGCATTGCAAGCCCCTAGTACAGTTTCGATTCCGGCTACCGACCCCCAACCACTAGAGAGTGTAACAACAGAAGAATCTATGTAATTAAATGTATCCTATGTTTGTTTGTTGTTTGTCAATCGTTAATAATAAATACACATTTCCTTGCAGCTGAAGAATCTACCCGGGGTGTTGCATTGCAAGCCCCTAGTACAGTTTCGATTCCGGCTACCGACCCTCAACCACTAGAGAGTGTAACAACAGAAGAATCTATGTAATTAAATGTATCCTATGTTTGTTTATTGTTTGTCAATCGTTAATAATAAATACACATTTCCTTGCAGCTGAAGAATCTACCCGGGGTGTTGCATTGCAAGCCCCTAGTACAGTTTCGATTCCGGCTACCGACCCTCAACCACTAGAGAGTGTAACAACAGAAGAATCTATGTAATTAAATGTATCCTATGTTTGTTTGTTGTTTGTCAATCGTTAATAATAAATACACATTTCCTTGCAGCTGAAGAATCTACCCGGGGTGTTGCATTGCAAGCCCCTAGTACAGTTTCGATTCCGGCTACCGACCCCCAACCACTAGAGAGTGTATCAACGGAAGAATCTATGTAATTAAATGTATCCTATGTTTGTTTGTTGTTTGTCAGTCGTTAATAATAAATACACATTTCCTTGCAGCTGAAGAATCTAGCTGGGGTGTTGCATTGCAAGCCCCTAGTACAGTTTCGATTCCGGCTACCGACCCCCAACCACTAGAGAGTGTAACAACAGAAGAATCTATGTAATTAAATGTATCCTATGTTTGTTTGTTGTTTGTCAATCGTTAATAATAAATACACATTTCCTTGCAGCTGAAGAATCTACCCGGGGTGTTGCATTGCAAGCCCCTAGTACAGTTTCGATTCCGGCTACCGACCCTCAACCACTAGAGAGTGTAACAACAGAATAATCTATGTAATTAAATGTATCCTATGTTTGTTTGTTGTCTGTCAATCGTTAATAATAAATACACACTTCCTTGCAGCTGAAGAATCTACCCGGGGTGTTGCATTGCAAGCCCCTAGTACAGTTTCGATTCCGGCTACCGACCCTCAACCACTAGAGAGTGTAACAACAGAAGAATCTATGTAATTAAATGTATCCTATGTTTGTTTGTTGTTTGTCAATCGTTAATAATAAATACACATTTCCTTGCAGCTGAAGAATCTACCCGGGGTGTTGCATTGCAAGCCCCTAGTACAGTTTCGATTCCGGCTACCGACCCCCAACCACTAGAGAGTGTAACAACAGAAGAATCTATGTAATTAAATGTATCCTATGTTTGTTTGTTGTTTGTCAATCGTTAATAATAAATACACATTTCCTTGCAGCTGAAGAATCTACCCGGGGTGTTGCATTGCAAGCCCCTAGTACAGTTTCGATTCCGGCTACCGACCCTCAACCACTAGAGAGTGTAACAACAGAATAATCTATGTAATTAAATGTATCCTATGTTTGTTTGTTGTCTGTCAATCGTTAATAATAAATACACACTTCCTTGCAGCTGAAGAATCTACCCGGGGTGTTGCATTGCAAGCCCCTAGTACAGTTTCGATTCCGGCTACCGACCCTCAACCACTAGAGAGTGTAACAACAGAAGAATCTATGTAATTAAATGTATCCTATGTTTGTTTGTTGTTTGTCAATCGTTAATAATAAATACACATTTCCTTGCAGCTGAAGAATCTACCCGGGGTGTTGCATTGCAAGCCCCTAGTACAGTTTCGATTCCGGCTACCGACCCCCAACCACTAGAGAGTGTAACAACAGAAGAATCTATGTAATTAAATGTATCCTATGTTTGTTTGTTGTTTGTCAATCGTTAATAATAATTACACATTTCCTTGCAGCTGAAGAATCTGCCCGGGGTGTTGCAGTGCAAGCCCGTAGTACAGTTTCGATTCCGGCTATCGACCCCTAACTACTAGAGAGGGTAACAACAGAAGAATCTATGTAATTAAATGTATCCTATGTTTGTTTGTTGTTTGTCAGTCGTTAATAATAAATACACATTTCCTTGCAGCTGAAGAATCTACCCGGGGTGTTGCATTGCAAGCCCCTAGTACAGTTTCGATTCCTGCTACCGACCCTCAACCACTAGAGAGTGTAACAACAGAAGAATCTATGTAATTAAATGTATCCTATGTTTGTTTATTGTTTGTCAATCGTTAATAATAAATACACATTTCCTTGCAGCTGAAGAATCTACCCGGGGTGTTGCATTGCAAGCCCCTAGTACAGTTTCGATTCCGGCTACCGACCTCCAACCACTAGAGAGTGTATCAACAGAAGAATCTATGTAATTAAATGTATCCTATGTTTGTTTATTGTCTGTCAATCGTTAATAATAAATACACATTTCCTTGCAGCTGAAGAATCTACCCGGGGTGTTGCATTGCAAGCCCCTAGTACAGTTTCGATTCCGGCTACCGACCCTCAACCACTAGAGAGTGTAACAACAGAAGAATCTATGTAATTAAATGTATCCTATGTTTGTTTATTGTTTGTCAATCGTTAATAATAAATACACATTTCCTTGCAGCTGAAGAATCTACCCGGGGTGTTGCATTGCAAGCCCCTAGTACAGTTTCGATTCCGGCTACCGACCCTCAACCACTAGAGAGTGTAACAACAGAAGAATCTATGTAATTAAATGTATCCTATGTTTGTTTGTTGTTTGTCAATCGTTAATAATAAATACACATTTCCTTGCAGCTGAAGAATCTACCCGGGGTGTTGCATTGCAAGCCCCTAGTACAGTTTCGATTCCGGCTACCGACCCCCAACCACTAGAGAGTGTATCAACGGAAGAATCTATGTAATTAAATGTATCCTATGTTTGTTTGTTGTTTGTCAGTCGTTAATAATAAATACACATTTCCTTGCAGCTGAAGAATCTAGCTGGGGTGTTGCATTGCAAGCCCCTAGTACAGTTTCGATTCCGGCTACCGACCCCCAACCACTAGAGAGTGTAACAACAGAAGAATCTATGTAATTAAATGTATCCTATGTTTGTTTGTTGTTTGTCAATCGTTAATAATAAATACACATTTCCTTGCAGCTGAAGAATCTACCCGGGGTGTTGCATTGCAAGCCCCTAGTACAGTTTCGATTCCGGCTACCGACCCTCAACCACTAGAGAGTGTAACAACAGAATAATCTATGTAATTAAATGTATCCTATGTTTGTTTGTTGTCTGTCAATCGTTAATAATAAATACACACTTCCTTGCAGCTGAAGAATCTACCCGGGGTGTTGCATTGCAAGCCCCTAGTACAGTTTCGATTCCGGCTACCGACCCTCAACCACTAGAGAGTGTAACAACAGAAGAATCTATGTAATTAAATGTATCCTATGTTTGTTTGTTGTTTGTCAATCGTTAATAATAAATACACATTTCCTTGCAGCTGAAGAATCTACCCGGGGTGTTGCATTGCAAGCCCCTAGTACAGTTTCGATTCCGGCTACCGACCCCCAACCACTAGAGAGTGTAACAACAGAAAAATCTATGTAATTAAATGTATCCTATGTTTGTTTGTTGTTTGTCAATCGTTAATAATAAATACACATTTCCTTGCAGCTGAAGAATCTACCCGGGGTGTTGCATTGCAAGCCCCTAGTACAGTTTCGATTCCGGCTACCGACCCCCAACCACTAGAGAGTGTAACAACAGAAGAATCTATGGGATTAAATGTATCCTATGGATTTGGATTATTCGACCTCCATTTAGGCTATGGTAATCTTTATCTTATTGTATTATCAATTTTATAGTGTGTCGTTTCATAAGGAGTTTGTCAATTTTTTATATACATTCTTTTACCACTATTCACTTTCATATTATTTAATTAACTTTTTAAAATTAAAAACACGAGTAAACGTTGTTTAATTCCATTAAGGGGTAAAGCCACTCCAGCGCTTCAAAAACAAACTTTTTTTTAAATGAAAGAGTACAATGAAAGCAATACAAAATCAAATTGAAAAATTTTACTAAACGTAGTTTAAAGTGGATATTCTTTTGTTATGAAAATGGCAGTCTAAAACCGTATAGTATCTTTTGTGCAAAGGGTTCGGCAGCCTGACAGATTTATCCTGTAGTTTTTTTTTATAAATGTGCACAATTAACTATAGAACTATGTACGGAAATTAGAAAATACAGTTTTGATATAAAAGCACAGCAGATTTGAGTGAAAACATTAATTTTAAAGAATAAAAATCGTATGATAAAATAACAAAAAAATAATAACCAATAGCAAATTCCGTAAGCAGTTTGATAAAGAATGTATCTGAGAAGATCCGTTTAAAATTTAAATTGAATCGGTGTATATTTGTCTAAGTTACAATGTCAGGCCAGCTTAAAAAACATGGTTTCGGGAAGAAAGCGTTTTGAATTAGGATTTAACAATACAATCTTTCGCCTCCCCTTACTGTGCCAAAAAGATCCGCGCGTTACGGTGCTGTGTAATCATTACACATGCAAAAAATGGAAGAGTTGGGAAAATAGGAAATTGCTTCAATTCTTTATAGTTGAAGTCAAAAAACTAGCTTAAAACGTTAGCTTATGCTCGCAGCGCGGGCGAAAGAACCCCTTCCTAGAAAACTCGAATTGCTACTAATTTGCATCTGGCAGCATTGCTGTTCGTACGCGTGACGCGTGAAATTGTCTCTATCTCTTCCGAAAATACCTGTAGTATCGAGAGCGAGACGTAAAGAGTGTTTGAGACAATAAGGTCTTTTCGCTTTTTTTTTTTTTTTTACATATTTTGAACTACCCAAAAAAGAGGTCCTGTGGGACAAACGGCACGTATGACGTTTTGCAGCCAAACTTGTACGCAATGTTTATTAGAAGTCAGGGGTCATGACGCGTGACGTCAAAATGACGTGATGCCAACTGATAGCCGTTTTGTATGTGTTCATTTTTAAACCCGAAAGTTCTAAATGAAAATTCGTTTTGAGTATATTGATAAATATATCATTAGAATCTCAAAAATCCGCTCTAAATAACTGTTATATTTTTTATTTTCTGTATTTTTTCTTTTTTTTGCATATTTGCAGTGGTGAATTATATCGCGGAACACCCAGGCTTGAAAAAAATCATATTTTTAACCATTTTTTTTTGTGTTCACACCGGGAATCGAACCCGGAACCTTCTATGCGTGAGTCAAGCATCTTGACCACTACACCACGGAAGCCGTTATTCCCTACTTGTAAAAATACCCTTTTATATATTTGGTACTCTGTTACTTCATTAATAAACTTTCGACCCATTAGTTAACTTTTTGTTGTTTTTGTGATTTATTTTTCTCTTTCTGATAAGATTTTTTTTTCAATATTTTTACCGATACGTAAATGTGTAACGGAAAATTACCAAAAACCATTACCCAGAATTTCTTATATTTATGGATATTGAAGTTATTTGATTCAAAACTAGCTACACATCATTAGAACCATACATTTGGCCTTTCAAATGAACATTGTCCTTTTCTACTCGGTTGTCTTTAACCCTGAAAAAGCTTTTGCAACATCAGTTAGCGATTGCTCAGAAAACTAGGCCAAAAGGGCTACGGGCAGGGCCGGTTTTAGCACTACCAGCGCCCTGGGCGGGATTTCTACGGCGCCCCCTATCTTCCACCCCTTTAAACCCATACGAAAAAAGGCAAGGTTTATAATGAAATAACCATTTATTTATAAAATACTAATAAAACTTTTCTTTTCTAGCCTTTCTATCAACGAACTCTTTTATTTATATATTTGAGGTTATGTTTTCCGCAATTTCGTTTTCGATTGACAAAGATGCCAAGTTTGTCAATTTAGATGGATATATTGTCGATCGTAGATAAGTTTTTATCAGTTTAAGTTTAAAAAAACTTATTTCCCAACTAGAAACCGTTACAAGTAGGTAAAGTGATCAATATTCGCAACGTTATCCGTACATTTGGATACAGTTCTTGTAAGTTACGATCTTTGATAAAATTCAAAACAATGACAGGATTAACCACATTCTGATCAGGCAAAAATGATTTCAGACTTACGAGTTCATCACACAACATACAACCATTTATATCGGATTAAGAATCTACTATAAATTTCAATTAGAAATTACTACAGAGTTTGAAAAGGTCTGGTTTTTCCGGAATCTTTTTTATATTGAACAGAAATGACCAAGATTTCGAGTACTCATTTAACTTGTCAAATCTTTCATTGAGTGAAATAAAGGTAGTGTCCAAAAGGCTGTAGAAAAATTGAACTTCAAATGTCTTTTTTGGAGAAGTTATAGGCTCATCGTGGGTCACTATAACGAGTTTTTCGGGAAATTTTTTAGGAAATTTACGAGTAAATTAGACTCACTCGATGAGCTAGTGGATAAAATGGGGCGCCTGCAGCGCCCCTTTATATCTGGCGCCCTGGGCGGTCGCCCAACCGCGCCCTACCCTCACGCCGCTACTGGCTACGGG
The DNA here is from genome assembly GCF_059751315.1 of Micrasema longulum. NCBI lineage: Eukaryota > Metazoa > Arthropoda > Insecta > Trichoptera > Brachycentridae > Micrasema > Micrasema longulum. The sequence goes on from NW_028279359.1 coordinate 79,598, forward strand.
CACCTATTATTTCATGTTTTCGAGACTCTAAAGCAGCGGTGTCCAACCGGTAGTTCGCGGGCGCCTAGTAGCTCGCAACCTATATTTTAGGCGCCCGCTAGCAAAAAAATGGACAGGAGAATACTTAATATCGAATTGCAAAGTTTATGTTGTAATTTTTGACATTTGAAAATACATGTTTCATAAATAAAGCTAATGTCCAGCTAGAAATAATTTCAATCCGTAATGATATTGCACTAAAAAGTACTGATAATGAAAACGGTGCAGTTTTTAAGATCATGAACCCAATCAAATAAATAAAATCATAGAATTAAGAATAGTCCAGAAGGAGTGTAGAATCATATTTGAATACATCGGACTGTGTCCAAAAATCCCCCAACTATGCCCCACTTATGCCGCGCGCGTTTGTGATGTCGTCGCGTAATGTTGCACGACGGGAAAAAATATAATCATAACACAAATGTAAGGTAAAAAAAAAAAAAAAGCAATCTGTTAATTTCTCTAAAATTTTATTTTGCACGCGGTAATATTAATTGACGCAACAGAGCAGATATGTAAAGGGTCATTTAATAAGAGTAATTGAATTAATTAGCCTGCCATGCAAGAGGTCTCGGGTTCGATTCCCGACATGGTTGATGTGAAATATTTATTTGAATGGGTGTTTTCACACTAGAATATTTCATAGCCCCTGGACTGGTACCTGAAGCGTAAGACTGATCATCTTACCTTCATGTAACAAAAATGATCAAGATACGCTGCGATTGGTGTACCAACGCAGTGCCCTGTGCACTATTAGGTGCGAAAAGGGAACGATGATGATGATGAATTGAATTAATGAACTTAAATGAAATTTATTTTACATAAAACGGATGTTTTTATATCATGTTAAAAAATATTTGATGTTTTAAAGATAATGTGGGTCAAATGTTTACCACAGAGTTGTTTAATCCGAGGTCCAATTTTTATTAGTTCTCTCATTAGATGAGCAAAGTAGGGTAGCAAAATGTACTACCCTGGCAACACTAACGAAATGTCCATGTTGTTTTCTTCGACAATCTGACACATGGAAAAATAATTCAATTTTTAAGTTATGCCAATTATATTATTATAATTAAAATGCAAGGATCTGGTGGAAATCGAGAAATGTCGGTAGAAAAACTCAATCTATTTAGTATCTTACTTTTAAAATGTTTGTTTCAAAAATAATTATGCATCTTGCTCTATAAGAAATTAAAAAATGTATGTGAGTAATCCAAAATGAATTTGAATGTGTACATAAATGTGAATTTTAAAAAAATAATTCAAACATAATACTTTTTAGATTAAAATCATTTGAGTTAGTAAATGAAAATTCTTGATGGAAGTTCATTGTAATTTATTATAGAAATAAAAGACGAGTGATACTTTAATCCACAAATTAGGAGTGTCCAGTGACCGGTTTCATCGCTTTCGCGTCATCGCTTTCTCATTGAAATACTTAAGCTCATTAAAATAGCATCATATCAGCTCATTGGTTAACCCAAAAAACTTCGTTAATGATCCTTGAGACAAAAATAATTTTATTTAATTTACGTTCATATAATTTTGAATTCTCTATCCTTACTTCTGTTTTGTATAAATACACTAAACTCCTTAATAAAGATACCAGTCTCGAAGATGCCGCGAAAGCGATGAAACCGGTCACTGGATATTTCAAATTTGTGGATGAAAGTATCAATCGTCTTTTATTTCTATAATATAATATATTAATTTTAGATTTGTAATATAAGGATAATATATTATTTGCAAACACGGCTGTTCGTATGTTTTTATGTTATATGTTTTTTTTTTTTTTTTAGGAAACCAAAGCATTACGAAATACAAGTAAACGTGTACCAATTAATAATTAGAATCAATATACTCCACACGAATGTATATTGGGCTACATACAATATATTATGGGATTCACGAAATCGATCAATATACAATATCAAGCATGTATACAGTACTACGCAATAAACAATATCGAGAAATACACAATATCAAGCAATATACAATGTTATGGGATTCACGGAATCAACCAATGTACAATTTCAAGCAAATATACAGTACTACGCAATAAACAATATCGAGAAATATACAATATCAAGCAATATACAATGTTATGGGATTCACGGAATCAACCAATGTACAATTTCAAGCTAATATACAGTACTACGCAATAAACAATATCGATAAATATACAATATCAAGCAATATACAATGTTATGGGATTCACGGAATCAATCAATGTACAATTTCAAGCAAATATACAGTACTACGCAATAAACAATATCGAGAAATATACAATATCAAGCAATATACAATGTTATGTTAATAAAAATTATCGAGAAATATGCCATTTTAAACAATATGTATAAAATACACTTCTGTTCTCTCCGCTGCAGTATATGTATGTTCTATATGTATACCCATATATTTTTAACTAATATGTAAAGATGGTTTTTAATATATTTTTTTCTAATTCTTCTCAAAAATTTTAATGTTTTGCTACTTTTGTGTAAAATATACGTCTGTCTTTATATTTATATATGTAAAGCCTGTAAAAGTCTACAAGGCGTTTAAATAAATAAATATACGATTTTGGGCTGTACACTATATCAAACAATACAGGTACAACATTGCGCAATATACATACATACAAGTTGGAGCAATATATTTTATAATATTCTTATCTAAAATTACAGGTAAACGTCGTTTTTCGCCGGGGTTCCGTTCCGAGAGCCACCGGCGTAAAATAAACACAAATATAATGGAAGATTTAAACTTATAATTAGAAATCAAACACTGATTTGAGTCTACTGAACACTTTATTTTATTTTTACAAATATAAACATATACAAATAAAAACTTCGTGACAATTGTTTCGCCTTATTAGGGCATTTTCAAACGAATGTGAAGATTATTTGGATTGAATGTCCTTATATAGTCATATAATTCAAGGTACTTAAGTAGAAAATAAAAATAATCTTATGAACTATAGCATGTACATTAATCATAATTGAGGGAAAAACCCATGGTTAAGGGTGAGGCTAAGTGTTTAATAGGTAATGGGGAATTTAGGTATTTATATTTGAATTTCGGGGAAAATATAACAAAGTAAGTATTTATTGACATACATGTATGTATTGTGAGATAATCAATGAAGCTTTATAGTTTTGTAAATTTAGATAATTGTTGTTGAAAAAATATCAACAATATTATAACAGGTTGCTGTTCATTTTAATTTTAAAACATGATTGAAATATTATGAGGAAATTTATACAAACATAAATGTATTATTATTCAATTTTCCTATTTTTAAGAGTTTCTTATCAAAATATATAAATGCAATTGTAATTTTGTATTCATCTATTAATTACGCGTCATATAAGCGTGTACAAAAAGGAACAAAGTGAAGAATAACAGTCTATTTAAATATGTTTAATAGTGGTGAAGATATTAGGTTGGTTTGTTCATTTATTATTTTAAAAATAGGATTATTTAGATATTTATTAATTTCCAATTGTTCTTGATATTTTTTCGGCAACAATTATCTAAATTTACAAAACTATAAAGCTTCATTAATTATCTCACAATACATACTTGTATGTCAATATATACTTACTTTGTTATATTTTCCCCGAAATTCAAATATAAATACCTAAATTCCCCATTACCTATTAAACACTTAGCCTCACCCTTAACCATTGGTTTTTCCCTCAATTATAATTAATGTACATGCTATAGTTCGTAAGATTATTTTTATTTTCTACTTAAGTACCTTGAATTATATAACTATATAAGGACATTCAATCCAAATAATCTTCACATTCGTTTGAAAATGCCCTAATAAGGCGAAACAATCGTCACGAAGTTTTTATTTTAATATGTTTATATTTGTAAAAATAAAATAAAGTGTTCAGTAGACTCAAATCAGTGTTTGATTAAATATGGAGTTCTACAAAATAAACTCCAAATCAATCAATAATGGAAGATATAAGGTTAGGTTCCGTGTCCAAAATAAGAACAATCTAACATGTTTATTTAACACACACCCTATTCAAAATAAATTATAAATGTATTTAAAAATTCCGTTTAAATTCGTTTACAAAATAAATAATAATCTCTTATAAAGTAAATCAATAATGATTTTTTTTATTAAATACTAACTCACCAGTTCGTCGGTACCAAATTAAATTCTCACACTTTTTCTGAAAAAGCATCCAATTTCATTTGCTTTGATTGTTGCTTCATTTCTTGCAGAATCATAGCATAAACTACAAATATTTTAATATTATTTTAATTTTAATAATAATAAAATAAAAAATGTAATCATACCTTTTTATTTTTCTTAAAAACAAAACGAAAACCAACTAAGAAACAATTTCACACACACAACAGGCTGCTCCTGTACACGGTAATAGAAGAAAACAACGTGTAAAAGTGTGTCTGCTGTATGAATCGCGGCGCCTACTGTCGTCTGGTGTAGTCCGAACCGGGGAATCCGACGCCGGCACCAACCGGCGTAATTGTAAATCGGCGTCAATCGAACCGGCGCAAAACGACGTTTACCTGTATAAATAAAATAAAACATATGTGTATTCTGCTAAGCAATATGCTCGTTATTTTTTGTTTATTTATTTATTATAAACGCCCAGAGAGCTTTTACATGACCCCTACAAAATAACAATTGAATAAATAAATATCTAATAAATATGTTTCTAATAAACAGTTTTTTTTAGTATCGCAATTACATTATGCTTTATAGATATGTAGGGTTTTGGTAGTAAGGGATTGGAGCTCCTACCCCAGTTAGAGATTGACAGAGAAGACACGAGGTTGCTGTTTAATGCGTATTTATTACATGGAGAATAAATAGTGAATTGTGTAGCGCGAGCGTAGCGGCGATGATGGGTTGAAGAGACTGCACTTGAACTACATGATGGAACTGAGTGACTTCGTCGAGCTGGTCTGACTGACTGAACTGAACTTGTTGGACTGACTGACTGGCTTTGCCACGCCCTGTAGTCTCTTTATAGGCGACGTTCCTTTGTAGTTCATTTCTTCATGGTAGGGACGATGTGAATGTACTGCAGAACGATGCTCCCGATTTATGCGCAATACTGTTAGAGTTGCATAATAATATTTTTATCGGATTCTATAGAAAATAATGACATTGCTTTCTTCGGTCATCACACTATTTCGGGTGAAACATTTTAGCACGTGTGTGTCATCGATTATGGACTATAAACCCTGCAAATATACATAAATAAAGATAAGATACACATGAAATAAAAGTGGGTGGATTTGTTCCAACGTTTTGGCTACCATTGCAAGAGCCACCTTCGGGGTGAGTTGAAGATGGCTTCTGCAACAATAGTCGAAACATCGGAACAAATCCAACACACACGGTATCACCCAAAAAAGAAACATATTGATAACAATGACCGTGAAAACCTTCGCACCTATTTAAAAGTAGGTAGGTACATAACAGTGGCGAACGGTGACTTTTTTTATAGGTAAGCTTTAATTTTTTTCATAATTTGTATCTGTATGTACATACATACATATAAGTAATCTCTCAAATGAGTGGAGGCGTATAAAAAAAAAGTATATACAGGTACACGGATTCTTTTTCTATGTTTTTTTGTCAAAACAACTTCATCTCTCCAGCTCCTTTTTCACCTGCTGGCAACAGAAGACGCAATACCTACTTATTTTTAATCAAAATAATTTTAACCAATAACCCAACAAACAAACAACAATTAATAACTTTGCTTAATATGTAGGTATATTCTCCATTATTTTTAGACAGTACATGTATGCAAAAGTTCTAAAAAATAAAATATGTTAAAAAATAAGGATAATAAAATAAGTATATTCATAATTCCTTTTTGTTTGGCACTGATTAAAAACACCGTATATTTGTTTGTAATTTACATTTTATACTGCAAATATTTAGGTACTAATATAAAAGAAAGTAAACATTTTATTGTAAGACTTCACTCCCATTATGTACTCAAAAATTTGTTTTCTTTTACGATATACATTTTTTTTCTGAAAATTAAAAAAAAAACAATGAGATTAGATTAAAATTTATTTATTTATGCCAAAATACATAATTTTAACTTTACATATTACATTACATGATATAACATAACAATAACATTCATTAGAAATATTCGCAATAATATTGCAACAAAAATGTCACGTGACCGTCGTGACCGCCGCGCTGCGCCGCGCCGAGCCGTCAGCTTCGTTTCCTTCTAAACTGAGAATGAATAATGCAAGAAATTGACGACACCGAGCGAGGCGCCACTAGCTAAAACGCGCGGACTAAAAAACTGGCGTCATATGTCAACAGAATACTATCAAACGAAAATAGTCTTTAGGAAATAACGCTCGAAATGCTACTCTCCAAATAGAGAAGCTTGAAATAATATATATAATCTGCAAGTGAACTTGGAAAATATACGCACTGGGTTTTTAAATGTTAAAATACAGTACACATTTTGTATTGAAAAATAAGCTGCAATAATCGGAACCGGGCAATGCGCTGGGTGCGCATTTAGCAGCTGATATTTATTTTTTGAGGAAGATATAAACAGTGACGTTAATTTATAATAAATATAGATTATTTTATTTATTCTCCTATAATTAAAACTACTATAAAACATTATTATTGGTAGTAAATATAATGGTAAGCTGCGAATAATCGATTATATGGACGGTTCGCCCCTGGTACATAATCAAATGTTTTTGAAAAATTATAATAATTTTGAGCAAAAAATTTAAGTATACAGTCGGTATTATTTCAATGTAGATAAGTAATGTACAAAAAGTCAAAGTGATTTTTACAGCGTTTGAATAATGTAAGTTATTTTGATTTTACCGCCGCACATACGGGCAGGCCTTAGACAAGAATCGGAAAGAAATATCTAAATTAAATAAGAGAGACGACCTATATAACTATATGGTGTTATTGTTTCTCGAACACAGATATCAGAGCATCATTTCCCCCATCACTCGAGTTAGTTACACGATTCTTCTCCTGTTACAAGGTCAGTGAAAAGGCAGCTTTCTTCCGGTCAGGTCGTGAGTGTCAACCGGCGACTTTTACTCCAAATATTTGACATATTATTTCCACTCAGCAAAGAGAGTTAAGCATTTTTTCGACATGAATCCGATGCCTTCAAGTATGTTTTATGTATTTTGAGTTATTTTATTTTAATTATATTTGCCATTTTTATTTTATGATGTTTACGCCAAAAAAGGAATACGCCAAAAGTTTAAGAAATATTTTTTAAAACGTTGAGTTCTAGTTTACTTCTACCTCCGTCCACGCTTAGATTTAAATATAATATTTAAGTATAACTACTCTTATTTATGAAAAAATATCAAATCTTTGCATTTGCAATTTGCAAATATCACGCATTTTTTTTGTGCACATATTTAAAAAAAAATAATTTAGTAAGCATAAAATTAAAACATCGGCCTATCGGCCTCGTGGTGTAATAGTCAGCGCGTTAGCCTGCCATGCAAGAGGTCTCGGGTTCGATTCCCAGCATGGTTGATGTAAAATATTTATTTAAATGGGTGTTTTCACACTAGAATATTTCTTAGTCCCTGGACTGGTACCTGAAGCGTAAGACTGATCTTCTTACCTTCATGTAACAAAAATGATCAAGATAAGCTGCGATTGGTGTACCAATGCAGTGCCCTATGCACCATTAGGTGCGGAAAGGGAACGATGATGATGAAAATTAAAACATAAAATTTTTACAATAATTGATTTTTAAGTATTTTTTTTTAAATTCGTATATTATTGATACAGGTTCGAATCCAAATGGCTTGTTTATCTAAAGAATGGAGTTATTTAACACTTTGAGAAAATCGGAATGCAAAAAATTCGATAACCAACTAAGCTTTTTGAAAAAACACTTTATAAAATGCATTAATTGTCATGAAAATCATTTAAAGGAACTGAATCATAAGATTTCGCAATTTGCATCGTGATTCAGAGTAAAATTTAAAACTGGTAAAATAAAACCTAGATTTATGTCGAATAATAAAGATTAACTGGAAATCGAAATTTGTTTTACACAGCACAAAGTTACCTTTGCAATAAAAGGAAGGCGCGGCCGTCCGGAAACAACTTTTGAAAATAATTCTGAACGAGGCAAACGTCGCAAAATCCAAAATCTTCGGGACTCCACTTCGCTTTCACAATTAGATCTTGCAACGAAAATGACTTTGAAAGGTTCTGCAAAGGTTGCATCAAAATTATTAGCCGAAATAATACGGTCACCTAGGCGCGCATCCAAATATAAACAAACTTACAAGGCAATCGCTGAAAATAAATCTAAGCAGATGTCTGGGGAAGAAGCCCTTTCAGTTCACAAGGCACCAATATAACGTCATGAGAGCCAAAGATCCAGAAAGATTCCCGTCTTATAAAATAATACAATCTACAAAGAAATCTTGTTATTCAAATATGGAAGATTTCACCATCACGCCTACTTCTGCAGAAGTGACAATTCAAGCTCTCTCGAAACATACTAACAAACGAAGTTATACTGTACTAGCTGACCCGACAGACGTTGTCCTGCCCGAACGTTGGCTTGCCTTTTTAAAATACTTTTTTTTGATAAGTAGGAACCTAGGTACTTGTTTGTGATTAAATTCCAAAACTAAAATTAGTTCATATTCAAATATTACATTTAAGTAGGTACTTGTTTATGGTTGAATTCCAAAACATACAATAAATATTTTTTCAAATATAGCATTCTTTTTGCAAACGTCAAACTCCGGTCGTCTCACCAACAAAGGGGTGCACTTATGTAGGAATACGATTTTTTTAAATGTATTGAAATTAATATTATTTTAGTGTTACCAAAAATCCAATAAAAATAAATAAATGGGTAGAAATTATAGGAAATTTAAGGAAAGAATCTGATTGAGATCCACAAAAAACAAATGATGTTTGTAAACATTCAAAAACAAACTTTTTTTTTACTCAAAAAAACAACATCTTTCCGTTTTTTTGCAAATTCATTCTCCTCAAATGCAACCCTGGTAGATCGATGAATAAAACATTTATGCTCCTAACTTCTTTTTTACATATTCGATTAAAGATTTTAATATCTACGAACACGCACAGCGCAAAGATCTATACTTCTATAAAAACTACACGCAAATCGGTTAAGCCGTTTAGGAGGAGTACGGTGACATCACACGTACAGAGGAATTATATATATAAAGATTATACTTTTATTTACTTACTAACATCGTATAAATATAATAAAACTTGTTAAAATAGTAAAAAAAATATTATTTCTTTACTAGTAGCCATTTCTAATCAATTTGGGCCAAAAATATTGTTTTAAATGCACCCAGTGAATTGTTTCCGATTTTCGATTGATCTTGCCCCTATGTGCGCCGTAAGCATTTTTAATACAAAAACTGAAAATGGAAAACGAAACATATCAATTTCTCCATACTCGTTTCCGAGCCGGTATAGTCTGACGATAGGATAATTTACTAAATAATTATGTCGACCAGACGCCACAACAAAGGTAGTCTGCAATCTTGTGCATCTATTTGGTACTTAGATACTTATCAGTATCGTTAAATCGGGAAAGTCCAGTATACCATTCAGAATTTTATAAAAATTGATTGCATCGTTAAGAATTCTTTGCTGAAAAGTTTAAAAGGTCAAAGAGAATTTTCCCAACTTGACTTCCATTTTTAAAATTTTTACCTGAGAGCAGCCATTGAGTCAAAAACACTCGTCCAGGGTTCTGGTTCTATTTCACACACAGGACTGTATTCTTCTTCCACCCGGACACGGACTAATAAGAATAAAAGTATGGTGAAAACTGGCGACACATTTTTATTTTGTTTTTTTATTTTTTATTTTATTTTATTTTTGCACCACAACAGGCCAGGAGGCCCAATTACAGTGGTGAATTACATCACAGAACACCCAGGCTTGAGAAAAATCACATTTTAATTTTTGTGTTCTCACCGGGAATCGAACCCGGAACCTTCCGTGCGTGAGTCAAGCGTCTTGATCACTACACCACGGAGGCCACCTTTTGTAGAAAAGAGGTAAATTTTACATATCTCAAATAATGTAAACATTATTTTATTTCATTTTTTACTTAAGAATCCAACTCTTTTTCATGCCTCCATTTTTAAAACAGCGGGGTTGGAAAATCAACCCCCACCGATAAACTAAATCGTAAAATGTTTTGCCTGATAGAAGATGTGATAGCCAATTTTTAGGGCGATGGTTTAGAAAATCAGAAATCATTTTATCGTATGCCATCTGATCACCAATCACATATTTTCTGCAGGGAACCATTTCTCTTTTCGAGAGTCTTGTTCAAAAATCAACGCATTATAAACTTCCAACGAAATTTAAAACATTTTTTTAATATTTTTATTATTTAAAGCATTGACCTGTGGTCAAACATTTTACTGAATGTTATTAAATATTTGTACATAACCAATTACCGACTTTTCTATATCTACCGGTTTCGAGACGTAGGGTAGGGTGGTACAAGAGTGCGTAGTGTACAAGAGTGCTTCTTCGATTTAAAATTACCGCCCATGACGTTTAGTAAGAAATTCAATCACCACGTGATAGTGTAAAGTGATTACATTACATTTTTTATTACATTACATTACATTTTTTTGCACCACAACAGTCCAGTAGGCCTAATTACAGTGGTGAATTATATCACAGAGCACCCAGGTTTGAGAAAAATCACATTTAATTTTTTTGTGTTCTCACCGGGAATCGAACCCGGAACCTTCCGTGCGCGAGTCAAGCGTCTTGACCACTACACCACGGAGGCCGCGTTGCCGTGTTGCCATGTTGCCGTTGCCTGCTGAGTGTTACTAGGTAAAAAATTGACGATGTAAAAAAATGTAAGAGAATCGTTTTTTGCTTTTTCGTTATAATATTTACCTATTCTGGAAACTCTCTCATGTGGACGTTTCATGCAATATATTGTTTTTGTGTTGTTGTTTCTATTGCAAATCTATCTAATCAGCTGCCATACGACCAAAATTTGGGAGGTTTCATTAGATGGCGGTAGTAGTATGTTTTTGACAAAATATTCGCCGGCTGTGCAAGAGCGCGCAACGACAAAATGTGCAAGAGTGCTCGCGCATAAAAATCGGAAATTCTTAGCAGTTCTCCATACAAAGATAAATTCGAAGAAGTTGAAACAACTAGAAATACTAAAACGAAGAAAAAAGCTGCTCCTTTAAGAAAAAATGTTCAAAAACCTCAGCAAGATCTAAAGAAGAAAATCTGGAAATGCCCAGGTTGCGGAGAAATATTTAAGGAACCATTGATTCAGTGCAAAATATTCCAGGAATTGTGGCAAGATAGATGCACTTGTTATTTGGATCTGCAAATTATGTTTGAGATTTTTGTCTTTTATTATCGCACCATATACTGTTTGCGCACTGGTGTACACCCTCTTGCGCACTCTTGGGTTGCAAGGTGTGCATGAGTGCGCGCACTGACATTTTTTTAGTTTTTTAATTATGTGTTGTTATATGTAGGTAAGAGTTAGACTACTCGCATTTTATCCTGTTACAGCTAGATAGCGAAAAGTTGAAATAAACTTATTTTTATTTTTCTAAAATGTAATGTTTATTTGCATTAATTCCAAAACCCAAAACCGCGAATTCTTGTACCATCTTACCCTACCCTTCATGTTATATCTTTCTCGGTCTTCCTCTATTTCTGCATCCATCAAGATTCGCATTGTAAATATTCTTAGCCGTTCTTTCGCTGTCCATTTGCTCTACTTTTGTCGATAATGCTTATCTCAGCCTTACATAATGTACGAATCTCAACATTTGTGCATCTATCGTGCATAGTTTTACCACTCCTAGAAAGCAATAATAAGTTCATAAACCTGTAAATAAATGTAATTTTTAAATAATTAAATAAAAATACTATCGAAATGAAAAACAGCCAATTCAAGAACATTACGAAGTAATTTAATCTCTCTATCCGCACTCACAGGTTCATAAGGCACTGCATTTAAGGTAAGGTCTTACTACGCTTCAGGTACAATGAAATATTGCAGTGTAGAACCACCTTTAAAACCAATAATTCACGCCCACCCTGCCAGGATCCGATCCTAGAACCTCAATCATGCTAACAAATACACTGCAGGGTGAGTTATCTCCACTCGATTTCCTTTTTCAGGATTTTTACCAGAGAGCAGCTATCGAGTCGAAAAAACTCTTCCAGGATTCAGGTTCTATTTATCACACAGAATTTTACTCTTAATTTTTCCGGAGACAGAGTATTATATTTATTATATACACCCAGAGGGCTTTTACATAACAGGTACAAAATTACAATTCAAGTGTTTCATTACAAAAGTTAATATGTAGGTCTATAAAAATCATGTAACACAGTGTTACCACAAGCAAAAGACGGACTATTGATTTTACTAATGTCCGCACAATCCAAACTCTTTATTGCTCAACTGCTCGCTCTCTTCTTGAATATGCCTCCGTAGTCTGGTCTCCATTCTATGTGAATCGCGTAAATCTCATTGAATCAGTTCAACATCGCTTGCGAAATATATCTTGGATGCTTGGACTAGAGAGAGGTAACTATTCATATGCTGATATAGAGTCAATGTTAAATATTTCTAGTCGACAAAAACGTGAAGCATTGACTACATATTTATGTTCGGCATACTAAATGGTATAATCGATGTGTCACATCATTACTGGGACAGGCAAAATTCCATATTCCGACTCGTAGGTTGGAAAACAATGAAGTACTGTTCATCGATCAGCATAGAAGAAACTATGGCTTTAATTCTCCAATGACCCGTTTTAGTCGTATTGATAACTCGAGACAAGATCTGGACTTTTTTGGTTTGAGTTTACAACGATTTAAACGAGCACTAAATAAATAGTCTATATCTTGTCTCGGTGTCCCTTATGTTTGTCAAAGCTTCTTTCTTATTTTTTAACTGTTCTCATAATGTAATATTATGAATTGTTTAAATGGACAATGCCCGTAAATAAATAAATAAATATTCTAAATCTCAGACATTTAAAAACAAAAATTAACACGGAGACATACAGTTTAATAATTCATTTTCCATAATTTATAAGTATAAACATACAATTTAGCCCTTTTATAGCAACAACAAAAAAAACATTAATTCGCCGCTCATAATTTACGCGTGCGCCCCCCCTCACTGTCAGCAACCGATTGAAATTGTTTCACGTAACACCGGCTACAGAACTGCGTCTCTGTCTTCCTTGTTATGTGTTTTATCTTCGTGCTCTCTAATACAGATGTATTGATGTATTTGCGGACATCATTCTTCGGGTAGCGAGGTTAAATATTTAATATAGGCAATAAAAAACATTTCAAATATATGAAAAAATTAATTGAAGTAAAACCAACACAGAAAAACCATAAAGAAGTTTCTACCTCAAATCCCTCCCCCTAAGGGAGATCCAGTCCTGAAACTCTTTTTGGAAAATAGATTTTGTCCTTGGGAGCTTACACGCTATTTCAAAATAATAAACACTTTTGGTGCGATAAAGGAGAGGTATCTATGAGCAAAAGTCATCCGGATTTTGGGTTTAACACAATTCATCCCTGAGAAAACCTCGTACAAACGTTTTGCTGAGCCCTCTCCTTATTGTTCGACCAGAAGTGTGACCATTATTGGTACACGAATCGCTGCGTATCTTGATCATTTTTGTTAAATGAAGTTAAGGTGATCAGTCTTACGCTTAAGGTAACAGTTCAGGGACCATGAAATACTCTAGATTAAAAACACACTTTTAAATAAATATTTCATATCAACCATTTCGGGAATTGAATCTGAGACCTCTTGCATGGTAGGCAGACGCGCTGACCATTAATTTGGAGATCCTCATTATTTTTTGCTTTGGTTTTACCATATTATTTTTTATTAATATGTATACATTTTTTATTTTATCTTTTACCATGCATTTTGTTTTTAATACGTTTTTTATTATGTATTTTACTATTTTTTTAAATATTTTGTTACTATGTCTACTACCTTTTTTTTCTATGTATTGATTACTGTTTTTTATATACTTTTTTGTCTGTCTTAGAACGAGCTAAATAACCCTAGTTTCACATTCAAAGCAACTTTGTATAAATTTGTATATAATATGATACTAAATAAATAAATAAAAATAAATAACACCACGAGGCCGACTTATTTTTCAACCAAGATATTTTATTGATTTATTTTTGCACCACAACAGGCCAGGAGGCCCAATTACAGTAGTGTATTACATCACAGAACCCCCAGGCTTGAGAAAAATCTAATTTAAATTTTTGTGTTCTCACCGGGAATCGAACCCAGAACCTTCCGTGCGTGAGTCGAGTGTCTTGACCACAACACCACGGAGGCCGCCGATATAATAAAAAAATATTCTAAGATAGCGCCGCGGCTTTCTACACGCTCGGCCTACCCCTGCGGAGAAACGCCGAGATAATTTGCTGTTTTTTGCAAAATTCAATTCGGCGATTTATCCTCGAGGCTAAATGTGGCATATTTTAGTATTTTCCGTCTTACTTCGTGGCCGTATTTTGCTAGATTTAATAGCGAGCTGAACCTAGCACTAACATTGAATAGAAATGCCGAGCTTGCAAGATTCCGTGTGCAATCAAGCCTTAATACTGATAGCTTTTTATTTACGGTAAATATAACCTGATCCAACCCAACCTGCCATAACCTTACCTTATTCTGATTCTTATTCTTAGTGGTGGGGGTCAGTGCTGGGCAAGCTCCTGACGTCACTGCGACTTGTAAAATCTAGTGCGACGGGTCCCCGTGAACAGTTCTCGCCCTCCAGGCCCAGCAGCTCAATCACAAATAACTATCGACGTGCTTAAAAACATTCTAAGCATATGAGCGATCACAATGAACAATAATGAACATGCTTAACTTATCGCAGTCATAAGTTGTAATCGCGTGTGTAATCTCTAAGTCAACGCTCGTGTCGGATTGTTTTTTTGTTTTCCTCGTAAATAAATCCAGTTCACTGGTGAAGAATCAGCGTTTACTATAAAAAATAATACAATATATTGCATTAGCTAAATAGTAAGGAGTATCTAATACAAAAAAGTGAAAATTAAATTACAATTACTATGGCGACTGCTTTTCTTGCCATTTGGCTTGCCAATCACCGGCTTAATGCAATAAATAGCATGATAAATAATTAATTGATTAAAATAGAAGTTTTGGAATATTTTCCATATTTACGCTGGTGAAATTCAAATATGTGATTGCGCAGCAGGATTATACGTCGTGAAACGTAAATATTTTAGAGGTGTTCACGGATGTTCCATTGTGATCGCGAATACGATAAACAACCATGGTGAGAAATTGTTATCACGTCGCTTATTAGCACGTCGATAGTTATTTGTGATTGAGCTACATTAGCAATATTAAATGTAAAAATATTTACGTTTCGCGACGTATAATCCTGCTGTGCAATCACATATTTAAATTTCACCTGTATAAATATGGAAAATATTCCAAAACTGCTATTTTTATTTATTTATTTATTATTTATTACGCTATTTATTGCATTTAGCCGGTGGCGGCGGTTGGCAAGCCAAATGTCAAGAAAAGCAGTCGCCATAGTAATTGTAATTTAATTTTCACTTTTTTGTATAAGATACTCCTTACTATTTTGCAAATGCAATATATTGTATTATTTTTTATAGTAATCGCCGATTTTTTGCCAGTGAACTGTATTTATTTAGGAAGAAAACCAAAAACAAACCGACACGAGCGTTGACTTAGAGATTACACACGCGTTGATTTTTTCTTCGCAGTCTCAATCCTGGGGTTTGTTTTGCAGCAAAGGCCTGCATCTCTTCCTCCATTGGTCTCCATTTTCTGCAGCCCTCTTCAGCTCTACATATGAGGCGCAGTTTAAATCTTCGCACACTTGCTCCAAATATTCCCGTCCGGGGTGCCCTCTACAATTTGTACCCTCAGCGATTCCCTCTATGATGTCGTGCAGGAGACCCTCATGGCGCATAATGTGGCCGATCCATCGGGCTCGCCTCTCTGAGATGGTTTTGATTAGGTGCCTACCTTCTTCGATTCTGTTGAGAACCTCGTCATTAGTGATGTGGTCTCTCCAGCAAATTCCTAATATTTTTCTGTAGCACCATATCTAGAAGGCATCTAGTCTTAAGGCACCATGTCTCACAACCGTACATCAATATGCTCCATACACATGTCTTGGCAAGTTGCTTGCGGAGTTTTAGATTGATATTATTCGACTCAAAAATCTTTGATTTTTTGTGAAACGCAAGCCTCGGTGTTCAAACAGGTAAAATGGTGAATTTTTCACAGTGCGTAAAATGGCCACTTAAACCAGCCAATGACAGGTCATAAGCCCTGTAAATACCTAGACATCCATATTCCCTTATTTAAAGTATTGGTCATCCCTGTTACAATTTGTTACTATTATTATCGAAAGTAAAATATAATGGTAAGCTATGCATAATCGCTTATTTGAATGATTCGCCCCTAACTTGTACAGTGCGGTGCATAAGAGAAGTCCAGTTAATTACGTAGAACTGCATCGTTAGCTCAAACTGAGTTAACGAAATCAGAGAAATAACTTACTGTGAATAAATATACGGAATGAATTATGTACCTACATGTACATTATGCTGGCCAATCAGAGCTGGAGAATTACGCTCTACTGGCAAAACTCGCCGTTCCGTAACCAAACGTTTAAAAAGTCAACAGTATTTTAGGTATGTCCAAATATTTATAGACGAATTTTGGATTTTTCCCTGACAAGATTCCCATTAACTCTTCAGCGTGTGTAAGAGTTAACGGGGGATTCACATCTTGGTTTGCGATCTCAAAAGGCATGAAACAGGGATGTTTAATGTCACCATGGTTGTTTAATCTATACATGGAAAACTGTATGAAAGAGATAAAATGTACCTATGGGTATTGGAGCTCAAAATGGATAATTCTTCAGTAAGCTGCTTGTTGTATGCTGATGATGCAGTTCTGTTAGCAAGCAGCAATGAATAATATGCAATAAATAGTCTCTAGAATGTATGATGTATGTCTGAAGAGCGAATGAGGAACTTCAGCCCTACGGGAAATTGGATACAAAAAATGTGTTTTTACGCGGGTAAAAATTAGAGCATTAAATTTTAGTGCAAAGTTTCTTGAAAATTTATAGAAAAAATAATAAAAAATATTTTGATAAAAACGCACTACTTTAAATGACGTCACTGGTTCATGTGAATCGACCTATGATCTGAGAGCTATGGAAGATTTCCGGTCTGCTTGTCGCTTCTGGACCAATGGGAAGAACTGAATGAGAATAAGCGGAAATGAACCTCTGACGTTACACGCGGAGTTATTTCAGAAATACAAAACTTTGAAAAATCGTAGCGCCGATAATACGATATATAAAAAAATAATAATATTTTTTTTGACTTAGTTTAATAGTCTTTTAACAAATAAAAAAATCAAAAAAACCACTGAACTTCCTCATTGGCGATGAACGAAAGTAAGTCATGTCATTTTACTCATGTCCGTACAATCAAAACTCTTTATTGCTCAACTGTTCGCCCTCTTCTAGAATATGCATCCGTGGTCTGGTCTCCATTCTATGTCAATCGCATAAATCACATTGAATCAGTCCAACATCGCTTGCTTCGAAAAATAGCGTGGATGCTCGGACTAGAGAGAGATAATTATTCTTATGCTGAAATAGAGTCAATGTTAAATATTTCTAGTCTACAAAAACGTAGAACTAATATTGACTCCATATATATGTTCGGCATACTAAATGGTATAATCGATGTTCCATCATTACTGGGACAAGTAAAATTCAATATTCCGACTCGTAGATTGAGAAACAATGAAGTACTGTTCATCGATCAGCATAGAACAAACTATGGCCTAAATTCTCCAATGACCCGCCTTTGTCGTATTGTTAACTCAATACAAGATCTGGACTTTTTTGGTTTAAGTTTACAACGATTTAAACGAGCACTAAATAAATAGTCCAGATCTTGTCTCGATGTCCCTTATGTTTGTCAATGCTTCTTTCTTTTTTTTAATGTTTTAAACTATTCTTTTATTGTAATATTTTAAACTTTATAAATTGTATACATGGACAATGTCCGTTAATAAATAAGTCAAAAGTGATGGTATTTGAAAGGTGAAGTGAGGTTACTGACTGCATAATAAATGTAAACAACGAATGTCTCGAAGCTGAAAGGAGAGTGAATGCGAGCAACAAAATGAACGGCGCACTACTACGCACAGTAATTGCTAATAAAAATATGTCAATCAGTGCACAACGGAGTTTTAGACCTAACACTTATATATGGAAGTGAAACACGGAACTGGCAGAGGAAAGATGAAAGCTGAGTAAATGCGGTTGAAATGCGATATCTCAGGCGAATGTATGACAGGGTTACGAATGATGAAATCAGGCGAGAGTTCGAAGCTGAGTCAAGTATAATTGATATAAGAAAGGGTCTCTGAGATGGTTTGGACATGTAGAACGAATGGACGTCGCAAAAATGGTAAAACAAGTATACATGGCGAAAATGAACGGCAACGTGAGACGAGGACGATCAAGGAAGACGTGGCATGATCAGATAAACCAAAAACTTAAGTCTGGTCATGTCAAAAGCAGACAGAACCGAAGGGCATGTATGACAATATGTATGAATGTGGAAGAAGCTAGGAATGTATGCCAGGATAGACGCGTGTGGCGGTCCATTCTCTCTGCCTACTCCTACGGGAAAATGGGGTAATGGTAGTAGTAGTAGAAGTTCTAGTAGATAGACATCAATATTAGATATCGTCGTAATCACAGAAAAACGACGGAAATGCGAAAAATCCGAAATTGACTATCTTTTATATTTGTTCTGAAAAGGCTATACAGGGTTTTTCTGGGATTTCATTTTGAGATAACAATTTTTTTCAATTTTTCAAAAAAAATTAACGTTTCGGAAAAATTTTATTAGGATTTTTTTAAAGCTTACCATGAGGAATGTTCCTCTGAAGTTTCGCGGACTGGCCCTGAAAAACCGTGTATAATCATCATTCCTCTTCCGCACCTAATGGTGCATAGGGCACTGCATTGATACACCAATCGCAGCGTATCTCGATCATATTTTTTTGTTACATGAAGGTAAGATGATCAGTCTTACGCTTCAGGTCTGCGTCCAGGGACTATGAAATATTCTTGTGTAAAAACACCCATTTAAATAAATTTTCCATGTGAACCATGTCCGGAATCGAACCTGAAACTTCTTGCATGGTAGGCAAGAGCACCACGAGGCCGACTATGGCTTTATATTCCAGATTTAAAAATAATTTAAATCAAAATTTGTTGCAACAGAGAGGGAAAACATTTAGAGAGAGGAACATGGAAGTCTAGGCATTTAAAGGGCTTATGACCTGTCATTAGCTTGTTTAAGTAACTACTTAGACTTTAACCACACTGTGTAACATTCACCATTCTGCCTATGTTTAAACATCCACGTTAAAGATAATGTCGGTCAAATGTCCACGACGGCGTCGTTTATACCGAGAGGTTTAATTTTCATTATATGAGCAAAATAGCGTAAAAAAATTGACTACCCTTGCAACACTAACAAAATGTCCATTTTGTTTTTATTGACAATCTGACAGATGGAAAAATTATAATATTTTTAAATAACGCATTTGCTACTTACACATGAAATGTGATCCCATCCTGTTTCTTTTTGATCCCAAGCAGTATTTCTACAATTTAAAACGACACAGCATACCATAGTTTAATTCAAATCGGGAGTTGCGTACTGAGAAACGTCTACAAAGAAACTAATGGGTCAAAACGTAAAACTACTCCTTTAAGAGAAGTTTATTCGCCTTCTGTTTTATGCGCGTATGCGGTTTCTGGACTATTCTTAATTCTATGGGTAAAACATAACATAACATTACACAAAATTATCTTATTCGCGCGTTATTATTATTTTTTGCGGTCTGGTAATATTACGCGGCCACTTCACGCATGCGCGCAGGCGGGATGTCAGACTTCTGGACACAGTGCGATGTATGGAAACACGAGTATACGCGCCTTCTGGTATATTAAAATTCTATGCTTTTGAAATTATAAGTACCTAGTGACATAGTGTCAAAAAAAATTTAACCGCTCTCATGAAAAGTTAAAGAAAATCACGTGCGTCGTTACAGAGCTAATGATCTGTCATAGGCTGATTTCATCATCATCATTCCATGTCCGCTTCCTATTTGGAGCATATGGTACCCATGCATATCTATCGGCTCCCAGCTCCTGTGCGTCCTCCCAAGTCAGGTTCTCGTCCCGAAGTTCTGAAATAAACTACCGACGAACAGTCAGCACTGGACATCCAGGACGTCGAGAACCTTTTTATTTTATTTGTTTATACTTTTACAATGTTTGTATTTTTTTTTATACAGAAGAATGTTCACTCACTGGGGTGTCCCGTGCCGAGGGAAACATTTTACAATAAGTGAAACATGCGTTTGATTAGTTATTTTACATAGTTAACATAGTAACAAAAAAAAAAACGTAATTTATCCAATTAACCTATTTATCGTCTTAAACAAAATAAGCAATATTAACAAAAATAATCAGTATATGGCCCAGCCGACCGTATCGCCTCCGCTTGATGACAATTGTCACCGGAGTTTGCTGCGTCCGTTCTCTTATTACTTCAATCCTTACAAAGTCATATCACCGCACACTCAAGATTTTTCTGATATACTTAATCTCAAAACTCAGTATTTTGCTGTTTTGGGCCCTAGTGAGGTGCCACGATTCGCATCCGTAGAGGAGAATAGGTGTTATGCAAGCGTTATATAGGCGACATTTGGTTTTCACTAAATAAATATCCGATGGAGATCGAGAGAGAACGAGAGACAGCTTTCATGCTGTTGAATGTGGCGCCTGCTACTCCTAGCCGCACTCCCAGTTCTTTTTGAAAGGTGCCATTTTCTGTAACACATACTCCTAGGTATTTGAAACCCGCGACCCTTTCTATGATTTGGTTTGGTTTGACAGTCAGGGGGTTTTGAGCATCAAGGCACAAAGTGTTTTATTTTATTAACGTATGCGGCTAAATTGCCTTTTATAAAACTTATAATATAAACATATTTGGTTTAATTATTTTTTTAAAACATACATTACTTTTTTCCCAAGATTTAATTACATAATACGTTCAGCAGAAGTTTAAAACAATTTAAAGATCAAATTAAAAGTTAAAATATGACAAAGTATTAATATAGCAAGAAAATCATTGAGTACTGTTTCAAATAATAATTATACTAAAGGTTTAACTACCATTCACCATGTTTGAAAAAGTTTAAAAGGTTTGTTCTAGAGGAACAATACCCTACACTAAATATATGCAATATATGGGAATAACTATTGCCGAGTTCATGAAGTCTGTGCAATACAGCATTACAAGTATACACTGTCCGTGAATTGTTGCTATAGAACGGTGGCACCTGTCTAGTCATTCTTCCAGGCACCCTGAAGTTGATGAGAGATGAGAGTTCTGAGCAATTCCATATTGAATGTTACACAGTACATGGGTTTTTGCAATATTGATTTTTAAACCCATGCTTGCGGAAATGCGGAGTACCTATTTCGGCATCAGCTGATTTAAGTGATACTTTCATATTCTCAACACCTTTATCTCATTTACTGTTTCAACGTTTACTTTGTTGAATACAGGGTTTCCTTCGGCGAGAATGCACATAGGTATTAAAAAATTGGGAGTAAGTGATTTTTTTACATTTTATTAGTATGTTTACAAATAACATTAGTTTTTTGTGGATCCCAATCGGATTATTTCCTTAAATTCCTTTTCATTTCTGCACATTAATTTATTTTTACTGGATTTTTGGCAATACTAGATAAAGAAAAAATAAATGACCTTTTTTTATTTTTAATTTTTAATCCGGAGCTCGATTGTTGTGAACTCCTGAATCGTATTAACTTCAAAATACTGAATCGAGTCACTAGAAGTACCGAGTTGTTTACAACTACGAGTACATATGTAGGTACTGACACTCTCCTATTCCGCGTTTACATTCCTTGGCCAACAAATTTACTTTGATATAGACATTTTCAATAAAACAATTTTAAAACGTTCTTAAATGCATTGTTTAAAACTAATTATTAAAGTATTAAAACTTTCTTTTTCATGCAATTTTTTCTTTGTTTTTGATGTGTATTATTATTATCTTATCTCTTTCTAAAATTAATTTACCAAATATTTTTGTGTACCGTATATTATGTTATTATCTTATATATACTCACTGTAAACTAATTTTTATTATTTGTTTTTAATATCAATTTAATACCATTTTTTTTGTTTAAATTCTTTACAAGTTATTTATAATTTGCTTTTTAATTCTAACATTTTTCTTATATCCATATTTTTTAATATGTAAAGTTTCACTTTTTATTTTGCATTGCAGCATGCTTTTTTGTTTCTACACGTATACAAAAAAGTGTTGTTTATTTTAAAAATTATTACTTACTATGTTTGTACTTACCTGTATAATTTTTGTAAATGCCCCTTGGGCGTATTGTAAAATTAAATATATAAATATTAACTTTCGGCCTTGTGGTGTAATGGTCAGCGCGTTCGCCTACCATTCAAGAGGTCTCGTATTCGATTCCCGACATGGTTGGTATAAAATATTGATTTAAAAGGGTGTTTTCACCCTAGAATATTTCATAGTCTCTGAACTGGTATATGAAGCGTAAGACTGATCATTTTACCTTCATGTTACAAAAAAATATCAAGATACGCTGCGACTAGTGTACCAATGCAGTGCCCTATGCACGATTAGGTGCGGAAAGGGAATAATGAGTGAATGGCATTAAATAAGGAGATTACAATGGTTGGGCCATGACCACAGAATGAATGATGATCGTACCCCTTAATATCACTACTTAAGGCAGATGAAGCAGAGGCAGACTAACATTAAGATATCTAGATGATGAGGAAAGTGACTGGAGAGCAATTGGCCTGGTGAACTGGAGAAAAGTTGCTGGGTGCAGGGAGGAATGGAGACAGGTTCTGGAGAAGCCCAGTAGCTCAATCACAAATAACTATTGACGTGCTTAAAAACATGCTAAGCATTTGAGCGATCACAATGAACATGCTAAAGTTATCACATAAGTCAACGCGTATGTAATCTCTAAGTCAAAGCTCTTGTCGGTTTGTTTTTTGTTTTCCTCTTAAATAAATAGTTTATTGGTGAAAAATCGGCGTTTACTATAAAAAATAATACAATATATTGCATTTGCAAAACAGCAAGGAGTATCTAATGCAAAAAAGTGAAAATTAAATTACAATTACTATGGCGACTGCTTTTCTTGAGATTTGGCCTGCCAACCACCAGCTAAATGCAATGAATAGCATGATAAATAATAAATAAATAAAAATATCAGTTTTTATTATTGAATTATTTTCCATATTTACACAGGTGAAATTCAAATATGTGATGCGCAGCAGGATTATACGTCGCAAAACGTAAATATTTTGACATTTAATATTAAGTGTTCACGGATGTTCCATTGTGATCGCGAATATGATAAGCAACCAAGGAAATTATTGGCACGTCGATAGTTATTTGTGATTAAGCTACTGTGCCCACGACAGGCTGTAGAACCACTGATGATGATATTATTAATTCAATTATAAAAATAAGGACAATAATTTGGGATAAATGTTTTTATTAAATAATTCATTATAATTACTAAAACATAATCATAAAAATCATTTCCAGAGTTGATTTTAATTTCCATTTATTTTTTTTAAGTATTGTGACGCACCACAAGTTAAATAAACAGAGTAAAATGTACTAAACACAGCCAATACAAAATTGTATAATAAAGGTCAAACCGCATTACTTGCGAGTGCCAAAATTTTGTATGGGATGCCGTGCGTGTGCCGCAGCTAAAGTGCTGCTTATTTCATCCAAAACAGTGAAAATAATATTTCGTGTTGCTGCGACGCGCCGTGCAATTCTGCGCATTGATGCTCTAGAGCAGTTTGACCTCAAGACCATTATTATAAATTTGTTTGACTGCAATTTATATGAATTTATAATAATATATTCCAGGGTTTTTAATTACCTGTTTTAATGAGGAAGTTTAGCGTGGTAAAAATTAGAACTGCTTTGACAATGTCACTAGATCTCCGAAATCAATCAATGACAGGGTTGTAATACATTTCCGGTTACCTGAAGCCAACCAACCAATCAGGACAACTTACCGTAGTGAACTTGTGATGTCACAGGCGGAATAATTCAAAATTATGAAACTTTAAAAAATCATAATGCAGAAAAAAAAAAAAATTTAAAACCACCGATTTTTCTCATTACATAATTAAAACTTTTTTTATTTGAAAATATATTTATTAATCCTTACGGATTATTACGTTCATTTTGAATAAATATAATACATCATTTTTTATTCATACTCTGTTGTTGATAAAAATATTTTTTACATCTTTTGAAAACTAACAAATTACAACAGGGATGGAGAATACCTTAAATAAGGGAATATGGGAGTCTAGGCATTTACAGGGCTTATGACCTGTCATTGGCTGGTTTAAGTGGCCACTTTACACACTGTGTAACATTCACCATTTTGCCTATGTTTGAACATCCATATTTCTTCAAGTCTTCCATTTGTTGATTTTAGTGAAGTTAAAGAGCTGAAACCTTTATTGTTGTGAAGAGATTTATCTGACTGAATTATTTCACATACTAGGCAACGCCTGAAAACAATTTACCAATTTTTAAACTTCTTCTTGGACCATTCATTCGAGTCTTTCAGACCAAATCAGGAACAAATATTTCCATTCCCAATAAAATAAAAAAGTTGAGAGATTTGTTTCAATTACTGGTATTCCTTAATATGACTATTTTTTTCTGCTTAAGTTGGAAGTCAGCATCACACGGAAAAGTTCATTTTCAATTTGTCAGCTGTCTTGAGTTTTAGAGCGCGTTTCTGTCATCTCCCTTAGTGATATTTAAGGTAAGTTTTATATATACTCAAATTGAAGTAATTCGATTGATTAAAAATATTTATATTATAAGACAATGACACATGTGTAGGGAAGTTTTTCAATCAATTGTCAGTTAAAGACTCAGTTTTCATTCATTTAAATGTTAAATAATTTCTAAAAAAATCCTGTAGTACATATAATTAACTCACGTCCAAAGGCATTAAGATTTAACTCTCCCTTTTTCAAAATATATAGATCAAATAATTTGTAATCAAAGATTAAATTCACATTTCATAATTACTATAAGTCAGTCAGCTTGCTGTAATAAGTTCTGCAAATCCTGATACTGCAAAAAAAAGAAATAAACGTTAGCAAATGAATTTACCATATTGATGTGCCATAAATCTGTTAACAAAAAAATATATATATTTGTGTTTCTGATCCTATATTTGTGGTTATATACTCATGTGTCTGTGTCAACAAATTGCTTGTCTCAACTTAACACAGGACTTTCAGTCCCACGGAGTTGGGACTTATATGCCAAATAATGTGTAACAATACACCTGTATGTAAATAAATAAATGTTAATAACAATTTGATTGTTAAATATTGAGGAACTTCGGCTATTGCTTGAAGCAAATAGGGCTGAAAAATAAGAAAAATTAATTGTGTCCTAGTCATCAAGCGAGTAAATCGTAAAGCTAGAATTATATCCATTTTTAATTCATCAGAATTTATTTAATGATGTTTTCTGTATACTTAACGAAAAATCAGATTTTTTTAAAGTTATGATTCTACTTTATCAGATGTGTGATGTGTAGAAAAAACATGTGGAATTTTGATTTTTAAATTACATTATACTATTGAAACCCCAGCCGGCAGGTTACCTTAATTATAAATTTGATATTTGATTCATCAATTCAATTCATTTTCAAATAAGATCAATTTTACACTTTAAAACACATAATGCAGCTGATACTGTTATGGCAAGTCGTACCTCCATCTCCTTGTAAAGGATTTCTTCGATAAGGCTCTGAAGGAAGTCCTGGAAGCGTTGGCGCAGCGCCAGATTCTCCATGCCAGCCACTTCCTGCTCCTTGCGGACCCTCTGACTCCTCAGGGATTCCAGCTCTATACTCAACTGTTCCATTCTCATCTGGATAGTCTCTGCAATACCAGCGCCGGAAATCATTATCAACAATACAAATTTATATTTTTTTATTAAAAATTAATATTCACATCTTTGAAAATTATGTTTTTCAATGGACGTTTTAAACAAGTTCAACTATAAGAAAATAAAATAAGTTTGTATGTATTTAAATTCTAAATGTTATAACATGTACGGTTTCTCACCATTGCTGAGTGTCTGGTCCTGGTAGTCGTCCATGGGGGTGCCAGCCCTGCCCGGGGAGAACATATCGGGGGCAAACTGAGTCGGGAACGTCCCTTTCATGTCGGTGGACTGCCCCTAGAGGGGAAAGAGACTCTTTAGATAAATATATATATGGAAAATATTATTTGTCCAGTTCTTTTAAAATTAGATATGTTGTGATTTGATTACGATTTTAGATATATGATTTTATGAAAGTTTATTGTAACCGTAAATAAATAAATAAATTATAACATTGTATGCAGGTACACGAAGAGTGCAGATATTACATAAAAATAATGAAAATGTTTTCAAATAAATATATTCAAAGCTCGGGGTATTAATCAATGCAGGTTTTTTTTTAAGATACTTATATTGAACTGAATGTTTTAAACTTGAGTGCTTTTGAAATGGAAATCGCGGTATAAATAATACCTGGAATGAATTGGAGTCTGTTAATCGACTGTCATATTCCGAGAGACGACTATTCTCGTCCATATCGACGTTGATGTTGGATCCTAACTCTTCATCAGAATCACTGACGGCTCCGCCAAATATGTCATGTTCTGGAATAAATAAAGCATGTATTTTTTACACTCTAAATACCAGCTGTGTATTTTAACTAGCATTAACACTAGAGTAAACGAGGGCATTGGAAGCAAAGATAGCAAACTCCCGTTTTGGTGTTTTCGAGAAAAATAACAAAAACTGCTACACTAATGCCAAAGAGTCTTCATGTTAGAAATGTTATTTTCACTGAATTTAAACTTAAGATACTAATAAATTAGCTTTAATAGAAACACAAATTCAAAAAACTTTCTTAATATTTGTATGGCACGGCCATTTTGAAAATTTAAATCTCAAGCCGGTCATTGGTCGAATAAAATGGCTGATGGATATTGCTATGTTAGCTTCGCAACACTATTTTCAAACCATCAGAAGTATGATTTTGAACTACATTTGCAACTCGATTCATGATTTTTATAAAAATAAAGTTGATAAACTACAGAATGACATCATAACCAAAAAAAAAATTTTCTTGGAGGTTACTATCTTTGCTTCCAATGCCCTCAAATGCACCCTAAGTTCTACAAGAATACATAAATGGTATTTACTTACCGACGTCTACATTAGAAGTATCATTAGTTGATGGTTCTACGATTCCTCGCTCCGCCTTGACCCGAGATTCTTGCTTAACCTTTGAGACCTTTTCTTTCTTAACAACTCCTTCACCTTCCTCATGAGCAAGGCTTCCAGAAGGTTCCGTCTTCAAGACCTGTTCCTCTTCTTCTTTCAATACTTCCCATTTCACATTAACAGCATCGTTATCAAATCTCAGCAGCCTTTTAACCTAATAAATAATTACAAAAAAATAAAATTTTAGGACTATTTCCAACAAGTAAATACCTAACCATGCTAGAAAATAGGGTTAGTATTTATATATTTATGTATGAACTCTTAATGGAATTACAGGCTTTTTTTCATTAATGGCAATATTATATTATGGTTGATGATCCAGTGTATGATTCAGTGAATTTTATTTTTTACATAGGTGTAAATTCCTAAAACGTTGTTTCAAAACATAATAAATTAAGATACAACCACAAACTAATAAATTGAGAAAGAATTACAATTTTTATCGTAAGTCCTGACCAAATTAATATTTTCTGTTTAAGAAATAAAAAAAATCTTAAAAAGTCGATTATAACTACATGTTTGAAACCTAAATTTATTGGAATGAAATCATGACGTATTGCTTATTGTTAAAAATGAATCGTTAATAAAATATGAAAAACTTATTAATGACATTTGTAAAGAGCTAGAAATACAATATTATTATTACTTATTTATTTCAAATACAATATACAAAAAAACCTCTTTTTCAATTTCAGGCGCCTCGACATATTTTTTCTTCAGTGTTTTTCGAAACCGACGCTTCCGAATATTTTTGGCGGGAGGAGTAACTCCGTGGGGCCATAAAAATTTCTTTTCAACTTTAAATGGATCCTTTTTCTTATTTTTATTGGGGGACTCCTCGTCGGCTGATGGTTGGTCCGCCTCTTCTTTACAAATCATCTGAAAATATAATAAACGCTATTATTATGTTTAAAGCGTAACATTGATCACCTGAGATATGGTTTCTATAAACTCACTCTATACTATACGAATAAATTAGAGTGATAAATAGTATGCCTAATAACAGTATGTATTGAATTAAATTATATAAAAATAAACAATGAAAAAACAACAAAATATCAAGATATATAAGAAGCAAATAAAAGTACGGAAGCAAAGCAGATTAGTCAATTTTCACTAATCTCGAACTTTAAAAATAATGACAACCTTATTCCTATCGATGTGCAGCAGCAAATTGCAAACATATTTCTTTAATACATTGGCACTTGTGGAGTATATATTGGGACAACATATCAAACCAGGAACCCTTGAGCAATTGTTCGACATTCCAATAACAAGAGTATTTGCCTCTTAAACATACTTTTACTGATGTGAAAGGTGTCCATCTCCAAATTCACAATGTTCAGCTGGCTGACTGCTCTTCTAATCGGCATAACCAGAGGCCGGTTGGTTCTGGAAGCTGGGAGGAAAATAGTCTGTGCTGACACTGTCGGAGATAACAATCGGGAACATAAAAATTGATACTCTCAAAAATGGCCAAGTTCTCATTAAAAGCAGTCAGTGAACCCATCTCTTCTAAATTGCAAACTGTTTGTCGAATTCGGTAAATATTTCTATCAATAACAATGGCACAGTGATTGTGGTGCCACTTTTATTGCTTGCTTGAATCGGAGTCAACATTTATAGTATAACATTGACATTTTTGATTGAGGCCACATAAATATTTTAAAGAATTATGCCATTAATTGTGCAAATAGAAAATATATTCATTTAGGAACATTTCTGCATTGAAAACATTCGGGTACACTTTTACACAGGTAGTACTTTTTAAAAGTATTTTGAAGTTCATTTGATTTGGCAAGATAGGGGCATCTCAAAGGAAACTAAAATGTACGTAGTGCGTACGCTTGTGTCTCCAATACTCTTATAGTTAAAGCACGTGAGCAGGAGAGAATAGATGCCTTTGAGATGTGGTATTGGCGTCGAATGCTGAGAATCATGTGGGCAGCCAGAAGAACAAATGTCTCCATGCCGGAGGAACTCAATGTGAAAGTTTTCCTATCAGTCAAATGCAGCCAACGCATTCTGCAGTTCTTCGGACTCATAGCCAGATGTGACCTAGAAAATCTGGAGAAAATAATAACCGCGGGCGGTGTGCCAGGAGGATGAAGGAGAGGCAGAGCTGCAGCTCAATCCATGACCAGGTGAAAACAATGTCATGGCGACCCTATATGGAGCTGCGGAATGGGGCAGAGCCATGAAGGGTAGGGACGCATTGTCGATGGAATAGCTGTGAAGAGTACCAACGATCACGACCTTCAGAACTGAGAGACAACAGAGAAGAAGAAGCTGATACTAGTTTATAGAACATAATTATTTCATTATTTTAATACAATAGCTTGAAAAAGGGGCTACATTTAAAAACAAAATTAGTTTAAATCTGAATAATTTCCTCAAAATTAAGGTTTCAATAATGACAAAAAAACAAATGTGTCACGGCGGTGTATTGAACTCATATTAAGAAATGAACAAATACATCATTCTACTTTAAGTAATATATTTCCGCTCAACGCGGACTTTTAGCTAAAGCTCTAAAATGGGCACACCTTATTATTTTTGTTTTCTTTATATAAATATAGTATAATAACCAAGTCCATCAAACGCAAATAAGGGGTAAATAATAATAATAATAATAATGTACTACACTAAAAACTATCAAATAATCAAACTACAATGATGTTCAAATGTCTGGAAACATTTTAAACATTTCTGCGGTCATTAATTATTAAAATATTATTTTTGAAGATATTAAGAATTTTTTGTGTATTTCGTGAAGTTTTTGATACCAATCAATCCTTGCATTACAGATAAAAAAAGTCTTAAGTAATACTTTTTTCAGAAATTTTTTCGATTTTGTGATCCAAAAGACTTAAGTAATGTAAAAATAAAATTAAGTGCAAAATTTCAATAACACGAAAAGTCAAGAACAAGCAGTGATTATTCTAAATTTTAAAGCATTTAAAAATAAATACTTTTTTAGTAGATAAATAAACAGGCTATCCTGAGAACCTTAACCACCCTCGTCTACTTTACAAGGCATCGGGTTTTCAACGTCCTGGACGTCCACTGCTGACTGTTGGTCCGCAGTTCATGTCAGAACTATGGGACGCGAACCTGATTTGGAAGGATGCAAAGGAGCTGGCAGCTGACAGCGATGACTGGAGGATCTTCGTGAACACCATGTGCTCCAACTAGGGAGCGGACATGGAACGATGATGATTTAAATTGAACGTAGTTATGCAATATCGCTCACAAACATGGCATTTCTCGATTTGCAAAAAACACCCACAGTACTAGAAAAATCTGACGGTACTTTAAAATCATTAAAACTGGTTAAATACATACTTAGATTCTTGTTTGCAATGTAAAAAAACTAATGTATTCATTGATTATCATCTGTCAAAATTAAAAACATTCCAACTGTCGTGAAGATTTGATCATTCGCTCGTTTCATAAAGGTGCTATTATCTCAGTTCCACTTTTCTATGGCTGGCTGCTTTCTGCATAACTACGTTAAATTATTTTTATATCTTTTAAATAAATCGGTAGTCATCAAAAATAGGTGTTTCCAGACATTTGAACATCACTGTATATAAAATATAAATTGTATATTGTTCCCGACTTACCATTTGACAAATATCTGCGGTTTTGTAGAAGCTCTTATTGTCGATTGTTTTTAACGATTCCACAACAGTCGGCAGGTCTACAACTTTAGCGTGCATAAGCCAATGATCCATTCTAACTTCTCCATATCTCATATCATTTTCTAAACGAATAGAGCAGCGGTCTTTTAGGTTAGCTCCCGATCTTAACAACTCTCTCAATACCTTGGAAGGTTCCTTGAAAACAAGCAAGACTTTCATTGGTGGAAATTACAAGAGCGTATTTGTTTATAATTGATAAGATTCATTATGTGTACTAACCTCAGGCATCCTCAATATAAATTGAGATTCGAGTTCAGCGGGACCCTCGACTTCGCGTTTTATATCATGATTTCGACTCATTTTAAAAGTCAGATAGTATAAAATACAAATAGGTAACCAGAAAACTTTTTTCCATATAAAATTCTAAACAAAATTGTTATGACTTTCGAGTTTGAGGTTGACAGTACAGAGAAAATCGGGAAAGACGAGAAATAGGACAGCTAATGCCACAGATAAATGACATGACATCTTAAGACTGGGCTACGTTCATTTACGCAAAAGTCGCTCGTACCCCTCGATTTATTTTATGAAAGATTTTTGGTCGAGTAATGTATTTTGGTAAATGGTAAAATAAAGTATAATAAATAAAAAAATTACAAAATTCAAACGTAGCAGGTTTCTGAAAAAAAATATAGTGGAAAATATCGTGGAAGTCATTTTAGAAAAATATTGTTTTCTATGAAACGACACCACGGTGCTGGAAAAAATTAAATGCTTAAATTTTTATGAAAATTTATTGAAATCCTACTAGCCTTATTTTTTCCCAACGGCTACAATTTTTAATTTATTTCATCATTTATTGTTCGAAAACTGTGATAGCGTAAATTATGAAATATTTTTGTTTATTGATAAATATAGTAATTATTCAAAAATGTTAAACGAATAAATGTTAAAATTTAACCATTTACCGTGTCTGTATAAAAATAAAAACTCCCCAATTTTTTCAAACATTGATATTTTATAATAGTTAGACTCAGAAAAATAAAATTTCTAAGAACGTAATTTTTTTGTGTCATTTTGGGTATGGGTAAATTTAATCATTAAAATGTGACACATTATTTGTCAGTTGCACAAACGTTGCATTGCATGTTGCGCAAAATCATGTTTAAAAGAGCATCATATTTATTTTTAAAACGCTATTCATATTGTGCTGGTACTGCACTTGTATGTATATAGTTTTGACACGTTTGTAAATATTTCAATAAATTAAAAATCTAAAACTCGATACTGGCTAGAACATTCCAGTTGGAGGTGAAAAAGCCAAAAAAACTTTAAAAAATTATATGGGTACCTAACCTAGCATTTATATACTTTTTATCATAAAGCAGCAACACTCAACAGTAAGTGCGGAAACAGTGGGAAATTCAGACAATATATGCGCCAATAAATATAATACCTTTTTCGATTATTCAATAAAAATATTTTTCTGTTGTGTACATCGACAAGTTAAGCTTCAATGTCGGAAGGTATAGATATTTCTTTTAAAATGTAGTTAATTACGATAGTTATCTGTAGTGTTTTATAATACCAATATCTAATCTTATAAACATTTCCTTTTTTAATAGGAAACTTTTTGAATGCTTATTGGCCTCTTGAGAAGTATTCGAAATTTATAAATCAGTGGAAAAGAGAAATAAAAGACAACATTTTCGTTCAAATTCATTTCGACGAAATGCATGTTATATCTGAAAATTTCGTTCTCGACACAATTAAACTTAAATATATAAAAAATATTTATCTTAAAGAAAAAATCTTTCTCATTTGTCACGAAGAAAAGGTACGTTTTTTTCTTGTCATATTTACATTACAATCAACTTTATCAAGAGCAAGTAAATATTTATCTTTATATGTTTTATTAAGGGAGTTATCAGAAAAGTCAAAATGCAGTTATCTTGTTCAATGGATGATGTAACCAAGTTTACAAATGTTCTTCAGCTGCATTGTTCAGTCGAAAATGTTTTTAAAGGACAGCGTGGATTTTTAGAACAGTTTACAACTTTCAATGAACTATTCAAAGAAGAAATGAAAAGGAAAAGTACTGCCTCAAATATAAGTAAGAATACAAACTTTAAATTTATTACAACGGAGAGGGAAAACATTTTTGAAATGGGAGTATGGAAGTCTAGGCATTTACAGGGCTGTCATTGGCTGGTTTAAGTGGCCACTTTACACATTGTGTAACATTCACTATTCTGCCCTTGTTTGAACATCCACATTTCCTCAACTCTTCCATCTGTTGACTTTTGTGAAGTAAAAGAGCTGAAACCTTTATCACGTGGGTGAGATTCATCCGGCTGAACCAAATCACCTACTAGGCAAGGCCTGAAAACAATTTTCCAATTTTTATACTTCTCCTTTTACCAGGTAGTTAATTCAACAATGTTTGAGTATGTCCAAATGCTTGCAGACTGGCTGGATTTCCTCCCTAGGGAGTTATTCATATTTAAATTTATTTCAACAGAGAGGGAAAAGATTTTTGAGAAGGAAATATGGAAGTCTGGGCATTTACAGGGCTTATGACCTGTCGTTGGCTGGTTTAAGTGGCCACTTTACACACTGTGTAACATTCACCATTCTGCCCTTGTTTGAACATCCATATTTCCTCAACTCTTCCGTCTGTTGACTTTTGTGAAGTAAAAGAGTTTAAAAGAAGTATAAAAATTGGAAAATTGTTTTCAGGCGTAGCCTAGTAGGTGAATTGGTTCAGCCGGATGAATCTCACCCACGTGATAAAGGTTTCAGCTTTTTCATATTTTCTGTACTACACGGGGCTTCCTTATAGTCGATTTGGTGAGTGTAAATGTTTCTGCCGCATAAGTCAATGCCGGAAGTACATATCAGTGAGCAATCAGATTCTTATAATTCATAGTTTTTCCTCTAAGCTTTTTTATCAATGAGCTCAGCTCTGTTACTCTCATTGTATATTTAATGAACATGTATTTTAGGTGATCTGTTCCCTCAGAACTTTGAATTTGAGAGTTTCCTAAAAATTTGCATCATGGATCCTGATTTCCCGTTCTTTGTCGACCAAGTGGAAAAGAATCTACAAGTGTTCCTTCAGTAATCCAAACCTGACAACAGATTAATTTAATAAAAACTTAGTAGTTATAAGAACAAATTATTTCCTGCAATAAACATTTCCACTATCTAACAGCTTTTTTTTCTTAAAGAGAACGTGGTAGGAAATTCTTATACAATATAAATATATATACTCACCCTCACTAACATGTACAATAATAAAACTGATACACTAAGACAAGTACTTAGCATAAATATTATTATGTTATAGTAAAAGTTATCCTAATAATGTAATTGAGACATATTTTATGTATATATTTTTACCCACATATTGAAACCTTTGTATAAATTCTATAATGTGTTTAGTTTTTAAGAGAAAAATATGAAATAATTATCTTCGACAGAAAGAGCATAGATTGTTTTATTTATCAAGATGCAGAACCAACCTGGTTATGCCGGTGGATGGAGCAATTTCTTTGTTAAATGGTATCGCCCCAGATGTTGACAAATTTCATGACAGTGAGTAAGATTGTAATGTTATTATGTTTTCTTTTTCAGCATAAAAGTATCAATAATAATTTGGATTTACTGTTATGATTTAAATGAAACATAAATTTAAAATATTGTGTTTTATTTCTGAATCAAATAATATACAATTTAGACTGCTTTCCCGGTGTAATTAAACTTCTTCAGGAAGTTAAATGAGCCAGATAGATTTTTGTTGGCTGTGCCTATGCAATATTCCTCAAAGTGGGGGTGAGTGAAGGAGTGTCTTGTGGGATGAGATTTAGGCTGACATTTCTTGGGGACCGGAATGGAGGGTTTGAAAGCCATCTGGGAGCCATTGTACACTTCAAACAACTGCTCACCAGATCTGAAAAGAAAATTACGAGCGAAAGCTTATACAACTATTTATTAACAGTATTTCAAGTTACCAAATATATTTTTTTTAATTTTGTATTTTTCCCTGAGGGGATTGATATCAATAAATTAATATTGATATACAATCTCTTATCATAATAAATACGAGGTATAACCAGAAAGTAAGTTTCGTTAGAAAACAAATACATATTCAGAACAAAAATATTGTGAAAAATCTTTGGGCCTTAAACTATTTTTCTACAAAACAGGTGAGTCGATTTCCGCGATGTAAGTAGCAGTGAATGTCCTTAGTAATGTGTATGTTGGCTGACCTTGTTGGACCATCTTGGATTAGTTCATGCGCTCTTTAGCTATCAAAGAAATAAGTTTTACCCCTCTGTCGCGTCACCAGTATACATATATTTTTTTGGTTTTCTTTACAATATACATAAGAGGTAAAACAGAGTATTAAAAAAAAGAAGGATAATTACATAGCAATGAAATACATATAAACAGTAAAAATAGTAAACAAAAAATCCCACAAAGGCATGGCCTGTTTGTGGGTATATAAGAAATGTTTATGAATTTTTGCTCCTATAATAAATAGACAGTTATAATATTTTTGTGTAACATAAGAAAAAGATTATAAGGTATTTTTTATTTTATAGTAATTAAAATAGGAAATAAAAAACATAAAAATATTCCTTAAAGGGCAACAAAATATATCATTGAAAAAAAGAGTTCATATCTTTAGTTTGAATCCAAGATAGTGTTTTTTAAAAGAAGGAAAATTTGAAAGTCAATGAAATATTATCAGTAAAAAAGGAATTAAAAATTTTTGGGCCTATAAAATATGCATGTCTCTGTGCTAGCCTCGTTTTACAATGGGGTGTCTCGGCACATTAAGGGAACATAATTTTTAATTTTTTAAAATGCAAATACCTACTGTGAAAGACTAAATAAATGAAAAAAGAACTTACAATTTTCCTATATCAGGAGGCAGGCTTCCCTCGCCGGTGGTAGGAACACCGTTCATAAGGTGCAGCGAGAGCTGGCGTACTGTGGGGTGGAAGTGGCGGCGGAGCAGTGTGAGCTCATACATCGCTGTGGCCTCCGCGTTGCAGTACTCCGGTTCCATCAGCGCCGGGTCGTACACACCCGAGCCCAGCTCCTGGTCGAGCTCCAGAAGGATGTCACTCTGCTTCGATTGCTATACAAATTAATCAAATATATATTATTTACGGACTCATTCAGTCCATTTAGTTACAATAAACACATTCCATTTTTAAATACAGGTTTTTTAAAGTTTATAACAACACCTGCGGTCTGGTTCTGAGTCCGTGCTATCGCAAGTTAAAGCTAAAATTAACACTGCCACGTTTTACTTTGAACGTAAAATCAAATCCGTATTTTGGGCGGTATTTCAAACGCTCTCGTATTATCTCGTGTATTTACATACAAAATACACGAGAAAAACAGTTTTCTCGTGCCACGAGAGTGGTTCAGAATAGCACTCCTGTTAACACGAGCTCGTGTTAAATTATCGCCAACTTAGAATCAGACTGCAGGGCTGGTATTTTGAACACAATTATAGCGAAGTATAGCGCATTTTTACGTACTAAATACGCATTATAGTGCGCTGTAAATGCCGTTCGGAATACCAGCCCAGGGGTTGTATTCTGAATTTTCTCACTCTGATGATTGATGATGTCAAATTGTTTATAACACCGGCCATAAATATAATTACCTTTTTCTGCTGTAGATATAAATAATACTGCCAAAAATGTTGTTTCCCAAAACAGCATGATAATAGCACAAAATTAAATTATATGTTACCTGCATAACAGTCTTAATAGTCCCCAAGCATCCGAGGGTACCGTTGTGCAAAACTTGCATGCTGAGTGTTGCGATTCGTTTCAAGAATGCCAACAGTATTTGCTGAGAGACTTTCTTTCTCCTTTTGATCAGCACACTTGTCATGGCTCGCAATATAATTGCAAGATCATTGTGATTCTTCCCTGAAATACAATAACATACATATTCAATCATATCATTCTGCTAATTCTGTGTGTCATAGTTTTCGTCACATTTGGTATCACATAACTCGCGGCCTCCATGGTGTAGTGGTCAAGACGCTTGACTCACCCACGGAAGGTTCCGGGTTTGAATCCGGCGAGAACACAAAAAATTAAATGTGACTTTTCTCAAGCCTGGATGTTCTGTGATGTAATTCACAACTGTAATTGGGCCTCTTGGCCTGTTGTTGTGCATAATTTTTTTTTTTTTTAAATAACTATTCTCCACTTATATATTATAATACGCAAAAAATTATATAATTATGTTTAACCATCATAAACGATGGACAGAGAGAGTGGATGAGGGTGGCCCTACTAGATTGTACGCAAATTATTATAGTGTAATAACCCATGCGAAATGGAGGTGATAAAAATCCAGTTACTCTCCCAAAACAGCTGAAACAGTTTGGAGAAAAAATCAAACTGTTACTAAAAACTAGTCAGGATTTAAATTTAACTGTTTCTAAAAATAACAGTAGCGTTCCCCAGGATTGCACCATTTTTGTTTGTCATCAGTTTCAAATATCCCGACTAGTTTTTCATTACAAGTAACAGTTTAATGTATTTTTGTGAAACTGTTTCAGCAGCTGTTTGTACCAGATTTATTGCCCCACGCTGCTCTAAACAGTTTCATTTGTGAAACAGTAACTGCTACTGCTACTTATTTAAAATAACCGAAATGCCCATCCAGTGTGAAACCTATTATAACCACCCTTTTCTCTTTCTACACATCTTCTTACGATAGTTTGCTTATGTGATAACTTGCATCTGAAGAACGCCACACTACGATTTTTGTATAGCGCTTGTATTTCAGTAAAAAAACATATAATAAAGAACCTCTCACCCGCATGAATTTTCAATAAGTTCCTATAAAGGTGGGAATAGAACCTGGAAGGATCAATATTAAGGATGTCTCCCTGTCCAGATAGGATTGTGAAAACAGTTTCCACGCAGTGAAGTTGTTCTCTGTGACCGAGGTCTTCATCTTCTAATAGTTTATCTAATAAATTAACTAGATCTGAGAAATATTCCAAATTCATGACGTGTGCAAATCTGAAGGAAAAAAAACAGGTAAAAAATGTAAAATCACAACAAAAATTGTGGCATATGGACATA
The DNA here is from genome assembly GCF_059751315.1 of Micrasema longulum. Classification (NCBI taxonomy): domain Eukaryota; kingdom Metazoa; phylum Arthropoda; class Insecta; order Trichoptera; family Brachycentridae; genus Micrasema; species Micrasema longulum. Next base: position 118,064 of record NW_028279359.1, read on the forward strand.
TGGACACATCTGGACACAGCGAAGACGGTCGTCCACTTCACCTTCTTCTACTGTGCGTTGCTGGCATCGCCCCCTACTCCCTGCATTCTGATCACTCATAGTGAATTAAATATTCGATTAAGCATCCGCATTATCAAGTGATTACTTTTATTTCTCATATTCCGCTCGGTAATTGATAGGTGACAATAATTCCTACAATTATTTTGTTTAACACCTAATGACATATCATTGGTGATACGGCAACACCGCATAACTATCAATTTAAGTTTTTGGCAGAGGAACCTAAAGTGTCCTGTTAATATATCTGTACCTTACTGAAAAGCTGGAAGTCACATTTTTAACAAAATTGCGTTATGAATGTCATTTTGTTCATATATTCAGATTCTATTAATGTTAAAAACATTGGAGTCCTCCGGTATACCACTACTGAAATAGCTTGTTCTAACACACCAGTAGTGCAGTAATAATACTCATGCTTTCAACAAAATTCAACAGTTTGCTGGTATTAAAGCAGTGGATACCGAATAAATTCCACAAGTTTCATAACAAACTACCTCTGACGCAGCGAGGGATTTTGCACAAGATTAAGTATTATTGTCATAATCAACCATACTTAACTATCATGTCATTTCTTTTGCCGTTAATTTTATTATTTTACTTTGCTTTTTTTCACATGCTGTTTACTTTCAATTACTGTTTAATTGCTATTAATATCATGTCATTAAATTTATATTTACCTATTATTTTCATTAATAATTCATGTTTTAATTAATGGCACGTAATTTCATGTTTTTGCCTGAAGAAAGTTTTATAAGTACATTGTTTTTCATTAAATATTCTACATTAATTTTTATATTAAAGTCCGAGGAGGAATTGGGGCGCGGGCCGGGCGGTTAGAACAAAAAACATTTAAGTCCCACGGTTATTTTATAGTCCATATTTTAATTTTTTTTTTTCTTAAATATTCTTATCAAAAGCCTATAAATCCAAAAAAAAACAGCAATTGAGTTTTTACTTCAAGAAACAGTTTTACAACTTCAAACCGCTCTCTCCTGAACAATTTATCATATGTGACTTCCAGCATTTCAGCTTTAAGGTACAGATGTTGTGAACGCCTTTAACCAACTAAAAATACCACTGGTAAGAAAAATTATGATTATTTCGCAAAAATAGCAATAATTTAAAACTAACGGCTCTTAGTAATTTTGATGAATTTAATTCAGTAAACGTTTTTGTAAAAAAACAAGTTACGCGGTATTGCAGTATCACTGATGATATAACAAATATACACACTATCCCCTACAAGCCACGCATCTTTTTAATCAAATATTTATTTATTTTAATCTTTAAGTACAAAGAATAAGTACTTTGGTGGACTTATTGCTAAAAGCAATATCTTCCATTCAACCAAAAAACAGACTGGTCAAGAGAGTTGGTCAAAAATTTGTACTAAAAACCAAAATATGTAATAAAAGATACATACATGAAAAAACCTAAGTAATCAAAAATAGAAGCTGTTTTTTAATGGGGAGATAAGGCTTGCACATACCTGTATTAACTTAAATTAAAGTACATTATGTTATACATATTAAAGGATGTGGAGTGTGAAATCAGGCAATGAGTTTGGAAGGAGAGAGAAAGAGAAACCGAGGAAAGAAAAGGAATACATTTTTTTTTTAAAACAATAAAATGAAGGATATGTAGTAATGTTTAAAGCGTTTCTTAAGGTGCATTTTTTATATGAAGAGGTAACTCATTCCCAAGTCTAGCACAGGAATTGCTGAAAAATTACGAGCTATGTCAAGAAATGAAAGTTTTCTCTCCTGAGAAGAGCGCAGTGAAAGACCATGATCGGAAAGATAAACGAAGTTCTCAGTGAGATATTTTGGAGTACAAAGGCTGTGAAAAATATTATAAAGAAGTGAGAGAGATAATATTGTGCTGCTACCTCTCAGCAACTTTAAATGAAGAGATAGCAAATCATGCTACACGTGCACACATTTGGTTAAAAAGAGATATACATATTTATTTGTTTATATTTCTGCGTAACTCAGTTCCATAGTTACGACACTGGGCATAGTTGTTATTATTTATGTGCTTTAAAATCATGAAAAATGCACTTGAAATATAGCTAATTATGTACGTATTGCAGTTGGAGTGTAATTAAAGCATTTTCTCATCACACACGTCATTTTAAAACGATCACAACGAAAGCCATTGGGGAACCCACGAATTTGAATGCCATTGACTTTGCTCTTGTCTATATAATAATGCGTCATTTATGACAATTACATTTTTATATTGATGTCTCCTTGGTGAATTTATTCTAAATGCCTCAATTAGCCTCGGTGTGTATGTACGAGTATATAATGTTGGCAGTTACGTAACTGTATGTTGAAAATATCAACTTTTCAGGAGAGCTGATAATAATTGACCATTGTTATAATTTTAAAGGTATTTATTTGAATTTAGGATTATACTTGGTAAACTTCATACAAATCGTACTTCATTCTTAAGTAATATCTATGATCAACACTAACATCTTTGGCGGCCTCCGTGGTGTAGTGGTCAAGACGCTTGACTCACAGACGGAAGGTTCCGGGTTCGATTCCCGGTGAGAACACAAAAATTAAATGTGATTTTTCTCAAGCCTGGGTGTTCTGTGATGTAATTCACCACTGTTATTGGGCCTCCTGGCCTGTTGTGGTGCAAAAATTAAAATTAAAATAAAATAAAATAAATGTTAATTTTTTTCATTTACATACCTGCCATCAATATTTACACTATAAAAAATGTTTCTAAAGCTTAAGCAAAAACAAAAGAAAAATCTATTTTGACTTTAAATACATACTTGGACAGTCCTTCTAACGTCGCCCCGAGAAGTCTGGAATTCGGAGACCGTTTCAAAATTCTAAAGTATATTGTAAAAACTACTTTTACAATTTCTGTAAGATTTTGTTGTTTGGTTTGTTTGTTTTCTTCTGCCTTAGTCTCCAACATTTCCTTTTCGAGCTCTTGCAGTTTTTTATTTCTCTGCAAAACAAATCATGTTCAATACACGTAATGGTGAATATCTTAGTTTTTATTAGAATAAATCAACAAACCTTTCTTTCTTTTTTCGACATGCTTATCAGCCTTTGTTTATGCGATATCTGTTTCTTCTGTTTCATTTCCAATTTCTTTTCATCATCCAAATTAATATCCTTTATCCGCAACGACAACAGGCAATTTAATACTTCGCAGTACACATCATTCGATTGGTTTTTCACTAATTGATTAATTTTTCTGACAAGCTATAACAAAAAAGAATAAATAAAGATCTACCCATATCGATTAGGAGAAAAACATTTTTGATCGAGTGATCTTACCATTAGAGATATGACTCCTTTCTTATCCGCTTTGAAAATAGTTTTGAAGCATTCGCTAACAATAAGTCTTACAGATGCATCTTTATTATTAAGGAATGGCACCAACATCTGCCCAATATTTGAAGAGTAATTAAAGTAGGAATGCGAGACAAGCAAGTCACAGAGACACGTAATGGCTATATGCCCGAGTTTCATCTTTCCCATGTTTAATTTTCTAGAGTCGCCTGACTTCTTTACGAGAACAGATGCCATTTTCTCTAGTCTTTGTAAATATCTCTTGTAATGAGCGAGGAGAGATGTCTCATACTTGTGGAGCATCAATGTATCCTTTTTTACTGAAAAGCAACTGTATTATATGATAGACGAACATGGTGCAATATGATTACAATAATTCAGTTTGTATGTTAACCTTACATTTAGTTTCTCCGAAATCCTGTTGCGTGATTTGATAATCTGGTAAAATATCCTTGAACACTTCTAATAATGAAATGGCGGTGAGCTTTCTGACTGTCAGTAGATTTTCATTTCCTGCTTTAGTTTTTTCATCCAAAAAATTAAGTAGTCCGAAGAAGTTGTCAGACTAAAAAATTATAAAAACAAAACTATGCTTAAACAGTTCATCTTCGTGAAAGTTGAATTTATCTTTGGCAAAATTACATTTGCCATTTGTTTAACCACTAGAGAAATAATTTTGAAAACAATACATTAGAGGATGAGCATTTTAATCTTTATCTACATTACTTCTTTGTCTTCGATGGCGATACAGCCCAAATCAGGCCTTGGCCTACCTACTTCAACTTTTGCCTCCAACTCCACTTGTCCTCAGCAGCCATTTTCCAATTTGCAACTTATAGAAGCTGTGCTGCATCTTTTTTTAGATCATCCTCCCACCTCAGTCTGGGTCATCCGATCCTTCTTTTACCCCCTGGTCATGATTTTCTTAGTTACTCGCGCATCGGGCATTCTTTGTACGTGTCCAGCCCCTCTCAACATGAGCAATTTTATGCGTGTTGAAATACTAGGGGCTTCATACGCGCCACTCTTCTCTATCTTTCATGGGACCAGAGATTCGGCGAAAAAATCTACTTTCAAATATGTCCAGTATCTCAATGGACCTCACCGTCAGTATAGTATGAACAAAGATTACCTTGTACAAGACCATTATTAGGACTGTATTGACAGTAAGTCAGGGTAATCTTCATTTTCCTATGGGCGCTTCTTGAATTAAACACTAGCAGCAAGGTGAAATGTGTTTTGTTGCCTGCCAATATTTGTTTCTTTATTTCTGTTATTTTCTCATTACATTCCGTGAGAAGAGAGCCTAAGTATGTGAACTGGTGGACTGCCTTTAAAGGGTAATTATATGTAAACCGCTCGCTACCTCTCGCTTTGTTGGATAGGTTTCGGCTTTGAGTAATGAACTTTGTTTTACCTTTACTACTTTTTTCCAATAGAATTAGTAGACTGGCTTAGCACGTTAAAAGAGCAAAAAGTTAGATTTAGTGTGTAAATTGGAATACACTGATTATGCATAAGTATATATAGATGCAGGAATAATTTATTTAAAAAAAATTGAACTCAAAATACATAGGTATCAGGGACGTGCGGTGGGGTTTTCGATTAGGGAAGCGGTTGGTTGGTTAGTATTCACCTAGTAGTGAACCAACACAATAATTCACAATTTGGTACTTTAAAATATAGTAACAAGCGATTTTATGCTATAATTTCAGCACAAAAGAGTTATATACCAAAATTCCATTGTGTTAACTGATTTGAGTGCTTAACTTATTTAAAACTTAAAGTACAAGCAAATAAGTACTTTAGCGGACTTATTGCTAAAAGCAATATCTTCCAGCCAACCAAAAAACAGATTGGTCAAAATTTTGTACTAAAAAACCATAAATATATATAAAAAAATACATACATATGTTAAAATAAAATATTTAAAAAAATCTAATTGATTATAGATAACAGCTGTTTTTATAAATGACTGATTATAAATAAAAAATTTGGTATTAAATATTTAGTAAAATTTTGACGCACACGGTATGTATGTAAAGTGATCTGTGTGGTGGTAATCAGGCAGATATCGGACCGGAGCACTGCCGGATTAATGGAAATCACTGAAAATGACGCATCAAGCCGTCACCTGTCTCCATTTCACGCTCGAAATTACCAAGCTACCCGCTTGATAGTTACCTGTGTAAAAATACCGGATTACTGACAGGGCCCGAGAAGTGAAGTGCCGGATTATAAAGGGAGTACTGTATGTGCAAACTTTAAAAGAACCGTTAAAAACCTCGTTTAGTTTGCACGTGGCTCTAGGAGATAGCTATTCTAAATAATATTAAATAAAAATTAATATGGAAATTAGACATTGTTCGAAGTAATAAATCAGATCCAAACCACTATATTTTTCAAACCTTGTTTTCAGGACTTTCTAATATTCCGGAACAAAGAACTCCAATTTTAAACTTTTTGCTTTGTAGTTCTTCGTGCCTTGCAACAAATATTTCCGCTGTGGACAGAGCTTTACTTGTATCTATCAGTGGCTTCTCTTTCCTGCTAATCACTTCTTCGTCGGAATCTGCTTTTTCTGTCAATTCTTCCATTTCTTCGTCTTCTGACCAACCTTCGGGAGCATTTCTCGGTTGCATATCTAGAAGAGAAAATCAATTTAATAAATGATACAATACAATATGTAACAGTATTGAACAGTTTCATTCAGAATATGGGTCCTCAGTTTGGTCTCCTCATTATGTTACCCATATAAACAGTGTGGAGAAGGTCCAACACAAGTTTTTAAGATTCATGAATTTCAAATTAAACATTCCAATTGAAGAGCTAAACTATAAATGTTTAATCAAGCAGTTAAAATTCATATTTATTAGTGATAAATGGGAAATTTAAGATTTAGTGCTGCTTTTCAAATTATTAAATAATGTTCTTGACAGTCCCAAACTTTTAAATTGTGTGAATTTTTATGTGAGACAGCGTGGGTCGAGACAAAATACTTCTTTTGCTGTTAATTTGCATAGTTCAAACTATGCTAAGTACTCACCTATTCCACGGCTCCACATGTTAGCAGAGAAACATGGAAACTTAGATTTATTTAATTTATCTTTAAACAAATTAAAATCATTACTTTTTAATGACTTCTTTTCAAAATTATAAAAATTTACCAAGTGTTATACTTGTTTTACTGTTTATACTATGATACATCGCCTCTGTTACTTCAATACTTCTTATATTTGAACTCTTTATTTATTGTTAATTTGCTGCATACCTATGTTATAATTTCTTTTTTAATTTGCCTTTATTATTTCTTTATTTTCTACTGACTTTATTTTATGTATCTATATTTTCTATACTTGTGCACAGGTGTTCTGTTTCATTATAATTGTTTTTCAATATTATTTTATACTTTGTCAAAGGCGTAAGCCGTCGAAATAAATAAATATTCTACATGTTCAATTATTGTACGGTGCCAAAATTAAGTTTTTAAATACCATCATCATCCAACTCTCTCGTTTGAAATCCATGTTTAGTTTTGATAGGAAGTAACTGTTTTTTCTTCTTGTTAACCACAATCGGTCGATCGATCTTCTCGTAATCATCTTCCAGATCTTCATCTCCATCCTCTGCTTTTCTTTTCTTTCCGGACATTCTAGTAAATAATTGTATTTATTCAATAACACAATAATTATATCATTAAGTATTTAAATAATACAATAATAAATATGTAAAACGTTTTTCTTGGCACGGGATACCAGTGAGAGAACATTATTCTAAATAATAATGTAAAAAACTGTAAAAGAATAAATAAATAAATGCAATATTTCTGAGTCCCTGGTCTGAAGCGTAAGACTGATCGTCTAATTTCAGATTGATGTACCGATGAGGAACTTCAGCCCTACGGGAAATTTGATACAAAAATGTTTTTTGCGCGCGGTAAAAATTAGAGCATTAAATTGTAAGGCAAGGTTTCTTGAAAATGTACAAAAAAATTATAAAAATGCACTACTTTGATTGACGTCACTGGTTCATATAAACCAACCAATGATATGAAAGCTGTGAAGGATATCCGGTTGGCTTACTGTAAATGAACCAATCGGAAGAACTAATAGAGAACAACCTCTGATGTCATACGTGGAGTTATTTCAGAAATATTTATTTATTTATTTATTAATGGACATTGTCCATGTATACAATTTATAGGGTTTAAATATTACAGAAAAATAATAGTTCAAAACATTTTTAAAAAGAAGAAAAGAAGCATTGGCGGCCTCTGTGGTGTAGTGGTCAAGACGCTTGACTCACGCACGGAAGGTTCCGGGTTCGATTCCCGGTGAGAACACAAAAATTAAAAATATGATTTTTCTCAAGCCTGGTTGTTCTGTGATGTAATTCACCACTGTAATTGGGCCTCCTGGCCTGTTGTGGTGCAAAAAAAAAAAAAAAATGAAATGAAATAAGGGACATCGAGACAAGATCTGGACTATTTATTTAGTGCTCGTTTAAATTGTTGTAAACTTAAACCAAAAAAGTCTAGATCTTGTCTTGAGTTAACAATACGACAAAGACGGGTCATTGGAGAATTAAGGCCATAGTTTGTTCTATGCTGATCGATGAACAGTACTTCATTGTTTCTCAACCTGCAAGTCGAAATATTGAATTTTACTTGTCCCAGTAATGATGAAACATCGATTATACCATTTAGTATGCCGAACATATGTATAGAATCAATATTAGTTATACGTTTTTGTAGACTAGAAATATTTAAAATTGACTCTTTATCAGCATAAGAATAATTACCTCTCTCTAGTCCAAGCATCCATGCTACATTTCGAAGCATGAGATGTTGGACTGATTTATTGTGATTTATGCGATTGACATAGAATGGAGACCAGACCACGGAGGCATATTCTAGAAGAGGGCAAACAGTTGAGCAATAAAGAGTTTTGATTGTAGGGACATTAGTAAAAACATAAGTAAAGGATTCTGGTTCTATTTCACACACAGAATTGTATCCGCCTATACACAGAGTTTGGTGTGCAGAAATTCAGTGCCCTATGCACCACCGGTTGTGGATAAGGGAAGGGTATGACGATGATTTATTGTTTTAAATTAGTTAATATGTACATTTACAATCCAGAAAAATAAAAAACATGGTTTTGAAATGTAGTCTCAATAACTTAAAAATTGGCTAGATATGTTATAATTTTAGCATAAAAGAGTTATATACCAAAATTCCATCGTGTTAACTGATTTGAGTGCTTAATTTATTTAAAACTTAAAGTACAAGCAAATAAGTACTTTAGCGGACTTATTGCTAAAAGCAATATCTTCCAGCCAACCAAAAAACAGATTGGTCAAAAGAAGAGATTAGTTAAAAATTTTGTACTAAAAACCCATAAATATATATCAAAAGATACATACATATGTTAAAATAAAATATTTAAAAAAAAACATAATTAAAAATAACAGCTGTTTTAAATTCTACTTTGATTTTTAAAAATATATACAAGAGTGTATAATGTGACACTTTTTGTCTTGTCAGGACATTAATAAACTCTTGGGTTTCCATTTTCTGGATACCGACTTAAGGCCAGTCCTCAGTAAGAAAAAAACAGATTCAATTTAAACCCACGAAACCATATTCTGAGCAACAAAGTTGTCAATGGTTGGAATATGCTGCCACGGGAGCTGGTCTCAATAACTAAAAAATGGGCTAGATTTGTTTTGGAAAAGAAAAAATACGCCAACAACTAACTTTCGTTACAACAGATTTAAGCTGCTCGCTTAAAATTAAAATAATAATAATAATCAGCTCGCGGTTGACTCTTGTCGTGATGAGTACCTCTACATTTGTCGCCCTTACAATATTTATATGCTATTAAATTTTAATTGTAGGTGTGTAAAATTGTAAATATGCAACCTGTCAACTTATATTTCTTTATACCGCCGAGACTTGGGAAACCAATAAAAATAAACTATTGATGAGGATCATAATTTACCTTTTATCAAAGCCGTTAGTCTTGCCAGCTGATTTCATGAGATAGTCCAAATCTTCATCTTCCATCATGTCCATCATATCGGACCCATGAAGAGACTCATCATCGCTGTACTCCTGCTGAGCAGCTGCAGCGAGCGCTTTTGATGGCCGGTTAATAATTTTCCTTTTCCTATGCCTCTGTGTCTTGATTTTACCCTGCTTCTTCAATTTCGTGATCACTTGATTGCTATGTTTCAGCTTACTTACTTTCATTTTGGGTTTTTTCTAAAAATCAAACAATTTATCATCAAATTAATTTAGTTTAACACCTGGGAGTTAGATTCTGCCAGTGAAAATGTAAAGAATGTTAATGGTTTTCCATAATTAACAGTTGTAACGATTTCCAGCAATAAATAATTACTTACCGGCATTTTGATGGTTTGTTGCTAAACTCCTTTTATGTTTGAAATAAGGTTATATCCTAATTAGAAATAAATAAAAAGAAAAACAATGTGAAATGTTTGGTTAGGAACACCTCTACACTCTACATGCATTATTTGTCCATGTGTGAATTTGACAGTCGATTGTCATTTTGATTTTTATAGAGATGCGAAAAAATCGATTTTATTTCAAAAATCGCAGTTTTACACAAAACTTTCACGTGATATCTTCAAATAACTTTTTTTATACTAAAATTCAACAAAACCTCTAATTTTTAAGAGCGATTCAAAATAAAGAAAAAAAATCTAATAAAAAAGTCACTTATTTCATTTTCTTTTTTAAAACTTTTAGAAAAAGGAAGCATTTGCGTTTTTATTATTTACCCAAATATTTCGGTTTTCGGGACCATTTTCAATGAGTTGTAAAATAACTCACAGTTAAAAAATGGGAATCAATTAGGGTTCGAACCTCAGACCTATGATTCGTGAATCCGCAACACTAGCCATGGGACCACAATCTAATTCAAAATCCATTATTTTTTTAAATTTTACTATTTATTCATTAACTAATTGTAAGAGTATCAGTTAAGAGTTTAGGAGAGCTTGTAATTTCACAGCAAATACGGAAAGAAAGGAAAAAATGCTATACGCTTCTGTCCTGGTGAAAAAATTCTAGCTTCTGCGTCATTGCAATACAACATTTTATGTTTTCATTTAATATTACCAATATTTTATCACGCATCATCACGTACATGATATTCAAGTTTATAAGATATGTGTAATAATCATCACATTTATATTGCAGAGTCAGTGAGCCCCAAAAGGATACCCAATAATTTATTTTTTTTATGAAAAAAAAAATTTGCTTTCTAATTATTTACCCAAATATTTCAATTTTGGCGGCGTTGTAAATAACTCACTATTCGAAAATGGAAATCTAGTTGGGGTAAAGTGGAATTCGAACCTTGGACCTTTAATCCGTGAGTCACTAGCCATGGGACCACAACCTGATTATTATCGTACCATTGTGTTTGCCCTGGTTCTTCCTATCATCAATAGATAGATTTAAGAAAATAAAGAAAAATAGGAAATCGATGTATAAAAATATTACTATTCTAAAAATAAATATTCAATATCAATATCGTAAATTTTCATAATCATAGACAAAAAATAATACACATTCCGTTCCATCTGTGATTTAAATTTATCTTTACTTTAACATTAAACCTCTATGTAAAAATACATTTGACTTGACATTTTGTGACATTTACATTTTCCGTCAATTTCCATTCTGTTTTCGGCGTATTTCCGCCAGTTCTCGTCAGGGGGAAAATATTATTTCAGAATTATTACACAAATAAAATAATAGTAATGAGTTCATTTTATTAAGAAAATAATACATAGCGATCATCAGAATTAAAATGTTTGTTACGTCGGAAACATTTCCAGAATACACGTTCCGTATCTAATTGATATTTATACATCGAGGCATTAAAATAATTAATCCAGCTAGAAATTTATTTAAAGATGTCTGCCCTTCAAAGAACAATGGTCAAATCAAAATTACCTCCCCGACCGCCTAAATCTCTCTCCTCTTTAAAGTATGTATTCCTTAAAGTAATGTGTATTTATACATGTATTTTCAGTCTTTAAAACATGGAAGACCTTTCATATTATGCACTTTTTAATTAATATTTGCCTATTCTTCGCAACGTTTTTCTTTTCTGTTACGTATAATAATTTGGTGTCTGTTCAGGCAGATAGACAGTTCTGTGTGTGAAATAGGACAAGAGCCCTTGCTGAATGTTTTTGAATTTATGGCTACTCTATTACTTTAAGGGTAAAAATCCTGGAAAAGGGAATTGAGTAAAGATAAGTGTACCTCATACTGTAGTGGTGACGTGGATACTGGAGGTTCCGTTCCTGGCGAGGTCGAGTAGTATTTTTAGGATTTTTACCTTTCTATTTAGAATCACTCATCGCACACAACAGAATCCGCCTGGACGCGGATACAAGTCCTTTTGAATAAATATTTGCCCATTCAAAGCAATTTTTTAAAATATTTTCTATTGCATGTTATAATATAATTTAGTATGAATTAAAATTAACCCTCCCTCCCCGATGATGTGTAGCTAGTACACATTGCGTCTAACTACATATCCAGTCACGTAGTCCAATACTAGCTACTTAGTAGCTTTCGGGAAGTTGGCACGGGTGCACGTTTCGCCCGGGTCATTAGTGATACCTAATGGTTTTTTCATGTTTTCAGCAGTTAGATTTGAAATATTATCATCTTTGAATTTAATGATGGTTAATTAAAGCCATTCTCTATAAATATTCCATTTTCCCTTTTTAACTCTCTTATTTTTTTAATGTGTAGAGACAACACAGCACCGTAACACGCGGGTGTGTTTTTAAGACAGTAAGGGAAAGTTTAATGGCAACTTTAGTGAACTATGGATTCTATTATAAATATATTGGATTATTAGTGCAACGCCTTCCCGGTTAAGTTTCGTGAAACAATGACCTCTGACTTTGCAGGCACTCCCAATCTGGATCGAGAAAAAAGGACTACTCTCCCATATCTTGGAATCAATACTTCTTCGAGATTCGTGATATTCCGGTCGGAGAAGAGACGTTCAGAGTGTATCTTACCTCTCCTCCCGACACCCCCGAACGACCTCGCGTTGTAGTCCTTCACGGAGGAGGTTACTCCGCACTCAGCTGGTCGCAATTTGCTGTGAGTCATACTTTAATATGCTGAAAATTTTCTTTACCTATTTAAGCACAGGCTATTTATATTTAAATAGCCTGTGCTTAAATAGGTAAAAAATAAAGTTTAAATAAAAAAACTCTTCATAAAAATATTTTGAGTTTGTCCAAATTTACAAGGACTGGATTCAACTCCCTGGGGAGCTGTTCATATTAATATATTACAACAGAGATGAAGAACATTTAAGAGAAGATAATATAGAAGTCTAGGCATCTACAGGGCTAATGACCTGTCATTGGCTGGTTTAGATGAATCTCACCCGCATAAATAAAGGTTTTAGCTCTTTAACTTTACAAACTTCAACAGATGAAAGAATTTAAGGAATATAGATGTTCAAATATGGTTAGAATGGTGAATGTTACACAATGTTTAAAGTAGCCACTTAAACCAATGACAGGTCCTAAGCCTCATAAGATGCCTAGACTTCTTCCTAGACTAGAAATATACAAAACCTATAACAGACCTACTCTCGAATACGGGCTTCAGATATGGAATCCCTATTTTGTTAAGGATATCAACTTGTTGGAAAGAGTCCAAAGATGAGCTACAAAGTTGTCGCCGAGCCTAAAATGGCTTCCATATGCGGAGAGACTGGAAACTCTCGGCCCCAAAACAAAGAAAACCAAATGCGTTTTTTTATTGAAATGGGTTCTTCCATGTGAGCTTTATCGATTGGTGCAATAAAACTGTAACAAAATTATATATATGCGAAGTTGAAGCGGTTCAAATATCGTGAATTTTTCAAAAAAAAATATCTACACTACATAGAGTTTTCACAAAGCAAAATATCTACATATTTTTTTGGGGTGTTAAGTTTTTTAAAATCTAAAAAAAATCACAAACAAAACATGATTTTGGCCAAGAAAAAAGAAGTATAATTATAATAATAAAAGAATATTATTTGAAATATATTTTGTTTTCACTTTATTTGTGCTTTTATGTATGTAAAATATATATATAGAAGGTAAATACCTAAATATGTATATTTACATAGGTACTTAGATATGCCAGTAGACATAATTTTACAAAAAATCAGTTTAAAATGATTTCACGCAAAAGTAAACTTATTTAATTCCCAACATAAATCAATTTTCCATACATTCCTATCACAAAAATATGTAGATATTTCTTTTTTGTGGAAATTCGTGAATTTAGAACATTTTTATAAATAATTTTACTGATTCTACATTGTTGGTTTTTAGTACATGTGTAAGAATTTTATATATCTATGAAATGTAATTTTTATTTAATTTAAAATCGTAATACTTTTATTTTTAACATAAAAAGCCTTCTGAAAATTTTTCATTTTGTAGATATTTCGCTTTGTTAAAACGGTCCTCAATTACTTCTGTTGTAACACTTCTGTTAAAACTTTTCAGGTTGAAGTTACTAATATGATCCACTGTCAAGTGATAGCTATAGATTTTCGCGGACACGGCGACACCAAAACTATTAACAATGATGATCTCAGCGCTGATACTCTCTCTGTGTAAGTTGCTTCAATTGCCTAATAAAATGTTTAGTATATATTTGTTCAATTTTGAACGACATGAAAAAGTATGTATTACTAATTGAATATTAATTATTCCTCATTGGGGTATATCTTGTTCAGGAATACATTTTACAAGTTTTTTTTTTTTTTTTACCAGAAACCCAGTTTTACCTTATATTATAAATAAACTATACAAAAAATTCTTAAACAAACTTGGCATAGAACATTGCGCTCTTGCCCAAAGACAAATTATTGTTACACATTACACTAACTGGGTGCCCATGACTGGGTCACGATCATAGAACAATGACAATTCGATAGGTACAAAAGTACATATATCCTTTTATACTTTAGTTGCATATATTTTGTTTTTTTTCAATAGTGGGCTGGGGTAGAGCTGCAATCACCATACTTAACCCATTAATAAAGGTGCAAAAGGCAATTATTAGAGTTATATTCAAAAACCCTTTCCGTTGTGAATTGGAACCTTTATTTTGTAAAGCCAAAATATTAAATGTAAGACAATTGTATGTAAATACACTTTTGGTATGCATATTTAATAACAAAAGAACACTCCACCGGTGAAAACTTATTTTGCCCAAAGGAATTCATTTTTTATAGGCCCTTGCGCATACAATATGCTCCAACAAGATATATTATGCTTAGCTAAAAACAAATTTTAAATTTATACAAAAGAGTGGCTTTTAAAAATGAGAAGGAGCCAGTTGGAGCAGCAATTAAGAGTTTGCGTGGGATTCATAATTTTGTTGTCGGTGTGTCGTATTTTCAAAAACGTTATTTTGTCACTGGATTCTACCATTTTTCTATAAGTTTTTACCTTCTTGGACTTTTTTCTATATATTTTTTTCAGTTTCATACACTTTGACAGTTTGATTTTTTTAAATTCAATCATTTTCGTATGATTTTCATATTTTTAAATATTATTTCATCTTATATAAGATTTACATATTTAAATAATTACCAAGACTAAATAATATGCTGTATTATATAAAATTAATTAAATGCAGCCTACCTCAGAACAGGTGAGGATAGACGGTATCTAATATGTTTGCTTATAATTTAATGTGACATAATTGTGCTACGTCTAATTTTACTTAATTATACCCTTATTCGGTGTTTTGCTAACAGAACATATTGTATTATTCACTATAATAAACGCCGATTTTCGGCACTGAACTGAGAGCCTTTATAAAACCTTTTCAAGATCAAATATAAATTAAAGACCCTGTCTCATTTTTCGCACATCCGTCGTTGTTCTACAATCACGTCGATATGTGATTTCCCATTAGAAATCTTTTTGTTTCTGATATATCCTGTACATTTTTGGAAAGAGTATTACAAATCTAAGGTCTGAGTTATATGTGCGATCTTCGGTCATATTGCAGCGATATATCAAATGTGCTGCATAACCTGTATCCTGAGAACCCTCCCCCCGTAGTCCTGATTGGCCACTCTATGGGAGGAGCTATAGCGGTCCGGGTGGCGCAGAATGATGCATACCTGAACATCTTAGGACTCGCAGTCATCGATGTTGTAGAAGGCAAGTCCAACCAATTAAATTTCTAGGTGTGTAGATTTTTTTTCTCAGAACAAATCCAACCTACAGTATTGATTTAAGGTGATTTATATGCAAATAAAAATCAATATTTCAAAAACCCATGTACTGTGTTACGTATCATTCCTCGATACCCAAAATCCCCCTGAATCTGTCAAACCAAATCATTGAAAAAACCAAATGCCGCCTATATAACGCCTGCATAACAGCTATTCTCTACGGATGCGGATGGCACCTCACTAGGGCGCAAAGCAGCAAAATTCTGAGTTTTTAAAATAGGTGTCTTAGAAGAATTTTGGGTGTGCGGTGGTTTGACTTTGTGAGGAATGAAGTAATAAGAGAACAGACGCAGCAAACTCCGGTGTCGACAGTCATTAAGCGAAGGCGATACGATTGGCTTGGCCATGTGCTGCGGATGCCTCCTGGGAGCCTTTACCATGCTACTTTACGAGGCATCAGGTTCTCGACGTCCTGGACGTTTACTGCTGACTGTTTGTCGGCAGTTCGTATCAGAACTACGGACGCGAACCTGACTTGGGAGGAGCACAGGAGCTGGCAGCTGACCGAGATGCTTGGAGGATTTTTGTGGACACCATATGCTCCAACTAGGGAGCGGACATGGAATAATGAATAATGAAAGGATTGCCTTATTATACCTCTACACAAACAGCGCACTAAATTCGGTGCATTTGCGGTCGCAGGCCCTATGGCATGGAATGCTCTCCCAGCAGAAGTGCAAAACTGCGAGAGTGAAGTGATGTTTTGGAAAAATCTTAAAACCCACTTGTTCTTTAAATCATTTGATCAAATCCGTATCATGTAATATTAAAGTAAATTCAAAAAGTCAAAAATCGATTTAATTTATTTATATTATCACTTTGTGAAGCTCCCTTGAGGTATTACATTATGTAATTGGTTATCCATAATAATAATAATAATAATAATTTCCATTTGGCAATAAGCTTGCCAATGTACCATTTATATTATGTACAAAAAGTTGTTACATCAAGAAAGGAGTGCTGCATTGGTTTGGACATGTAGAGCGAATGGACAGCGAAAGAACGGCTAAAAGGATCTACGATGCGAATGTTGATGGATGCAGAAAACGAGGAAGGCCGAGAAAGACACAGCACGATCAAGTCCATCAAATACTTGAAGATGGACATGTCAAGAATAGAAATAATTAGCGTGCGTGCATGAGAAGATGTATGAATGTAGAGGAAAATGGCGAAATGGGGTGATGGTTTGTTGTTGTTGTTTACAAAAAGTGTTTTTTTAAATACCCAAATAAGATCACCTAAAAAAGGCGATACAATTCAATTGAAAATTTTGCAACAAAGATGTTAAAATGCCCAAACTTTCTTATTCCCTGTTGAAATTTGTAATTGAAAACAAAGTATCCTCAATTAATTTTGATTTGAATTCTTGTCTAATGAATTGTAAATATTTTTTTAGGAACTGCCATGGACTCTCTGTCCAGTATGCAGAGCTTTTTAAGGGGACGACCCACCCACTTTAGAAGTATAGAACATGCGATAGAATGGTGGTAAGAATATATTTTGTACTCTCCCACAAACCTCTCATATTTTCCCACTTTTGTAAAAAAAAGAAAAGACACCAATCTCTAAAGAAAGGCATTCATTTTGATCTCCATTTCACAAAATAAAATGTAGTTAAATATCTTTTTTTTTACAAAATTACAAGGTTTTTTGTCTCCTGAATATTTTAACAAATGGTTCATCCGCAGTATTGAACTTACATAGACAATATAGCAGGGGCCAACCGTGTATAGAAGCGATTATGCGCAGCTTACCATTATATTTGACTGACTATAATAGTGTTTTATTGTAACTTTATTTACAGAAAAACAAATAAATAATTACTATTTATTTTTAATTATTTCCACCTTTAGTATTTTTATCCTAATATAAATATTTATTGGTAAAGCGTGCCCAGCGCCTGCGGTGAGCCAAGAAACTAGCCGATTATTCAAGCTTATTTTTTCAAACAAATAAGTATACTATATTTTGAATGTCTTAACCCCAGTGCGGGTTTTTTCTCCTAGAGTAAAACTTGCAGTTTACACAAATTATTTGAAGATTCTTGATTTGGAAAACAGTATTTCAAACAATATTTTTCTTTGAGATGGTACTTTTGACATAAGACCATAATTACTTTCATGCGTCATATTGCGGGACATATGGCGCTCGACGCAGCTGTTTTTAGCACTATTAATTTCTAGAACAATTCAGCCAGTTGACATTTCAATTGAATACCTAATATCGACTGAATTCATAGTGCTATTTTTTATTTCTTTTTTAATGAGTTATGTATTAAGAGTAATGCATAATATATCTATATAATATAATATATCACAAAGTTACATCGTTTGAGTTGATTTCATGAATGAGAGTTTTTGTATCCCACCGAACCTCAGAAAAATATAAATTTATAGTATATATTACTTACATTATATTATGTACCTTCTATGTAGGTACAAATATGTGATATTTTTTTATAGCTTACCTGTAAATAAAATCATTATTCGCCACTGCAATAAAGTCATTTTGCTCTGACGACTTTGGGCTTTTTTATTTCTGTATCTCTGGCAGATGAAAAATATAATTCTGTGAGTAAAATAAAAACAGAATCATAGATGAATGTCTTTTACTCTATGGCTACTTTCAGGTAAAAATCCTAAAACTAGAAGTGGAGAAGAATCCATCTTGTATTATTATGCTTGGTTATTTTCAGTAACTAAAATAAATAATTGAGTCTTGTTATTTTTTTAACAGTGTTCGCAGCGGTCAAACAAGAAACATTGAATCAGCTCGAGTTTCCATGCCGGGACAAATTGTCAAGTAAGCATATTATATTATCTTTGCAAATAATTTACGTTCAAATGTTTGTACCGTGGACTGGATTCAGAGCTGGACCTATCATAGGTTTAGCTGGAACAAAGAACCAGGCACTTGCTTACAAAGGAGGGGAGATAATATGCTAGCATTAATTTACAAACTTGTATATTCGCATCCCTTTTCAGTAAGTGACAGGATGCTCAATCACGCAAGATCCAGTGCTGACCGGATTCCACACCCCAGGAAGTTTCAAAGATTGTAATATGTATATTATAACTGTTAATGAAAAGCAGACTGTATAATGTAAAAACGAATATCATTAAATTTTGTGCAATGTTAGAGTATTGAAAAAAAGGAATAGACCTACCTTTGATGCGATGGGGACGTTCTTTAATATAGACGCACTGGATGATGAAAGTTCACTATAAATTATTTAATGATTTATGCATAGAATTAAAAATAGTCCAGAAGGAGCGCAGAATCATATTTTAATACATCGGACTGTGTCCGAAAATCCCCCCACTTTTGCCGCGCGCATGCGTGAAGTCGCCGCGTAATGTTGCCAGATTGCTAAAAATATAACCATAACACAAATATAAGATAATTATTTTTTTTTTTTAAAGTAATTTGTTAATTTCTCTAAAATTTTATTGTACATGTGGAAACACTGATTGACACAACAGAGCATCTCATCTGCAGAGTAAAGGGTCATTTAATAAGACTAATTTAATTAATGAACTTTAAACTTAAAATATTATCTTACATAAAACAGATATTTTTATGTCATGTTAAATATTTGATGTTTTAAAAATAATGTTGGTCAAATGTCCACTACGGCGTTGTTTAATCCGATAGGTCCAATTTTCGTTAGTTCTCTCATTAGATTAGCATAAAATAAGCTAAAATTCCACTAAATCAATTAAAACCAATGTTCTTATTAATAAAAAGTAGCGTAAAAAAATGGATTACCCTGGCAACACTAACAAAATATCCATTTTGTTTTCTTTGACAATCTGACAGGTGGAAAAATAATAAAAAAATTGATTTATGCATTTGCTACTTACACATGAAATGTGATCTCATCCTGTTTCTTGTTAAACCCAGCAGCATTTCTACACTTTGAAAAAACACAACAAGGCATAGTTAAATTCAAATCGGGAGTTGCGTACTGAGCAACGTCTACAAAGAAACTAATGGGTCAAAACGTAAAACTACTAGTTTAGTCACCTTCTGTTTGATGCGCGTATGCGGTTTCTGGACTATTCGTAATTCTATGGATTTATGATAACTTTCACAACGACGCACAACGATTCTGAGAATTCTTATGCAATGTGATGTAATGTCAAAATTTAGTTAATAATGTTCCAAATCTAAATTTTCTATTTTTGTAAATCTTCTATCTTGATGTTAGGTAGGTACCATAAGGATGGGTTAAGGGGTGGATGGGAAACCAAGGCAATCGGCCAGGAATAATATCCATAAATGCTGTTTTATGCTAGAGACGGAGAACATTTTTGAGTAGAGAATATGGAAGTCTAAGCATTTAAAAGTATCATGACCTGTCTGTTTCTTAATTGTGACTAAGTAAGTTCCTCTTTCTAGTGTTAAAAGTGGATTACTAGCGTCTTCCGAGCTGGAGAACTATGATTCAGATGACCCAAACTCTCTCGGGCCTCCTGCCAAACGCCTAGCCGGAGTAGTGCTGACTGACTCCATCAGCGAGGAGGAAGATATGACGGACGATACCTTCAAACATCCTACACCACTCGACGTCAAAGACCAAGGCAAGAAGTATGTGTCCTCCCCTCCACCTTTAAATGAAATTAGCAAATATACAATTTTATCTTTTGTCCTGTTCCCAGACCGATTTTGAATTATTGTTTTATTGAATTTATGTTGAGATTGCGCCTCTTAAATTCTCTTTTTATATTACTTTTAAGCCTTTTAATTGGCACCCGTGCCTTACATTTTGGTTATCCATCTTGAAATGCCATAGATTTCCCTTACTAAAGAAGCAAAGCAGTCGTGTATATATTCCTAAATCCAATACATCGGATGAGGCGTACTCGTTTGCGTAGAGGCAATACATCGAATAAGCCAATTCAACTGCCACAATTAACTTCGCACAGACACATACGATAGTAAAAATAGATTTTCTAATATAAATCAACAACACAAAATTAAATGTACGTAAATTTTTTTTAATTTTTTTTTTTAACAAAATTGCAAGGTTTTATGTCTCCCCTGAACATTTTGACAAATGGTTCGTACGCGCTATTGAACTTAGCTAGATATTGTACTTTGGATACAAAAAAATTAATAAATATAACTAATTTGCCATTTTCTGCACAAGGACAGCAGTATGCATGCATTTTTTTTGTGGATTCTCCAAATTTTTTTTAGTCTAGATATGCAGGTCTTGAAAGAGACAGAAATTATTTTAGTAAATAATTATAAACTTACTTTGTTATGAAGAGTTTTTGTTGATGTTTTCAGCTACGCTTGGCGTATTGACTTATCGCGCACCGAGCGCCACTGGTCGGGCTGGTTTAGCGGACTGTCCTCGGCCTTCCTGGCCTGCGAGCCTCCTAAGATGCTGCTCCTCGCCAGCATCAGCGGCCTTGATAGAGAGCTCACAGTGGGCCAGATGCAAGGTAAACACCGGCGATTGGAGTCGCAAAGAAGTGCAACGCTGTTGACGAAAATAGTTGAATTGAAATGTGTTTTTAATTTCCAGGGAAGTTCCAGATGCAAGTGTTGACACGTTGTGGCCACGCGGTACACGAGGATTGTCCCGAAGAGGTCGCCCAGGTGGTGTCTTCCTTCATGCTGCGACACCACTTCACAGAGCCCTCGTCTCTGGATTCAAGCTTCCGAGTAATGCCCGCGTGTTGAACGGCTCTCTCTCCATCTATATTAGTACAAATTCTTAACTAAACAAATGTAAAACTATTTTTAAATCTTACTTACTATTGACTGGTAAGCATGAAGGACTTGGAAATCACTGACGTATAACCAATAGACACGTTATTCCTTTTCAAATCACATCTTAGATTTAGAAAGTATAGCGTTCAACACTTTTATTTATTATGGTTCACAAACAATACATACAACATTGGTATAATAATCACAAACAATTTATGCAAACTTTTGTCAGAAACGGAGATACTTATATATTTCTTTAGTTGTATTTCTGTGTAACTCGTTACCGTAGGTACGGCACTGGCTGTCGGTTTACTATTTGTGTAATTATCTACTTATTCAATTCATTGAATTATCATTGAAAAAATCAAAGGAGTTCTGCGTTGGTTTGTACACGTAGAGCGAATGGACAGGGAAAGAACGGCTAAAAAGATTTACAATGCGAATATTGTTGGATGCAGAAAACGAGGAAGATCAAGAAAAACATGGCATGAACAAACCCAACTAATTCTTTTAGAAAATTTTCTTTCAGTAAATTCAAATTTATTTTAAAGACAATTTAATATAACTCTTTTAACTTCCTATTGTAATTGGGTCTTTGGGAATACTTTGAGAAGATTGTAAACTCTACCTCAAGAGCAGACATCAATTAAATTATTCATGTAGCTTTTTAATTAATAAAAATATATAGAAATATCTGCTAACTGTCATCTTAAATGTCGTTGATACTGCAATGCCCTGTAACTATTAATTGACTTTTTTGGTTAATATATTATATACTTACAATTTTAATTAACCAAAAATACTACCATTATTTAGAGTTTAAAAAAGCAATAATTGAAAACCTACGGCTCTTAGTCCCTATAACAAATGTATTGCAGTAAAACATTTTCTTAAAAAACAGGTTACACTTGCAGTATCACCGATGACAACTCTTTCATTTTAGCAACTTGCCAATAACAAATGTTGCCAGTTTTTGTAATGAACCTAACTAACATTTTTACTTCGCTGTTATTTTTTTTTCTTTTCTTTTCTGCCTTTTCAAATTTGGTTAAATATTTTTTTCCTCCAAACACTTGAACAAAAATAGTCATAATTTAAATCTCTCAATTCGTCACTAAATAGCAACTGTTTTAATGAATTTACATGGTGGTTGTATTATAAAGAAACATTCTTTGTAACTATTATTTAATATATTATATAAATAAAAGACGAGTGATACTTTAATCCACAAATTTGGAATATCCAGTGACCGGTTTCATCGCTTTCGCGACATTTTCGAGACTGCGAAAGCGATGAAACCGGTCACTGGATATTCCAAATTTGTGGATTTAAGTATCACTCGTCTTTTATTTATATAATAAATTACAATGAACTTCCATCAAGAATTTTCACTTACAAACTTATATATTATTTAATAAGTATTTTCATGCTTGTACTGTATTATGTAAATTATGTTTTGTTATTAAAATAATAAAAAGATCTAATAAAACAACCGAGGTACTTTACTAAACACAAATATATTCAAATAAATACATATAAAAATGTTATTTTCATGTACTCGTAAATATTTTTCAATAATCAAAGAATTTTTTATTTTTTTTAAGAACAGTAAGTTATTGTAAATTGGGCGGGATTAGGACAAGAATGCTTGAAGAGATGATAAGGAGGGGAAGGGAGATGTACAAAAGTAATTAATATAATCAGGGGAAACAAGCAAGCCGATGAACTGGCAAGAGAGGCTTTGACAAGCGGTTCACCTCCTCCCTTCTTCCATTTGCAGATTTCAGACTTGTCCCTTCTATTTATGAGCCAGGAAAAACTAAGGGTTCTTACTTTAAAGGCTAGCAAAATCATATCCCTTTTAAACCCTGGTTTAATTCTGCAAAATTGTCAAAAAGATTGGTATCCAATATTTGTAGGTTAAGAATTGGACACTGCTGCACTAACAGTCACCTATTTAAAAATTAAAGTAGCTAAAGTAAAGTAGCAAGTCCACGGTGCGAGTGTGGCCTAGAAATGTAAACGCCTGGCCACATACTTTTTGGCTGCCCAATAACTGACAGATACAATATTTATTTCAAAATTCCCAGCATAATTATACCTATAAATGTCATTTCTCTCCTATCTTCACTTACCCCCGCTTACGAAGTGATTCTTCATATAAGAGAATGGTGTGAACTTTTAGGAGGCTGCTATTCCTACTTGGATCTTCTAAAAATCCCAGACTCATGGAATTATGAATTCTTAATTTTATGCCAAGACTATATAAAATTATTTACATGGATGACAGAAATCATACTTCTTAGAATGAATTGCCAAAAAAAAATAATATGGTTACATGAAATGATATGTCGGCCTCTTGGTGTAATGGTCAGCGCATTTGACTACCATGCAAGAGGTCTTGGGTTCGATTCCCGACATGGTTCATATGAAATATTTATTTAAAAAGGGTGTTTTCACACCAGAATATTTCGTAGTCCCTGGACTGGTTACCTGAAGTGTAAGACTGATCATCGTACTGTCATGTAACAAAAAAAATGATCAAGATACGCTGCAATTGGTGTAACAATGCAGTGCCCTAGAAAGCCTTAGTGGAAAGGGAATGATAATAAAAATGATACATGCTTTTTTTTCTATTATAACATACTTTTATGTATATTTAGAAAATCTTAAAGCTGTAACTTACCAAAAATGAGACTAGGTCTTGTGCTTGAAGAATGGTTGACACTGTTTTTGTTTTTAAGTGCATTTGAAGTTATATAATTTCAAATAAAAAAAATCTGTTTGTTAAAAATATACACATACATATATATACACACATACATATAAGTAATCATTTTTTAAAAAAAGAATACCTTGATCACTCTGGCCATTTGTTTTTTTCATATTTTCCAATAGGAAATCTACAAATGACTAGTATGTGATGGGTGAAATAGTAGTAAATGAGCTAATAAGGTTCAAGTAAAAATGAGTTGAAACTGGATGAAGAGGTGTGGTGTTCTATCCCCTCTGCCTACCCCTAAGGAAATCTGCGTGATTTTGTATTTTAAAAACAACACAATACAGGTATTGAAAATCATTATTTCCCTTTCCTCACACAGTGGTGCATAGGGAACTGCATTGGACTAATATGTGACCGTTTATTTTTTCCTACGTCTACCGGTTTCGTCAAGACACTAATCACACTAACACGCTAATTCCACTGTACACCTTCACCATAGTACACAAAATATACAACCAACATGCTGTTATGACACATGCTATTCATTTATTTTATTTGTTAAATGCTTAACTAGATGTTTTTACTTATTTTCTGAAATCGGGACATTTTAGGGTCCCGAAGCGGTGCTTGGGGTCACCGGGACAGGCTACCTAAAAAAGGTATGGTCACGTTATGCATGACAGATTAAAAAAATATTGAAAATGCAAGACAGATGAAAAAAACTGGGCAATTTACACGAATACGTCATAATTTTTTATATACCTAAGGTTAAAATTTGTATGCAAACAGAAAATTTAGTCATTTGATTCATTTTTATTCATCCCATATGATCAAACACCACAAAAATTTGGTCTGCTTTTGGATGTTTTGAATAAGAAGGGTAGTAATCATGCAACGGACATTTTTGGCCGCACAAAACAACACTGATCTTTTTGATGCGTAGTTTAAGGCGCCATCTTTAACTGACAAGGGGGGGAGGAGCTATAAACATGAATTGATCGTGAAAATTTTATGAATATCTATATGCTAAAATAAGCTGTATGTCGAAGTGTTTAAGATAAAAATTTCAATAACATAATAATCCATTCGAATATAACATAACTTCACTCTAATCGAAGTTCGAACTGTCGTCTTGTTGACGTTTTCATTTCGAGAAACGCTCACGATATTTACAAATGACGTGTAAAACTATAATTTTTAAATTTTATCTACCCGTGTTCGTCATCATTAATAATTTCAGTAAATCATCGTAGTAAGTAAACGTGTCAAGTGAAGTACGTGGTAAGGGCTAAATTGTATTAAATTAGCCGTCGGTGTTCCGGTTTTCTCATACTTCTGACATTCATAAGGGTTTCGTGTATTTTGTAGGTAATATGTGTGGAAACGATAAAAAGATGGGCTCCCTTAGGGCTCTTATCCTGGTGGGAGGATACGGAACTCGTCTGCGGCCCTTGACACTCAGTAGGCCGAAACCTTTAGTAGAGTTTGCGAACAAACCTATCCTCATGCACCAAATTGAAGCTCTCGTAGAAGCCGGGGTAACTCAGGTTTGTTACAAATAGAATACTTAAAATAAGATAAAAAGTAATATTCCACAATATTTATTGTATCTGGACAAAACCTGATTAAATCTAAACCCAAGATAACATTTGCCAAGCAGTAGATTTGTTGATAATTAGGAAATTGAGTATTTTTTAAATACTTGTTAATAGCTATCAAACTAAGCCACTTTTTTTCATGTCTGTCATATAATGTCAATGAGAAAACCGTTAATTTCATTTACCAGTTTTTTTTTTTTAAAGACTAGTCATTCAAATTTATTTTTCTCAGAATAGGCAATAATGCATTTCAAAGGTTTTATCCTCAGAGTAATAATTCGCTACCCGCTAAAGAGACACCCTTTCGCACTATTACATAGAACAAAAACGTCAAAAAATTTTGATTGGGTTTTTGGTTCAGCAACAAACGTGTAATGGACGGTTTCAGTTTGCGCTTGCAGTTCTCAACCTGAGTACCTACGGCCTGTTGTATCGCTGTAGCTAACTTCGTGATAAGGATAACCTCCACGGGAAACGCAAATGTTAAAAATTATTATTTTCTCACTTGAATTTCTTATTTATTAAATTTTTTTTGTCACATTTTTCACATCACATCTTTTGCATAATTCATGAAAACTTAATTGGTCTTTTGATGTTAAAAAATTGTTGCTTTTAATACTTATTATGTATGACTGTATGTTTTCTGAATAAAATAAAATAAAAAATAAAAATAAAATAATCATAGAATGGTTTTTGTGCGTATGGGCGACTCTACATATAGGCGTGTGGCGTATTATTACTCTAAGGTTTTATCAGTACACCGATGATTTACAGAGCGTTCTTTTTTCTCTAATTTAAAGTGGAGTTTGAAGCAAATAATCCGTACAAATTTAAATTATTATTTGTTAAATTACATTTAAACAATTTTATTTTCGTTTTCGATTAAAGGGGGGTTTGAAATTATAGATTATAAATTCTTTTACTTTACGATTCTTGTACTACTTAAAAATACCGGTGAATATAAGAATTTTTATGGCTTGTAACTATCAGTTTGATAAAAACGGTCTCATGTTTTTTCTTTAAATCATTTAATGTTATACAAAATGATTATTTAAACCAAACAATGACAGATTATATGCCCTGTTAATGCT
Organism: Micrasema longulum; assembly: GCF_059751315.1. Lineage (NCBI taxonomy): Eukaryota > Metazoa > Arthropoda > Insecta > Trichoptera > Brachycentridae > Micrasema > Micrasema longulum. The sequence continues at coordinate 144,902 of NW_028279359.1, forward strand.
TATATTTTTATATTTCCTTCTCAATCTTTTAAGAGATATAAATATTTACTATAAATGTTATATTTGAAGCTCGAACTTTGTGGTTATTCATTATAATAACATAAACATGGCGGCCTTCGTGGTGTAGTTGTCAAGACGCTTGACTCACGCACGGAAGGTTCCGGGTTCGATTCCCGGTGAGAACACAAAAAAATTAAAATGTGAGATTTCTCAAGCCTGGGTGCTCTGTGATGTAATTCACCACTGAAATTAGGCCTCCTGGCCTGTTGTACAAAAAAAAATGTAATGTAATGTAATAAAAATAAAACATTACAATATTTGAGTTTGTCCAAATGTTCATAGACAAAAGACTGAATTTCACCCCCTCGGGAGCCATTAAGCTTAACAAATTACAACAGGGATGGAGAATACCTTAAATAAGGGAATATGGAAGTCAAGGCATTTACAGGGCTTATGACCTGTCATTGGCTGGTTTAAGTGGCCACTTTACACACTGTGTAACATTCACCACTTTGCCTTTGTTTGAACATCCATATTTCTTCAATTCTTCCATCTGTTGATTTTAGTGAAGTTAAAGAGCTGAAACCTTTATTGTTGTGAAGAGATTCATCTGACTGAATTATTTCACATACTAGGCAACGCCTGAAAACAATTTTTCAATTTTTAAACTTCTTCTTGGACCAGTTGGTTTCATTACAATATTTGAGTTTGTCCAAATGTTCATAGACAAAAGACTGGACCAGTCAGAAAAATTGTTTTCAGGCGTTGCCTAGTATGTGAAATAATTCAGTCAGATGTTTTTAACCAAACTTTTTTTTGTTTTTTTTTTTTAAACAACTTTGTTTTTAACCACTTATAAGTTTTTATAACCACAATGTGGTTAAAAACAAAGTTGTGTTATTTATTTTAAATATTTATTTTTCACTCCTGCAACATTTTGATGAACTCCCTAGAGCAGTGAGGGTAACCTATGAAACGCGTATCAGATGTGACACGCCAAGACTATCTTCACCCAAGAACAACTGATGCGCCCTCTTCATTTCTCTTTCATTTACTAGTGTTTCAAAAACTATTAATATTCTTAGTTGTAACACGGCTCCCGAATCGAGGTTTTTTTCAGAATTTTGACACACCGAGCTTTAAAGGTTACCCATCACTGCCCTAGAGGGTTAAATCCGGGGCTTGTCTATAAGGATTACATTATCTTAACTAACCGACTTGTTTTGTACGCGCTGTCAGGTAATTTTAGCCGTTTCCTACCGCGCTGAGGATATGGAGCGAGAACTGAGTGAGGAGGTGTCGAAGCTGGGGGTGACGCTGCTGTTCAGCCACGAGTCGGAGCCGCTGGGCACCGCCGGTCCACTGGCCCTGGCTCGGGAGCTGCTCCTTGTCAGCCCGGAGCCGTTCTTCGTTCTCAACTCGGACGTGATCTGTGACTTCCCCTTCAAGGACTTGGCAAAGTTTCACAGGAATCATGGCAAAGTGAGTTATTTATCATTAAGGCCCAACAGACAAACTAGCGGACCGCCGACACCAGGTATTCTATGTACATACAGGGTCCCACATCTTGGCTTATATATATTTTTTAATGTATAATTTTAACCCACGTGCGTCCAGATCTTGTCTTGAGGTAATAATTTTAATTTGTCCTAACTTTAATTTTCTTTAGTTGTATTTTATTTTAAATGTACCCGTATATATTATAAGAAAATGTGTTTGCCAATGTTCAATGAACTGAATGAGTTCATAAATAAATAAATAATTATTGAAGTATTTCTCTAAACTGACAAATAAATGAATATATTGGTTCTATTTATTTAGCCATGCGTGAATACTCCGATATTAATTTATAAGGAAAGAGGCGACTCTAGCATTTTGAAATATTTCAAAAGTTGTGCCGAATGAGGACGTTTAATGTTTTTTTTATATTTGTTAATAGGCTAAGCCAAAAAAATGATGTATTTTTGAAATTACTTTGCATGTGACGTCTCAAGTTCTTTTACCCTTATAAACCCGAAAATATATTTCTCTTATCATCGGTTGATTCGAAAGAACTGGTGACATCATGCAAAATAGTTCATTTTTATTAAAAATATACTTATATATTTTTTAAAACATTCTAACGTAAGAATACGTTTTTTATATCCAATTTCCCATATGGCTGAACTTCCTCATTACAGTGAAAATTTAATTATTTGAAGTGGTTGTACTGCATTTGGAGTATTACACTTATTTTATCTGGGGTTATAAAAATATTTTTTTATTTAAACCATGGGCAGAAAAAGCATTTTTGCAAATTTTACAGTTCCTGGATTTATTTCTCATGGTATTTTGAAAATTTCAATTTTGGATTTCACTACCTTTCATTACCAATTTGAGATACCTCAGATATTTACCTATCCATCCATAAAGAATTAACAGTTAAATCATCAGTAATATTTCTTCCGTTGGAATGATGTTTGGAATATCTGACCCGTAATGTGGGATAGCAGAAATATTTATTTTAAAAGTGATTCACTGCAATATTGAACTATCCCCGGACTATCCTGAAGCGTAAGACTGATTACTTTACCTAAATTAATTAATTAATTAATTATGGATAACTTATATAGCGCCATTTTCGTAATAAAATACCTCAAGGGCGCTTTACATGGTGATTCTATTGTTAAGTTAATTTAATTGAAGCTTTTAAATTTGTAATTTAATTAAAATAATTTATTTTGTTGTCACGTGCTACGGAAGCCTCGCACCTCTGCTGGGAGAGCATTCCATGCCATAGGGCCTGCGACCGCAAATGCGCGCTCACCAAATTTAGTGCGCTGTTTGCGTAGAGGTATAATAACTTTTCCTCTCGCCGTAGACGTAGCTGATCTAAGCGTGAGACGCCTGTCAGCTAGTTCATCTGGAATGCATAGTTCCCTTAGATATTCCGGAGCCGAGTTGTGCAGTGACTTATACATAAGCCAACAGAGTTTGTATTCGACCCTCTGTGGAAAACGTAGCCAGTGTAGTTCCCGAAGTAGTGGAGTGATATGACTGAACTTAGAGATTCGAAGAAATTTAGAGAAATGTAACGGATGATCGAAATAGTCTGCATTATTAGTGTACCAATGCAGTGCTCTTTGCACCACTGGGTGTGGAAAGGGAAATGGTGATTAAGTTTATCCTACATACCTCTATATGTTTTACATAACACCTGTTCACCGACATTGTTTTGGAAACTATTAAAAATATTAATGCCCATTTTTAATTTTTTTAAACCTTTAATTGACCCTGGAAAATTCACTTTGACACATCAGTCATTTTACCGTTCATATGTGTGCCGCTGTGTACCACTGTGGCAGCATTTGAGTGCAAAAGAGAAAAAAAATTAAGACAGTTTCTTTGAATGATTCTTAAATATTTGTCCTATTTTTCATCAGTCTGATAACTTTTTCTTACGTTGTTTGTGCATACCAAAATTGATTACATTATTTGGTTTTAAAGACAAACCTGTTTTGTATATTTACTTTTTATCACAGGTATTTGACCTGCATAACTGAAAAGATGTGGACACATTTGCAATATTTACTTAAGCGGATATTATTTTTAAATTCATGCTTGCAAACAACATGCAGCTGTTACGCCAACATTTATTTTAGTTAATTATTGTACCAATGTTTAAACTAATTGTAATGGAGAGGGACAAAGATAACAATATATTTTTCATTTTACATGTTTGTCTACGTATCGTCGGTGATACCGCAATACCGCGTAACTATCAATCGAATGTTTTGGCAGCGAAATCTAAAAAGCGTTTTCTCAATATATTACTCACGATTTTAATCAACCAAAAATACCCCTAGAGTATCAGAAAAATTATCTTTATTAAACTGCTCTACCCATACAAACGTACGTGATACGTCCGCGATATTATCGCCCGAACGCAACAAGCTGTATCCCGTGCGTCCAGGTACAAAAAGTATACCCGCCATACAAATACGTTATACGGCGAGTTTAGTATTTCGAGGTCAGTCGAAGTTAAAGGATGTGTTTGTGTTTTGTTTGTATGAGGAAGGAATCGGTAAAAAGTCATAATTCACAAGCCTCTTCATATTTAGCAGTTCACCCTGAAAATGCAATGGAAGAATGGCCCAAGGAAAGGTGTTGGTGTTCATTTTGAACATCATTGTTATTGAGAAATCTTGTGAAAAAAAACCTGATATTAATTACCTACTTTTTTAATAATAACCCAAAGGAAGGGTGGTTAAAGTAAAAATAGTCTAAACTAACGACTATAAGTGTCCCTATAGCGAATGTATTTCTTTAAAACATTTTTGTAAAAAAAAAAAAACAGGTTACGCGGTACAGCAATTTCACCTACGATACTTATCTTTCCTCCCAGATCTTTCACACAACTAATCTTGTGTGTAATTTTTCATTGTAATAATATTTTATCCAGTGTCCGGGTGGAAAAAAAAATACAATTCTGTGTGTGAAATAGAATCAGAACCTTGGAGAAGTGTTTTACTCTCCAGTAAAAATACTAAAATAGACAATCATGTGAAGATTAGTCCCTGATTCGATTTCTGGAATTAAAGACTCAGACATGAAATGCCATTGAAGCAAAGGTCGCATTTTTGACTGGGTCTTTGCCAGCCGTGACTGTGTGTTTCCCTACTTTTTTGTGGGACAAGGAGCCACATTTTGTTAGTTTTGAATGTGCCATTATATTGAACTCATTCAGGAGAAAACAATGGCATTGATATTTTGTAAGCAATTAGCCCATTTTTGCCGTGCACCCTTTTAATGTCATTTTAATCATGTCGAAAGAATGTACAACTTAAACTGTTAGTTTTTTTGGTGTATTGAGTTGATTTTGTACATTATTTCAGGAAGGCACGATAGTAGTTACTAAGGTCGAAGAGCCATCAAAATACGGAGTCGTACTTTACAAGGAAGATGGGGAGATACAGAGCTTTATAGAGAAACCACAGGAATTTGTTTCAAATAAAATTAATGCAGGTAATTTCTCTTTTACAATTCTTCAACAATACCCAGTTTACACACTTTGCAACATTCATCGTTCTGCCTGTTTTGACCATCCATATTTCTTCCATCTGTTGATTTTTGTGAAATCAAAGAGCTGAAACCTTTATCAGTGCGTGTGAGATTCGTCTGACTTTCTGCAAACGTTTTGACTGACTTAAAATATTGCTGATAAAACCTGTTGGTCAAATTTCTTGAATTTTTTACTTTTTTACTCAATTTTTTACTCAACTGGCGGGAATCGAACCCGCGACACCAGTTCCGTAGTTGGCCGTCTTGCTAACTGCGCAGAATGGTCGATGCTCCACAGTGAGTAGAGTGGCCACTAAAACCAGTCAGTGACGGGTCATAAGTCCTGTTAATGATTCCTTTCTCCATATCTGTTGTCAATGTATGTAAACCTTGCTTTATTTAAAGATGAACAGATTGTTTCTAAACTAAATAAATATCTTTTTCTAAATCTTCATTGACCGAATAGTCTAAATCGCAGATTAATTTCTTGTAATGATTTAGGTGTTTTATTTTAATTCAAGCTTTTTTTTTAATGTTGGCTTTGATCAATTTTATCTACAAACTAACAATATTTTAATAATAAATAATTATAGCGTACATTTTACCCGAGCCTGACTCTTTAAGTACTATATTGATTCAGGTGAATATACATCTAATCAATCTATTCAACAACACATTTTTTACTGCGTAAATATTATTGTATGTTATTTTTATATTACTGTGATAAGGAAAAACTGTCTTAGTCATAAAATTATAAATTCTAACTGTCTGTAATGGTTTGCACTGATACGATATCATGCATTCTCTTCGAATACAGTCCTGCTAAATGATGAATAAAACATTAAGGTATTTTTTTTCTTTAAAACAAATAAAATATTTTAAGAGATACAAAACTGCAATACATAAAAAAATTATATTGTTATAAACATTGCAATTCAATTTTTTTTACATGTTAAAAAATAACACTGTCCGAATTTTATAGTACATGCATTTTCGTCGAATACAGCCCAGCTGAATGATGAATAAAACATTGACGCACTTTTTATCTACAGAACAAATAATTTATTTTTTTTTAATTCTGTTTATTCAGAAAAACAACAGCAATACAAAAAAATATACACAACATTATAAAAAAACATAAAATAAAGCCAAATCAGTTTTCCACATAAATACAATTATAAAAATCCAGTTAAGTTAGATATAAATACATGTAGAAGAGCATGTGTGCGAGTTTTTGTGTGTGAGGATGCGTGGGTATGTGAGTTAAGTGTGGTTTTGGTAGGTATATATGTGTGTGAGTGTATATGAGTGTGAGGGTGGGTTTACGGACAGGGTGAGTGTGTGTTTGATATGAGTGAATAGAAACATCTTAAATTTATAATGTAAATATATATCTTTTATGAAGAAACAGAATTTTTTTCAAATAATGTTTTTTTAATTTTCATTTTAAAAGTGGGTTTACTGTAGTTAAATATATCTATGCTATTGAAAAATACTTGATAATTTATTTTACAGCTTTAGAGCTACAAAAATGTGATACATAAAAAAGAATGTTGTTTGCATAGAATTAAGAATAGTCCAGAAACCGCATACGCACATCTAACAGAAGGCGACTCAACTACAAATGAGTAGGTTTACGTTTTGACCCATTAGTTTTTTTGCAGACATCGTTCAGTTTACAACTCCTGATTTGAATTCAACTATGCCGTGTTGTGTCCTTTTAAAGTGTAGAAATACTTCTAGGATCTTAAAGAAACAGGATGCAGTCACATTTCATGTGTAATTAGCAAATGAATGTGTATATAACAAAGGCATTACTTAAAAATTAAATTATTTTTCGATCTGTCAGATTGTCGAAGAAACAAATTCGAAATTTCGTTAGTGTTGCCAGGGTAGTAAATTTTTTTACCCTACTTTGCTCATATAATAAGAGAAATAATGAAAATTGAACCTCGGATTAAACAACGCCTCGGTGGACATTTGACAGACATTATCTTTAAAACATCAAATATTATTTAACATCATATAAAAATATCCGTTGTATGTAAAATATAATTTGTTTTATATTTAAGTTCAAAGTTCATTAATTCAATGATTCTTATTAAATGACCCTTTACTTGTCTACTCTGTTGTGTCAATCAATGTTTCCGATTGCACAATAAAATTTTATAAAAATTAACAATCTATTTTTTTTAAACGTACATTTGCGTTATGATTATATTCTTCGCGATCTGGCAATATTTGGCGGTGACTTCAAGTATGAGCGCGGCGAAAGTGCGGCATTTTTGGACACAGTCCGATGTATTGAAATATGATTCTACGCTCCTTCTGGACTATTCTGAATTCTATGGTTGTTTGTAAACATTGAAATACAATCATTCATACATGTTATAAAATAACATTCTCCCAATTTTTTAGTACATTCATTCAAAGCTTAAGGGTTAAAAACATTCTTATTTGGGTCAGTATAATTCAATCAAATCACAGCTTTACACCTAATCTCTGGTAATAATAATATCCAATCATTCATCCCATCCTTAACATAACCTCCTCGTTAATAGATATGTGATTTTTTTAAGGGCTGTATATACTCAATCCCTCCGTCCTGTCCCGCATTGAGCTGAGACCGACCTCCATCGAGAAGGAGGTATTCCCCGCCATGTCCCAGGATGGCCAGCTTTACGCCATGGAGCTTCGCGGCTTCTGGATGGACGTGGGACAGCCTAAAGATTTTCTCACCGGTTAGTACATAACCATTTATCGATCGAACGGGTGGTTAACTTGTAGAACATTTATATAAAATAACACGTGTTCTTTCATAACTCACTCTGCATAATAATTTTCATCACTCTGTGATGGTTATTTGGCCTTACAAGATTGATGTTCTTCACGAGTCTTGAAGATGCCAACTTAGGCCAAAGCGTTCATTGGTCAATAAAGAAATAAACCAAGAAGTTTGATCGATACTTTGCATCAATATTAATTCATTCAAATAATCGTTTTAGTGCTAAGATTTTTTTGCAAGTAGATAATTGAATTGCTGAAAATATTTTCACTATTGGAAAGAAAAAAATGGTATCAAATTAAAATGCTATAACTAAAACCAGTTTTAATTATATTTTGTGCAATTTATAAATAAACTAAGAATATACAATGTTGCGTGATAGCGCTACCCGGCACTCTAATTTATTTATTATATATACGGCCTAAGCCAATTACAACAGTTACATGAAGATACATAAATACAAGAAACTGAACAAAAAGAACATAAAACTATGTAGCAAAAGACAAACAAGTGCAAAACAATAATGGTATACAATATATTCATAAAAACGAAAGACATAAGACTTCGAGCTAAACCATGCCAATCCAACTTCATCCCTCACTGTTTAGTCGCGAAGAGATCTACGAAAAGCCGGAAGATCTATCCCTAAGAATTCCTAGTCGTGTGATGAATTGACTAATGTACACATTCTGGACATTGGGGCATAAAAACAAAAGTTGCTCTTAGAAGATATAATAAATAGCAGATATTGACTTCTGGTGACATGGTTCTTTTGTTATTATCTTTGCTCTAATGTGTGTTTATTTTATAGGAAGGTCAACAGATATCGTCCCTTGGTTAACAACATCGCGTAGGTCATTTTTGTTTGTTTTACAGGACGATGAAAAAACTCCTTATTTGATTGAATTGAAAAGAAATATCAGACTTCAGTTTTCAATTGGTGACATTTTATAGACAAAAAATTCATTTTAATACATTTAAAGGCATACTTTAGTTGAGCTTTCAATAAAATAGGCAGTTTTTTCGTCACCCTGTAAAAATAACAAATTGACTTACCCTGTGTTGTTAGCTAAACGATGATAGGAATTATTGTATAAATCTAATATTACAAAATTAAAAATATCCTCTTCCAGTTACAGGCTTTCTTGTAGTAAACCATAAATAAATGTAACATGGCAAATAATTAGTTCACAGCCGATAATTCAATCATCAACGTCATATTAAATACATCGCAGGTATGTGCCTCTACTTGACCAGCGTGAGACAGAAGAACCCGGACAGTCTGAGTGCCAGGAGTTGCATCGTGGGTAATGTGCTGGTCCATCCTTCTGCCAAGATAGGAGCGGGATGTCGGATAGGGCCCAACGTGACCATCGGACCTGATGTGGTCATCGAAGACGGTAAATATATATAGCCATTAAAAGTTCTTGAAATCTGAGTAAAACCTGATGAGAATAACCGGCGTTTTTTGACTATATTCCATAATAATTTATTTTTTTCATTTGATTTCACCATGATAAACGACTTTATTTTATAACATCACAAACTCACACCAGTTCTGAGGCGACTGTGTAACTTTTTGAGTAAATTTTAGAGAGAAAATCAATGTATTTCACTAACACTGATAAAAATTTTTAAGAAACAATTTAGGCACATCTCATTTAACGAACATTAAGGCTGTAGTCTAACTCGATTATTTTAATTTTGGACTCATTGACCGCTTGAATTTCCGCAGGTGCGTGCATTAAGCGCAGCACGATAATGAGCGGCGCGCTGATCCGATCGCACGCGTGGCTATCCGGGTGCATCGTGGGCTGGCGCTGTGTAGTGGGGCGGTGGGTCCGCATGGAGGGCTGCTCCGTGCTGGGTGAGGACGTGGTGGTGCAGGACGAGCTGTACGTCAACGGGGGACAGGTCCTTCCTCACAAGTCCATCGCTCTCTCCGTCCCCGAACCGCAGATCATCATGTGATCAGGAAATCATCAGCTCCGTGCGGATCCGCCGCTTTTGCAAATTTATTCGGAAACCTGCACTTATGGCAAATTCTTAAATATTTAACTGCAAAGATATCGTCAGGTCCGTACTAAACCACAATTTATTGTAAATATACACCCATTGTGGTATGTTCTTAATTTTACATCTCCAGAGAGGTTGTCAGGATTATGCAGAACTGCTATTTTTGGAAATTTAATTAGTAGATAATATGCACTTTGTTGACGTTTCAATTATGCCCACGTATAAGAGATTTCGTTTTTTTATAGAGTAAATATAATAATATTAATAAAAACTTTTTTCTTTTAAATAAATTTTATTGTTTTTTCTATAAGACAATGCTTATTTCACAAAATTCAATGATTGTCGTTGGTACCTCGTTAAATAAAACTGTTTTTTGTTTGTTTTTTTTCATTTGTGTGGTATATGATCTTCTACGTGGGCACAATTCAATTCTTGAATCAGTATATCAAATAATATTACCAGGTTCATGCAAAAGATTCAAAACTGCTATTTTTCCAAAAATTATTTTTATATCAAAATATACCTGTGCAAACTTTTTCAGAACTGATCCAAACCATGCACCTGTTTTTGCAAATTGGTTATCCTTAATCAATATTTCATTAAAACCTACAGGAAAAATCTTTCTTGAAAGGTTGACTACGGATTTGCAACATTACATGGACCCAACATAAATATTTTTACCATTCTCTTATTTGCACCTCACGGTGCTTTGCTACATGTCCTTTGCAGACTACGAAATATTGCCGTATATAAACGCCTTATTGAAAAAAAAAAATAATGTCGACATTTCATTAGGAATTAAACCCGGGACGTAACACCAACCATACACCACGACACAACACGTTATGCGAGATATTAACTATACATTCTCTGATGAAAAAATATGGTGAATGACTTTATAGCAGTAACTGCTGAGCTACGTCCATTTGAAGTGATAAGTCCAATTGATCCGTTGAGATAGTCAAGTGTCAAGTTTGAACTAGTTGTGACTTGTCAGTCGGCTTCCGGAACGGAAAGAGTGAGGTTGTGTTTATCGTGTGTTGCTCATCATGGCATCAAGAATTTTAACCGATAATTTGCAAATGAGATAAGTGCAAAATTTGGCACGAAACCTAGCTTCTAATCCGCGTGTTTTTGGCCGAAAAAAAGGTTCCTGTCTGTCCACATCTGCCTTACTCTCCGGATTTAACACTATGCAACTTCTTGCTCTTCCCAAAATTAAAAACTGCTAATAGAACGCTATGACACTATTCCCGACATTGAAAAGGCCATGACGGAACTGCTGAAGGCCCTTTTGAAATGAATCTTCCAGAAATGCTTCCGATAATATAATCAACTTTACCAAGAATAATTCAAATTTAAAATAAGCCTATTGTTTTGTTCGTAGTAAAATTATTCTCCATCTATCCATACCCGTCCCACTTTCCATTGATTCCCAGCGCAGCTCCACGCAACAATAATCACGCATTTCGGTGGCTGTCAAACTTTAAATCGCTAGTACTCGACTGACATTACCCTGCAAGCGTCCACCTTGACCGTCAGCTTCTTCAACAAAGCGCCAGCACCACGTCACGCCGTAACACAACAGCGTGTTAGCGGAGTTGCGCAACCTTCCCTTCAAATACAGTCCACTCTAAATTTACTTACTTCGGGGTGAGGCATTTCTGCACACCTAGTCCATTCCTCGACAGTTTGGCTGAAGAAAGCCGCCATAGACTTCTGGCATTTGTATTTAAAATCCATCTGTTGGTTAAAAAAAAATTTTTTTGGGTCTCCACGTAAAGCTACAAATAGTTCCTACAGTCTAAAGTTTACCTCATATTTTTATTACCTACTTTCTGAGTCTATCCTCGGATATTTAGATTTTGAAAAAATAAATCTAGATTAAAAGTGGTACTAACATAACATTATATATCTGTACCTCAGAGGCAGACGGATGCAAATCCAAAATTTGATGAAATGACATTTCGATTTTCGTATCCAGTTTATGATCATGTCCATTGATTTTGAAGAAATGTAAGTCTTATAATGAATGAACCAATGTATTAAGATACTGAAAATACAAATGAATACTATAAATTATTAGAAATCACTTGGAGAAAGTGGATTTTTTAGGCTTTGGTTGAACATTTGACGTTTGGATTTGCATCCGTCTGCCTCTGAGGTACAGTTATATACTTTCGTCGTCGACCAAAGAGTAAGCCATAAGCATGCATTATTAATGATAATCTAAACCATGTCCATTATTAGATTCTCACTGTCTTTATTGAGAAACTGTGATCAGAGTCAACGGTGAAAAAGAACATTTCTGCACTGAGACAATGTTGGGAAATTCACGTTAATTGAGAATTTTCAGACGAAGCCTTAAACATTGAAGCCATAAAATATAAATAGTTATTTCTCGATGTGTTCTTAAAATTAAGAATGAATGTATGCGTGTTATTCATTCCATTTTGTTTGGGTCTCGGATCCATATTGTGAATAAACTGGGACTGAATTACTGTCGTTTAAGATAATATACGTATAATTAAGGTAGTTTTACGGTTTCACTTATTATTACCCATTATTTACCCATCATTCCTCTCTGATCGTCTTACGATTGTCAGTGAGAGTTTTAATAAATTGGCATTTATCGCCATAAAAAGCTTCCAGCTTTTGAAAACATTTTCTTTAAAGAGTGTAGAAGAATATTGTAATTCGAGTTATATGTTGAAGATAGATTTACAAAAAGTACACTATAGATCTTGTTTTATTAATTTATTAATAGTTTTGTTCAATTTATGAATATAGTTTATATAACTGTGTTTTTTTATCAACTTTTAATTCTTTGATTTTTAATTATTCAAATTTAAAGGCTCTCGTACTAATGTTTTGTTCTTTGTTAACTTTTTGCTAAATCTCGTGCACAATTAGAATAGTAATGTAAGGTCATCAGCTGTACACTTTAAACTTCCAGAGTTACATGCGAATGTTGATCGTGGAACCTCGAGCGAATTAAACATCGTACTGCTCGTTAGTTCTATAGCTTTTATACGTATATGACCGAAAATAGTATCTAAATGAGAGTGGTACTATTTTTCGTCATAACATTTTTTTATCTAAGTCAGATTTTGTACTGAAATTTATACAAAACACCTGCATTTTAACTTTTTTTTTTAAATACATACAATTTAATTATTGGTTCTTTTACCATAACTTTAGTGGGTTTTTGAGACATAATTTACATTGTCAAATTTAATATTTTATTTTATCACATAATAATATCATCTTTTTTATGAACCTATCCAAATATGATTATTAATATGTATGTAGATAAAAAATTATGTAGAATATAATATTTTATAATTATTATTTATGAAATGGAATATAATCTTTAAACATGTTTATGTAGTTTGTTTTATAGTTTTACTCCTTATAAACCCTTTATTAATAAGATTAAACACACAAGACTGAAGATAATATTTATAAATAAAATGCCAAAATTTTGAATAAACAGGTTTATTAAAAAAAAAAAAACTTTATTAAACTAATTTCCATAAATCTAGAAAACTTTATGTTTTATTAGCACATTTTTTATGAACAAAGATTAAAATAATTATAATACAAAAGACATATATATGTAGCTTCACCACTCTAAATTAGTAATTTGGAGTGCTGGAGCTTCTAGATTAGTCTCGTCACTCCCAGTGCGTGACTAGGATTGGACTGATGGTATAAACAGCGAGCGGAACTACTCGGATGACTCGCATACCAACATCCGTACTGACCAGAGGTGATCCGTAAGTGACAGTGCTAGAATTTAAACCTCGTTCAGTGGGTTCAACGAGCACTCTAGTAGTGTCATCCGGTGAATTGCGGATAAAATGGAAAACCTCTCGATTTAACTGCTGCATTCTTTCAGTAAGTAATTTGATTTTATCTCACCGTTGTATTGCGAACATTAGCATAAGGCAGCTTAACAAATTATGTAGTGCGAAGATTTTCTCATTATTGGAACAGGCATTAAAAGTGCCTAATAATTTAACTTATGATTTAAATGAACGGTTGTCCCTTTCCGCTCAATGCTGTGGGAAGAAATTTAACTACTACGGCGATGCGATCGTCATTTACAAAAAATAATCCTATAAAATTAATTACACAGGCTGAGTTATGATTTGCTGAAATTTACTGCAACAGAGGGGGAAAACATTTTTAAGAAGGGAATATAAACCAGACAATAAGAAGTCATAAGCCCCGTAAATGCCTAGACTTTCCTCTGTTACGGTAAACTTTTATCTTAATAACTCTCTAGGGAGTGAACAAAATGCTCTATGATTTTTTTTTTTTTCGCTTTCAGACAAACATTTCAGTCCTTACATTTCGTCGCATGTTTTAAAATACTTACAAAAAGTAATCCAAACTATGCGTGTATCCACTCGTCACATTTTCCTTCATTATAAATATTATTGTAAATTTTATACACAAGAACCCTCCATATATTATCAATCAACATGATGCGGCAGAGAGAACATACTGCGCTGTATATACAACGTTTGTAGTGCTATACAACATTGTCTAGCTTTTTAACTATTAATTTATTACATTACAATGTTTTAACTTAAAATAATGGAATTATTAGGATCAAATAACAGAAATGAAAAATGTTGCAGACGAAGTGGAATGTAGAAATAAGTTCAAAGAAGCGAAGAATAACATCCGTTAACTTACCCGGACCATCGCTACTTGCGAGGAAAGTCAAATTTAAGTAAAGTATATTATTAGAATAATACATAAATGGATTTTCAGAATCCAATGACTAAGGAACATAAAAGACGACTTGAATTTCAATACTGTTCGGTTATTAAAGCCGAAGGAGACAAAGGACAACAGGTAAAACAATGTCATATGTACAAATATAAAGGAAAAGTTGAATTGTAAAAATACGATCATAAGTAGCATTCCATCCTCATCTGCGAGAAAATGTATAGTAGTCAAAATTAGCTAGACAAAATATTCTCATCAATTTGGTTATCTAAAGAAGATAATAATTCTAAACTTCTTAAACAGTCATTATTTGTAAGACCTTAAAATATATATGAAAAAAAAAGCCCTCCATTCTCATTTCTCCATTAGATAGATTTTGGCTGCAGAGGTACGAAACCCGCTCTAGAGGCTTTTTATACCGAGCAAATTAGTAGATATTTGATCACAAGTGTGGGTTTTGTAAGTTGCGTTAGAGTATAGGGCCACTACCGTTCATATGTCACCGAGTTTCCCCAAACCCTTTTTTAGTTTACGCCACTCCAAATATTACTTGAGGTAAAAATGGCACTGTACTGTAGCAAAAACGGGCTCATTTACAAATGTAAAAATAAAAGCTTTCTTTGTGGGACACTCTGTTCATATTTAATAAATATGGGTTTTCAGTTCAAAATCAGTTGTATATCAACAAGGTTCAGTGCTATGGGAAATGGGATATAAAAAATGTTTTCTTACGCGCGGTAAAAATTAGAACATTCACATGTACAAACGAGGTTTCTTGAAAACGTAAAAAATCCTGCTCAAAAAACATATGGCCCTACGGTTGGGACCGAGTACTTATTTCTTTATAAAACCCAGATACTGTCTAAAATTTCATTACTTTTGACATCTATGGACGATTCGACAAAGAAAAATAAATCCTTTTTAAAATATTGATTTCACCGACCGAGTTACAGTCATTTTAAAATGTCAATAATATCTTACTACTGTAGAGGTTAAACGTCACTAGTTCTTCCGAATCAACCAATGATAGTGTTGTGATATATTTCCGGTTTACAGGAAGCCGACCCACCAGAAGCGGAACTCGCCAGAGAAAACTTGTGATGTCATACAAAACCACTGAACGTCCTCATTGATGAAAAATACATTTTTACTGTTTTTCTAGCAGTGGTCACTGGGGTCCCATATTTTTGCCTACAATTTATCAGACCCACATTTTGTCAGTTTTTAATATTCCATTTTAATGAACTCATTCAGGAGAAAAACAGGCATTAACAAAACGCAATGAGCCCGTTTTTGTAGAGTACCCTTCAAAAAATAGCAAACATTGGAACCTCTTTTTACATGTTTTTTTTTTTTACACGGTTTTGAAATATTTTTTTTTTAACAATAATTTAACAATGCGTAATGATAGTAATAGGGTTATAGTATTAGGTTATTCAAATGTCCTACATCGCTCTTTTACTTACTTGGCATATCGTCTGTGTAAGTTCGATACTGCGTATGAGCTAAAAAAATTAAATGTATTTTTTTGGCGTTTTCAATTGAATGGGACAAGCCACGTTGGCTGGTATATTTGAATATCAAAATTGACCAATAGGCTGCTTATATTAGATTAAATTCAGTACTGCAAATAAATCTGCATACATCCCTAAAGCCAATATGCGGATGAGACATACTCGATTTAGGTAAAGGCAATACCGCAAATAAGCCATACGTAACTGCCTGTTTAACTGTGGCAATTAACTTCGTATAGACGCATACGACAGTAAATATAGATTTTCTAATGTAAATCAACAACACAAAATAAACTTTTAATTTAAAATTTTTTAAAAAACACAAGATTATTTGTCTCTCCTGAACATTTTAACAAATGATTCATCCGCGATATTGGACTAATAAATATGATAGTGATTAATCTTTGTTACAATTCAAAGTATTTTGATGTCGTCTTATATTTAAGAAAAAACAATAAGTATAATAGGGTAAATAATTTCTGATTGAAAGTAGTCATGCAGAAAGCAGCCAGCCATAGAAAAGTGATACTGAGATAATAGCACTTTTGAGAAAAGAGTGAATAATCAAATCTACACAAGAGTTGGAATGGTTTTTACCTTTACATTCGTTTTTTTTTATACAATTTTTTTTTATATCATGTATTTGACCAGTTTTAATGATTTTTAAAGTCTGGCTGGTACTTTAAAATTGATGAATTTATAAAATTAAAATACTTATACAGTCGAACTGGGATATAACGATCACGGAAATAGCGAGATCTCGGATGTAAGGAGGAAACGTTAGTTGACATTTTAGTTGATGGTTGGTTTTCTCCATACAATTATTCACTGTTAGCTAGCTACTTCTCGGACATACCGAACAAAAATACTGTCAAAAATTATACAAAATCTTCAATTGTTAAAAACATCATTCTCGAAATAAGAATCTAAGTAATAAAATCTAAACGGTCAGCTAACGTAAAGGATAAATATTGCCGAACGTTATGTTTATAATAGATATGTAAGTGTCAAAGTACCTAATTGAATTTTTTGCCGACAATATTGAAAAACGAACACACATGGTTTTAAAAAAAGTCTAAGCTTTGTGAACTTAGTAAGTGCCGGTTCAGCACATTGTTACAATTTACAGCTGCTTTTCTAGTTTATGAATGACATGCTTGTTTCGGGGTTTTTTTAGATTTTTTAAATGTTCTAGGCTTATTTCAATACACAATAAACATTACAAGTGGGTGATATCAAATGAGTTCTAGACCAGATCAGTTAAAATTTAACCCCTGTAAAAAAATTCTGTATGAATTATATATGGATTTGTTTACTTAGTGACAATGTCCAATAGCGATTGTATTAAAAAAAAAACCTTTCTCTGGTATAACGAGTAACGCTTATAACGAGCAAATTCAAGTGGTCCCATCTTCCTCGTAATAACCAAGTTCCACTGTATATTTGTCCACTTTAATTTATTTAAGAGAACTCTAGTTCTAATCTATTTCTAAAGGCATTAATCTTCCAATCACAGCTACACCATGAGGTTTCTCTAGGGCTGTGTGTTTTCTGAAAATTAAGAAATGCCATTTTTGTGATCAACACTTTTTCAGAGGGTGATAACAATTTTTTGTATGAAAGCGGCCTGGGTATTTTCAGCGGAACATAGAATTGACCTTACAGCACCCGATAACATTAATATATATATATTTTTTAATTGTGGACTAGCTGCTTTCTGCAAAACCACGTTCAATTGATTTTTGATTACAAGGAAACCAATCCACAGTTCTTTTTTAGAATGCTTTTTTCCTCTGTACTGTGTGGAACGCACCCCCCGTGCAGAGGTTCCAGTGTATTGACATTTGCAAGCTATTTATTATCTCGAAAAGTTGAAGTTTGATGTCCGCTCGACCGGCGGGCCTAGTACTTCCCCCGGTAGTCCCTCTGGGAGGGGTAGGAAGAGGGTGCGGCGCCGGGGGGCGCGGGTTGGTGCAGCGGATAGCGGACCACGCTGCCGTAGCCCGTGCTAGCGTACGCGCCGCGCTCGCCGCCGCCCCCACCGCCGCTGCTCGCGCCCCAGCCTCCCTCGCCCGCCTTGCTCCACGACGGGGGCGCCGAGGGGAAGCCGCCTTTGGACGCCCCCGAGCTGCTGCCGTGCCACGTATTGCCCGACCTGTCATAGTCACCTGTGAACAATGATCCCGGAATGAGATTCAGAACAAAATGAGGCATGGTGATTACAAATTCTGATGGCAAATTCGAGATCAGCAATCTAAATTATATAAGAACAGGTCATGTTACAGAATCATTGTGGACCAGTATTACGGGAGACCCGATGATATATTTAAAAGACTTACCCTTGGTGGGCGGCGCCGAGTCTACGTAGCGGTGGTCGCGCTTGGGAGAGCCCCGCGTTCCGCGAGCGCTGCTTTCCGCGCCCCCGTAGCGCTCCCCACGCGAGCCGCCCCCGCCCCCTCCTCCGCCCTCCAGGCGACTGCTGTAACAGATAAAGAAAATTGATATACAGACATTTTAAAATCTAGATGGGCCAAACACAAATTTAAAAAACATCAAAATGTTTTTATGGTAATATACATAATATATAAACATTGCCCATATTTGGATGCCATGTTCGGGCTTAAACAAGATGCTCGTCTTCGAGGCCACAGTCTCAGGCTGGAGAAAACCAGATTCAATCTAAATCCACGGAAGCATTTCCTGAGCAATGCTGATGTCAACGCGTAGTCTCAAATGGGTTCAAAAATGGACCAGATTTGTTTCAGAAAATTTAAAGTAAGCCAACAACTACATCAACTACTTTCATTAAAATAGATCTAAGCAATGTTTTGAGTATGTCCAAATGCTTGCAGACTGACTGGATTTTCTCTCTAGGGAGTTGTTCATCTTTAACTTTTTTGCAACAGAGAGAAAACATTTTTGAGAGGGGAATATTGGAGTCTAGGCATTTCCAGACCTTATAATCTGTCATTGGCTGATTTGAGTGGCCACTTTACACACCGTGTAACATTGCAAAAATTTAAATATGAACAACTCCCTGGGGAGAAAATCCAGCCAGTCTGCAAGTGTTTGGACATACTCAAAACATTGAATCAAATACCTGGTAAAAGAAGTATAAAAAATTGGACCCACATGATAAAGGTTTCAGCTCTTTTACTTCACAAAAGTCAACAGATGGAGGAGTTGAGGAAATGTGGATGTTTAAACAGGCAGAATGGTGAATGTTACAGTTTAAATTTAATTAGATCGAAGCATCTTTAAGTTGATTGCTTCAAAATTAATATAGTAATTTGATTGTATTTTCTTGCAGACCAACCTTTTCATATTATTTTGCCTGTTTCAAAGACATCTATCTAGCTTATTTATTTATTTATTAGAGTGTACACGGCACAAATGCCTTTTATAAACATAAATACAATTAACATAACAGTGTTCGCGTTATCTAAAACATTTAAGTTTGTAAGTGAAAATTCTTGATGGAAGTTCATTGTAATTTATTATATAAATAAAACACGAGTGATACTTTAATCCACCAAAAATACCACCAAACACCAAAAATAAAATAAAATACTTAAACTCATTAAAATAGCATTATATCAATTCATTAGTTAACCCATAGAAAATTTGTTGATAATGATCCTTAAGATAAAAATAACTTTATTTAATTTACTTACATATAACTTTGAATTATGTATCCTTACCTCTGTTCTGTATAAATACATTTAACTTTTTAATAAAGATACCAGTCTCGAAGATGTCGCGAAAGCGATGAAACCGGTCACTGGATATTCCAAATTTGTGGATTAAAGTATCACTCGTGTTTTATTTATATAATAAATAACAGTGTTCTATTACAAAATTATGAAATAATATAATAACAATATATCTATACATACTCGTATTACACGGTTGTTTTATACATTATTCTATATAATAACTCTAGAATTTTAATACTTGACATACTTAGGTAAAAAATATATAATAATGCTAATGAACTAACATACCCTATCACTATCAGAATTGGTAAAATAGGATTGAGGGTGACAGACAAATTGACTATATGTACTGAGGCGCACTGACGGTGAAAGGGTCATTAAAAGCAATAAATGTAAATTCCAAATAATGCGAATCTTTTGTAAACAAAGAATAATAATAAACAATGAATTGTCAAATAAAGTTTATAATTTGTTTTTGCAATGTGTATCTGAAAACCACAAGACCTCTAAAAGGGGATTCGGGTGAGAGGGGGGGGCTTTCGAATTTATAAAATGAGTTAAATGGGGTACCTCTGTTCGCGGGGGCGGGTGCCGGGCGGGAGGGGCTGGCGGGAGTCGTAAGAGTTCCCGTTGCTCTGATACTTCATACTCGAGCTGCTACTGCCGCCTGCAAACATCCATTTACTTTAATAACAATAGTGGCAGACAGACAAAATAACATACAGCCGTAGGCAGAGAGGATAGAACGTTATGTAATTCAGATCTCGCTACCCCTACATTCATACATCTTATCATGCTCGTGTCTGCCTTCGAGTGTTTGATTGTACCATGATTTTCTCGGTCTTCTTCCATTTCTGCATCCATCAACATTCGCATAGTAAATATTTTTAGCTATTTTTTCACTGTCTATTCGCTTTACATGTTCAAACCAACATCAATAATGCTAGTCTCAGCCTTACATAGTGCATGGATCACGACATTTGTGCACCTTTCGTACATCGTTTTACCCCACATTCACCGGAGAGATCGCATTTTGACTTTAATCATAGTTTTTTCTATTCCATATTTCGCTCCCATACATAAGGGTAGGCACCAGAACTCCGTTGTAAACTACTTGTTCTTCCTCCTGCGACAAACCTGTTCCTGGCACTTGTCCTCCTTTAATATCTTTCCCAGTCTTTTCATTCCTAGTAAACATACTTCTCAGATACACAAATTCTTCTACCTGATTCAAAATATCTCCACACTGATCTCACATTTAGCTATACTTTCATCCCTTTCAAAAACCGTTACTTTCTAATTATCAACATTTATCAACTAAATTATATTTATTGCTAACTTCGTTATAGACTTTTATTATCAATAATTGAAATAGTATAAATTGATAAAATGTCAATAACAATAGTGAAATTTTTATTATTTTTTTAATATGATAACAATAATGTTAATAACCAATTACAATGACAATAACATCAGTGCCAATATCAATAATTTCAATAACAATTATTTCATTAGCAATTTTAATAACAATATTGTCAATAATAATAGCATCAATAACAATGTTAATAATAATACATCTATGACAATGTTAATAACAATAGTGTCAATGTCAATAGCAATAGTGCCAATAACAATAGTATCAATTACAATAACAATGGTGACATTTAAAATAAATAATTTGATAACAATAATGTTAATGACAAATAATATCAATTACGGTGACAGTAACAACAGTGCCAATAGCAATAATGTCATTAGCAATTTAAATATATAGTAGTGTCAATAATAATAGCATCAAAAACAATATTAATAACAATAGTGTCAATTACAATGTCAATAACAACAGCGCCAATAACAAAAATACGAATTCAAAAGAGAAAGGATTCGAAAGATGTAACAACAGAAATTATCATTTTTGAGAAGCGAATATGGAAGTCTAGGCATTAACAGGGCTTATAGCCGGTCATTGATTTTTAATATTATCTTTCAGTCTTGAATTTCGTGCTCGTCTTCGTGCATTTGGACAAAGTTAATGTGATTATTTCTTATTTTAACAATACACAATAAATTACCTGTGGTGGGGTGGCGATAGTCGCTTCTCCTGTCGCGGGCCTTGTCGGCGGGGGGCGCGGGGCGGTCGTAAGAGGGCGCGGGCGGTGCAGTGGTCGGCTCCGCGAAGGAGGCGGGGCCCGCGAAGCCTCCGCGTCCCTTGCTGCCAGCGCCCCTACCCCCCTCGTAGCCGCCCCCCTTGGCCCACGTGGGCGACGTCGCGCCGTACGCGTAGCTGCGCTTAGCACGCCGCTCCTCTTCCAACCTGACCGAAAGCATTCCATGCATCAGATACAAATTTACTTATTCCTCTGCAGCAGAAGCTTCAGACCGTAATGTATTACCAATGAGGAAGTTGGGTGGTTTTTTTATTCGTTGATATTTTTTTTTTTATGTATCGTATTATAAGCGCTATGAGTTTTTAAATTTATAAAATCCCCACCAAAACTGGTTGGTGAGTGATTAAAATACGAGGGGCGTTCAATATATTCTCGGTATTGATATGAAGGAGTGCAACTATGAATGAATAGTTAATTACCTCCTTATATTGCACTCATTAAGAGTATAAGTACTGAGTTTCATAACAAACGGATCATTAGTTATTGAGTAGCTGTCCCCGAAACACAAGCAAGATGAGGCATTTCGCAAACTCGAGTACCGTGCCGTTGTAAAAAAATCAGAAAACCATCTACAAAGAGATGTCAGAATTTTACGGGGAGTCTGCTCCTTCATTACCGACAGTTCAAAAGTGGTCCGGTGAATTTAAGAGGGGCAGAAAGAGCATAGAAGACGACGAGCGATCGGGTCGGCCAATCGATGCCAGTAATGAAGAAAATGTGGAGAAAATTTAATATTGGAGGATGCCAGAATTAAGATGAAAAAAATAGCCCAGATTACTAGCCTATCCACTGGTGCCATTGTTTCTATTTTACACGACCGCCTACACATGTCAAAAGTCAGTGCAAGATGGGTGCCGAGATTCCTAACGCCACTCCAAAAATCTCACCGCGTACAAAGTTTCAAAGGGTTTTTGGAGCTATGTGGTGAAAATTCTAAATAAACTATTAAAAAAATCATTACTGGGGATGAAACCTGGGTTCATCACTTGATACTGAGAGTAAGCGGGATGCAGTGGCACCGAAAAAGTACAGAGCACCCAAAGAAGTTCAAGGTGACTGATCCGCAGGGAAGGTCATGGTGACAGTTTTCTGGGATTCCCAGGGAATTTCGCTGATAGATTACTAGAAAAAGGGCATCAATATCACCAGAGAATACTACTCTAGCATCCTTCATCAATTGAGGGAGGCGATCAAAGAGAAAAGGCGGAGAAAACTGGCCAGGGGGATTCAGCTCCTTCACGACAAGTTGCAAAGGCTGCAGTTCGTGAATGTGGTTTCGCAGAAATCAATCACCCACCGTATAGACCAGACCTGGCACCGAGTAATTTTTTCTGTTTCCAAATCTAAAGAAAGACATTCGTGGGAAACAATTTGATGACGATGACTCGTTAAAAGCGGCGATAATGAACATTTTGATAACAAACCAGAATCATATTTTGATGAGGGTTTAAATAAATTGATTGCTGGAAGTAAGAAGTGCATAGATATTAAGGGTGACTATATTGAAGAATAAAAAGAAAATTATTAATCGGAGTCTTTTCCTTCATACCCATACCGAGAATATATTGAACGCCCCTCGTACACACCTGGGCTGCGATTACAATGGGAAGTTGAGGACGTCATACCTGCACCATGATGGTATAATTGAATATAAAGTCTCCCGAGCGATCACAATACACTACCGAACCATCGTCTTCAAGTTATGAGGTGGGTTATCGGTATGTACCCCACGGTACACATTAAAAACGACATTATTTTTGCTTAAATTCATTTAAATTTTTAATCGTTCTTAGGTGATCCTTTTTTTCTTAAAAGCCTATTTAAAATACACGGACGCGGAGCTATGAGAAGTTACGTATATAGGTTTAAATTAAGGAATGCTGCATATTGTCCATGCGATGATATTTCTTCGCAGAGTATCGAACATCTGTTATTTCAGTGCCCATTTTTCAGTTTACGCCATAATCTTGAAGCAGAGTGCAGGAAAGATGGAATATCCTTAGCATACATATATATGTGGATATCCACACTATCGATAAAAGTAGTTATCACGCGCCATTGTCCTTGGACTCTGCAACAATGGTGATTGGACTTAAAAGGTAATAAACCAAAATCAGTGATCGAACATCCCATTTCCAAGACAAACAAAAACTATTTTTTCCTAATACCTTAGCCTTGTACATGACACGTAAGGCTACAGGGGTCCAAATATAATAGTGTTCTTTAAACCCTGTCACATCCGAAACCACGATGATCAGTATGGGCAAGAAGACATAATAGCATATTTAAAAAAATATTTAGATCAAAGAATTTTTTTAAAAATAAAATATTAAAAAAAACAAATGGTTGCTTACTTCTGCAGGGGAGAAGTGAGGGGAGCGCGGTGCAGTGTCAGACTCCCCCCTTACCCCGCCTCGATTCACCCCTGCAGAAGTAAGCAACCATTTGCTTTTTTTATGTTTAATTTTTTAAAATTTTATTCGTTCTAAAAAATTATTTTAATGTGCCAATATGTCTTCTTGCTCATACTGATCATCGTGGTTTCGGATGTGACAAGGTTTAAAGAACACCTGTATATTGGTTGGTCGGAAAAAATTGCCATTTGGCAATAAGCCCGCCAATGTACAAATAACATTATGTACAAAAAGTTAAATAAATAAATATAGATTAAATAAATATATATTAAAAAAATATACATTCAAAATACGAAAGAGAAATAAGTAAATTTCAATGTGTCATTTAGCACAGATTAAATTTCAACGGTTAATACAGCACCCTCTAGTGAAAGTTGAGCCCGGTACAATGATGATTTGTACCCTCTAAACCGGAACTCTGTTTACACCTGCAATGGGCTCGTTTCATCGAAGGTATTATAATTTGATAATAAATCATTTGTCAGTGTAAAGTTTAACTGTACTTGATTTGCGCCCTCTTGAGCTCCTGCCTCTCGAACTCCAGCTTCTCCCGCTCCAGCTTCTGGCGCTCGCGCTCGATGCGGTGCAGCTCGCTCTTCTCGCGCTCGATGCGTTCGCGCTCCAGCCGCAGCTTCTCCCGCTCCACGGCCAGGCGCTGCTTCTCCGCACGCTGGCGCCGCTCCTGCTCGCGCAGCGCCTGCTCCGCCGCGCGCCGCCGCCGCTCCTCCGAGCGCGCGCGCCGCATCCGCTCGCGCTCGCGCTGCACCTCGCGCTCCTTCTGCGCACATTGACATGTCCGGGATCAGTCGGTCACAGAGTTGATATTTACAAATTGGTGGATTTTAATACAGTGAAACCCCGAAATATGTCCCCGCGATTTACATATAATTTTTGAAGTCACATAAAAACCCAGTTTTTCTTTTTTTTTTTTTCACGTAGTTTACGACGGAGAAATTTGTAATCCGCACTGAAAACTGACGGCTCAAGAGTCTAAAGTTAGTTTCTATCAATATACCAACTTTTTCGTAGGAGAAATTTGTAATTTTTAGTCATAATTTTAAAGACAACTTTGTTGTTAACCACATTTTTTTTTTCTACCAACGGGTTAAAAGCTATACAAGCTTCTTTATCGGGGTATACTCAACTAGTGAATTCTATCCTATATTATTTTATTAGTATGCTGCCAATGAACTAAGAAATCAAGTCTTTTTGTCTTGAAAGGATGGTAATGTGAGATGAATACGCTTATTCGGTTATTTATTTATTGGTTTTTTCTTATTATAAATCGCTTTTTAAATTTCCAAGATTTCCAAGTTGTCTAATTTTAATATTTTATTTCAACGTGGAGAACTTTTAATCTTAAGTCTTTATTGAAATAATGATTATTTGTGTTTTTGAAATAAATATTTTTTTTTTAGTTAAATAAAAATGAAATGAAATGAAATCATAATTACCCTGATCTTTGAAAAGGAGAGGACATCTCGGGGTGACGGAGGCTTGCGGTGTGGAGATCTTTCTCTTCTTCCTGAACGTTCCCTCTGCAAATGATTAACACATACTGAGTACAGGTTCCGTTTGTATATATTGCCATCACAATGCTGCGATTGCAGTTTTGCGCATGTGTGTCATGTGCATTGCGCATACATGTCCTATTCAGAAGGAGTTGACAACATTACGTAGTTCTAAATAACGGGCTTTAACAGTAGGTATAATGTGCTAAACTAATGAGGAAGTTCAGTGGTTTTTAAAAAAATTATATTTGTTAATAAACTAAGCCAAAAATATTTTTTTTAATTTTTATATATCGTATTATCAGCACAATGATTTTTTTTAAGTTTTGTATTTCTGAAATTACTTCGCATGTGACATCAGAAGTTCTCTTCCTCTTCTTTAATTCTGTCAGTTCTGCCGATTGCCCTGTTGTCTTACCGTAAACCGGAAATCTTTCACAACTCTCTTATATTGGCTGATTCACAAAAACTAGTGACGTAGTTCTAAAGTAGTTCATTTTTATTAAAATGTTTTTAAATGATCATGATGCATAGAGTAAGGAATGTCGGTAGACTTACAATCTTTCTGCGAGTCTCCTGTGAGCCCCCTTTGCGCTCCGCCCCCTCCTCCGCTCCCTTGTCTCGGGCCTCCCCACCTGATCCCTCAGTCTTTTCTTCCTCCTTCGGCTTGACGTCGCCATCCTGGAACGGATCACATCACGAAGCTGAATATATATGTTTACGCACAAACATGTGATTTTGGAAAGTAAATTGTCACTTTACAGCAACAAATTTTGGCGTGTCAATTGTTCTGACGCAATTAAAAAGGGTAGAATTTTTATCAGCACTTCTACAAATATTTCGACATACTTAAAATACTGTTTACCATACAAATTGGTCTAAGAAGTACAAAAATTAAAAGTATCTTTAGTGTTTCACAGTAGGCGAAATAATTCGGTAGAATCTATCATTCCTACTTCTTCTACCATCACATCATTTCCCCATGGAAATAAGTAGTCGATAGAACACCACACGGTTCTATCTGATATATTTCTAGCTCCTTCCGCAATTCATACATCTTGTTTTATATTTATTTATTTATTCATATTTTTATTCAATTATTTACTAAGATTAATAATAAAAATAATGTGACCTCACTGGGGTACCCATACCGAGGACACTTAACAATATACTTTTTTTTAATATTTTTACATTTGAGAATAAACAAAGAAGACTTAATAAACAGAGATAATTAACAAAATAATCAGACAGTTTGAAACATATTTGTGTTTATAATTAATTTATGTACAACTATATTACAAAACGCACAATGAAAGAACAAAAACATAACATAAGTTATACATTTGTGGAGCAGTTGATTCAATATTGGTTTGGGGGAATGAGACAATCCATTTCACTTCGACCTAGACCTCGGATTGTGAGATTTTCATTTGTCTGATCATGCATGTCTTTCTTGGTCGTCCTCATCCTACGTTACCTTTCACCCTCGGGACCTCTGCAGAAAAATGCAGAGAATCCGCGAAGAGAGGAACTCGGCAATAGCCTCAGGATAATGACATCTGAAAAAGCTCAAATACGAATAGTTTACCTCATTGTCCGGGCGGCGCTTGGTGCGCGCGGTTCGGGCCCCACCCCCCCCTGTGGTGCCCCCGGAACTCCCCCAGCCCCCGGCGCCCAGCTCCGACTTGGCCTTCTCCACCGATATCATGCGCCCGTGCAGTTCTGAAATTTACATTCATCATCATTCCCGATCCGCACACGACTAATTGCTAACAACACATACACGATTTATTATTATTTTTTAAAATTTATTTATTAAAAATTATTTACATAATAGTCTTCAATTAAAGTCCTGCTGAGTTGTATACATACAAATCGTCAGCAGGGTCTTATAAATTGCTTAGATTATTCTAATAATTTTTCTTGAAAAACATTACATATACCATATTTCATTACGTTATCGAAAATTAAAAACTATCACTAATACAAAAAACTTTTTTCATTTAACCATGATTTGAGCATACGTCTCACTCCTTTATTTCATTCAGTATTTTAAATTAGTTTGGTAACATGTTAAATATTTTAGGTATACTGTATTGCAGTGTCCTTTTGCCATATTTATTGCAATATCTAGGAACAGCTAGCTCTAGTACAGCCACACTAGTAAACCTGGTATTGTAATCATGTACCAACTTGTGTTTATACTCGGAGTGCGACGCAAGCTGACAAATTAAGTCGTACCAAAGTAGAGCCCTAACTGATAATTTATTTACAGATTTAAACATCAATGATATTGAAATATTGTGTCTCTGGCGGTATACATCTTTATGTAGTAGCAATTTGATCATAGAATTTTGCAAAGTTTGAATAAAATATTATTAGTTTCACTTGATAATCCCCAGGAAGTTAAAGCGTATTGTATAATTGATTCAGAGAGAGATAAATAAATAATTTGTTAAGTATTAACAGGGGCATAATATTTTTATATATACATTCTATTACTTATTGCTCTTAATCGCTTACACAATTTTCTTATATTTGCATCCCATTTAAAATTACAATCTATTGTTAAACCTAAATAAACATACTGCTCAATATTTTCACACATATTATATATCTCCTTGTAAATCCTGATTAACGAAATGTAAATTAAAATTAGCTACCTGATTTAAATGATATTTGCAACCAACTGATTTCACCATTGAAATAATCCTCTATCAACCTTTCGACTAGTTAATGGAGACATTCGTCTGGCAACACATTCGCGAAAATCCCTGACTTCAAAAATCTATGCATTTGTTGTAACATCCACATTCCCACTGTTACGGATGTCGTATAGACTCAGCAGCCCTTCCTGGGGAATAATGTAGATTTAATATAAAATCTTGGATTCTCGCCTAATTATTTCCATTATTAACAGTTTTAAACAATATAAAATTTGAGCAGAGCTGTAATAACGATAATGCAGGCAACGCCATTTTAAAATGTGCTTTAAACGGAGAATATACCTCTAGTTAACTTAAGCGATGATTAAAATAAAATTTACAATTTTAAGCAGACGAGTTGCGTGCCATCGGCGACGGACAGGGAATCCAGTACGATTTATAACCTATGCAATTTGCAATAATAAATCAGTTCGCTCTTGACGCCCGCTCGGTTTTTCGCTTCGCTGCTGGTTGCGTCCGTGGACTGCCCTGATTGTGCTGGCCTCTCTGTACCGACACGACCAGTTGGTAAACCCCTTAAAGAACTATCGAGGATGACTTAGCGGTCGGTGCTTTCCCGGCCCTCAGGCCCCTAGCCCGTGTACATTAAGTTAACGTTCTTAATGTGGTCATCTAATGAACTCGGGAACGCATGGACCTGCATGTTGAATGAGTGATGGTAACCTACCCGTACGATGGATGTACTTGATGCAGGCATCGGCGTCTTGCGAGCTAACCATGGTGACGTAGCCGTAGCAACGCGAGCCCGGCATACTGGCGTTGGTGACGACCTTGGCTCCTACCACCTTCCCGTGCACCGAGCACAGCATCTTCAGGTCCTTGGCCCGCGTGGCCCCCGACAATCCGCTCACCCACAGGTTGCGGCTCGACCAGCTGCCCGACTTCTTGGAATCTGGGGACCAACCGTGTCCGGTTATTTATTTTGGGAATTCGACAGACACTTTATTTATTTTGGGAATTTATTATTTTTATTTGGTTATTTATTTTGGTAATTCAAAAGGAAAAAGGAGAAATTATTTATTTTATGAAGAAATCTGGGGAGAAATAAATTCAGAATAAAATTATTAGAATAAAAATAATGTTCCGTAATAAGAGACAAGTATACTGTCTCAATATGTACCGATGAAGATGGCGTTTGTAATCGCGGCTGAGGGCACAGTATCCCAGAAAAACTCAATTTAATAGTATTGAACATACATAAAAATACAATTATTATTTATATTGGCAGGCAGCCTGTGCTGGGCTTGACAATTTATTTCAATCTGAAACCACCCTTCATTGGATTGAGGAGGAATTGGGGATGATAGAGCTTCCAGTATGTTAGATAACAGTATAGTGTATTATATGAATAATAAATATATAAATATTAGCCATTAGAGAGGGGCATTTCGGTTTTTTTATAAAAATGACAATTACCGTTTCACAAATTAAGCTGTTTCGTAAAGATGTTTAAAAAATAACGGTTAAGTGCAGTGGGCATCCCCCCCCCCCCCCCCCAAAAAAAATCTCAATTTAAGTATATAAAAAAATTTTTGGCTTCCCATTTCCATTATCGCATTAAATATTATGTTATGAATATTTTCTAAAAATTACTAATTTTCTACGAGGTTTTTTAATTTTTTAAATTATTATTTATTGTATTTTATAGGAACCTCATTTTAAGGAATGACATTAATATATTATAGCTTAAAATTTTTATTAAATGCTAAAAGAGACCTTTAAATTCACAAAATATCATTTAATTTATGCCTGTAATTATGTTTTCATTTGGATTATATGCGTATTATATGTACTTAATTATTCATTTAACATTTTTAATGAATTACCCACTTTAAATTATTAATATTGTAAATTTATACAAGAAATTGTCAGCGCTAATTATTTGATTCACGAGTAAATTAGGCGGGCTTTTTTACTTACGTTGTTTATGCAAGCTAACACTAAAATTGGGCCACTAAGTGTAAACTTAGCATTCCTTTTATACAAACGGCAGAGTCGGCGTTTTAAAACAATTATGCGCTTAAGTGCCTCATTATTGTGTGTAAATTCCGATAATATTGTATGGGGTTGGGATGGATGGATTCAAAATGTAAAAATTAACACCCAAGTAATATTTTTAACCGGTTTCTTTGACACGCAGTTGTTTTTAAATGGTGTAGGCTCACAGTTTATTTAATATGGTGAAGTTTTCCCGTTCTTTTAAAATATCTTTTAAGTCTGGTTATGACAGTTTCAGTTTAATTTGCTTCTCCGTTGCGGAAACACCTTCAGTTTTTGGTATTATTTGTATAACGGTAATGACTAACGACATCGTGCTGTTTAAAATTTTGCATTTTAAGATACAGAATAAGGATGCACAAGGTCATGGGACTGCGCAGGTGAGGGGCGGAGTGAATATGGGCCAGGGAGATTTCATGCGTATATGTGTATGTACTTGTTCCTTAGGAGATAACAATATGAGTAGGTAGGTATTACGGATAAAGATTTGAAGTTAGGGAGAAGCGCGGTACGGAGTGCGGCGGGGCATTGAATTTTTTGCACTAAGAGAAATGTATTTTTTTATTTACTTATGAGCTTGGTGATTTAGTTTTTGTTTTTTTTTTAAACGATTTAATTTATTTTGTGAAACAGTTTTAAGTGTTTTGGAAAGGTAACTGTTTTAAAACAGCAGTTACATTTTTTTACCTCTATTAGACATAATAATGTCATAAATACCTTTTTCCTTATTTCCTTTGTCCCCATCAGTGGCTCCGCTGAAAATGTTTCACAAGATTATTATTTAGAAAAATACCACAGGTTACGAAATACGAGGATCGTATAATAACTACTTGATGTATGAAAAAGGTTTTGTATTCTTTAAAAAAAAAAAAAAACTAGTAAACAGCGACTAAATAAAGAAATTGAAAGACTAAGTATATGGAGAATATTAGATAGCCGAATTTAATGAGGTTGTAAATCCAGATTATTAAAATGTCACCAGAATTACAAATGAAAGAAGATTGAAAGTGCGTGAGATTGTAAATCTCTCAATTCGATAAATGCGAGAAATGCCCAAAAATCTTTTGGATACAAGAAAGCTTTTTGAAAGAAGAGTGCCGTGATTGCTTACAACTGATCATAAATACTTGGATCCAAAACTGGAAAAACCTTGGACAAAAATTAAAAAAGGTTTTATTAAAAATAAATTTAAGTCAGGTACCATCATACGATCCTCGTAGAGCAAAAAAAAACAATGAAAACTGTTCAGTACTGGGCAACAGCAATCAACTTTTGTTTCTTCGGTGGAAATTGTGATTATGTTACCTTCAGTGGGCTCTCAATATACCCTGGAGCGTCTCGGCCTCGTATGCTGCCTTACTATATATGTACATTCCACATATTATATCAACACGAATTGCATCAGTAGTATTCTCCGCATCTTGCAGAATGTTGCCAGCACTTGGTTAACCGTGCTCATTCGTTCCTCGTGGATGAAATATCCAAATTTTTTTCAAGTCTTCGAGAACTCTTTTAATTGATCCACTTTTTACTTCTCACCTTATGCTGCTGTAGCGGCGACTTCTGGTTGTAGTATCAAGATGAAAATAATCTGCGTGGCGATTCGTTCTCATTCCCATTGTGCTATCCGGATCGTAAACATGGTCAGCGACGAGTCCTCGATAAAAAGAAAGTATTTTGGGTGTTTGCTAATCGGCGATAGACTCCAATAGACAGGGGTGGAGTACCAAATAGTTTGAAATCCATAAAGCAAACTGCGGATTTGTTCATTGTGCGAGGAAGTGTTTGCCGGTTCTGGCTTGTGTATAAACGAGAAGGCAAGATCCTCGGGATTTCTCACCCTCGGCTTCCTCCGCTGCCAGGAAACGCACATCACGCGAATCTCACCCAAGAAACAAAATCCTGCATTACCCAGCCCTGAGCCGGCGATGGTGGTCTGTACACATCCCGAGTACTCCGCAACGTCAACAGTCGGACTCGGAAACACTCGGGGGGGAGGATTTATAAATTATATTTATTTGCAAAGTTTCAAATGTTATTCTTTGTTGTACAGTGGAATGAATGTCGTAAAAAATTTTTAGCTACAAAGTTTTGCACCCGGGTGCGGAGGCTTGAGGGCGAAGGGCGTCGTCTTCTGTCTTGACGAGGTGCAAAACTTTGTAGCCACATACCCGCGCCACCGGGGATAAGGGGACCAACCTAGCACTGGTGACGGCCGGCGAGCTCTTGCGGCTCTCCGTGTCTTGCTGCGCCGAGTCTTCTTGTCCGGGCGCCGCCCCTTCCGTCGTCCCGTCCTCCTGAGCTCCGCCATCTACACCAACACAATATGATGATCATGCTCGCCAGACGTGTCAACCTGCCGTCGAGCCTCTTCTCTCCCTCACTACATTACATTATCTGAAAGCTGGATTTACATTATCAAACATATAACTTCTTTACTAAATAGCGCTGCGGGTGGACTAAAGGTGGGGAGAGTATCGGTTTAGTCACTGTCCCGCGATGATCCGATCTTCTGCCGCAGACTCTTGCGGATGCGGAGGCCGGCGTAGACACGGGTGAATGCCGCAGCGCAGTTGGCCACCGAAGTTCTCGAAGGCGTCCGCTCTCTTGAGGTCTTGCTGTACTCTCACGTTCCGGCCGTATCACTGTTTCAGTTTGAGCACACACACACGCACTCGCAATATTTAAGCCCCACCTATAGCGACCCGGCTTAAGACTTCCAACCCATATAGCATTATCTGCACAAAATCGGAAGAATCCTAATATATCTTACCTTTACTGGCCTTGGGTCGTCCTTCTCCCTGAAAAGAAAACAAAAAAGGAGGATCAAACAAACATTCTGCATAAAAAAAAGAAATATATAAAAAACAATTAAATGTTTTCAGTCCTTTCCTATATTATAGTAGGTGAAACGATTCAGTCGAATGAATCTCACCCACATGATAAAAGTTTTAGCTCTTTTACTTCACAAAAATAAAAAAAATAGACAAGTTCAAGAAATATAGATGTTTAAACATAGATAAAATGATAAATGTTACACAGTGTGTAAAGTGGCCACTTAAACCAGCCAATGACAGGTCGTAAGCCCTGTAAAAGCCTAGACTTCCATATTCTCTTCTCAAAAATGTTTTTATTTTTGTGTATTGTATTATCACTGCTATATTTTGATGTTTTGAATTACCAAAATTGCACAGTGTGTGACATCAACGGCCTCGTGGTGTAGTGGTCAGTGCGTTTGCTTACCATACGAGAGGTCTCGGGTTCGATTTCCGACATGGTTGACACGAGATATTTATGTAAAAAGGGTGTTTCTACACTAGAATACTCATAGTCCTGATCACTTTCACTGATCATTTTACCTTCATGTGACAAAAATGGTCGAGATTACGCCGCGGTTGGTGTACCAATTGCAGTGCCCTACACACCGTAAGGTGCGGAAAGGAGAATGATGATGATGACATCTCAAGTTCTCTTCTAAAACCGAAAATCTTTCACAACTCTTTTATCATCGGTTGATTCATATGAACTAGTGACGTCGTTCAAAGTAGTTTGTTTTATTCAAATATTTTTTATTCATTCCATAAACTTTAATGAATATTCGCTGTTCAATTGAATGCTCTAATTTTTACCGCGCTTAAGAAAACATCAAATTTCCTGCAGGGCTGAACTTCCTCGTTAAGAAATAAGTTTGTCAGAAAACTACTAGATTTTACGGTAATAAGAGAGTAGTCACCTCTTCATTGAGCAGCTCATCCTCTCCTATGTCCAGGTTGATGGAGTCCTCAGTGTCCATTCTGCTTATCTCAGAGTTCTTGGCAGGGGAGGGCTCCTCGGCAGGCGCGGGGGCTGGGACGGGAGACTTGCTGCGCGCCCTCTTGGCCGGCGGCTCCTCTGCCTCCTCGGGGCGTCCTTTGTCCCCGCCAGCCGGCTGCTCGTGCTCCGCCGCGGGCCCCCCGTCCTCCCGCGCGGCGTCCCCGTTCTCCGCGCCGCCCTTCTCCACCTCGGCGTCCATATCTTCATCCGCCACCTCATCTTTCACCACCATCTCGTCCACGTTGACATCTTCGAGAGAATCGTCCATCTCTCCCTCCGCGTTGCTCCCGGAGCGCGATGTCCTTTTCACTGGAGACTTTTTTTCCGTGCAATTTAAAGGTTCGAATAGATATGTCTCGGGGTCATGACCTTCTTCTTTTAAAGCCTGTCACGAAAAATAGAGAAATTATGACAAATACAATATTAATAGAACGCGTTAACTTCCACGCGACCATACACGTGTAAAATGAAATTGGACTGTGGATTTGCAACGGCGCACCAGAAATAAAAATGAAGTAATACTCGTGTCGAAATATTAAAATAAAACACGAAATCAAGAAATAGCTATTAATAGATTTGTACACACGGCAAACTTATATCAATTTTATAAAATAATGAGGAACTGGGCGGCTTAACAGATTCTAGATTAATGGCGGAAACAAATCGATGTGTGGTTTCACTCGGACGAGAAATTGACAATTCTTAGTTTATAAGAAGATTTACCTTAACTAATTTGTCGTATAGAACAACTTTGACGCCGCTTTTATCTAAATTACGTTTCTCCAATTCTGTGCGTAAATCTATAACCCTTAAATCGCTCAACTTGCGTCCTTCGGTGTCAGCCATGTTTGTTAATAAAATCTGAATAAAATAATACTTAAAAAATCAACGTCCATTTTCTATTGTTTATGGTTTCATTTTTATTATATTTCTTCTGACTAAAAAGAACTTTTCGAGTTTGTACTTTGATTTAAATTACATTTTTTATGTTTATTAATTTACTTTTTAAATCACATTTCATTTCGAGATTTCACCGGGAATCGAAACCGGAACCCCCTATGCGTAAAACAAACATCTT
Source organism: Micrasema longulum (assembly GCF_059751315.1). Classification (NCBI taxonomy): domain Eukaryota; kingdom Metazoa; phylum Arthropoda; class Insecta; order Trichoptera; family Brachycentridae; genus Micrasema; species Micrasema longulum. The sequence goes on from NW_028279359.1 coordinate 180,424, forward strand.
ATCCAAATATCACGGGGACCGTCTAGCAATGTTCATATTTTGCAAAAAAAGTCGGAAATTTTTATTAGACAATAATATTATGAGTAAGTTCAAATGTGTGAAGATAGGCTGTAAATTTATTTGAAAAATATAAAATCATCGTAAATTTATTGCAACAGGGGGAAATTTTTTTTAAGAAGGGAATACGAAAGTCTTAACACCTGTCATTGGCTGGTTTAAGAGGCCACTTTACACACTGTAACTTAAAATAAAAAAAAGGCATATGTATTTTTTTTTAATGTTTTCAAAAATTGCCTATATTAAAATAGGTGAAACGATTCAGTCGAATGAATCTCACCGACATGATAAAAGTTTTAGCTCTTTTACGTCACAAATATAAAAAATAGACAAGTTGAAGAAATATAGATGTTTAAACATAGACAAAATGATAAATGTTACACAGTGTGTAAAGTGGCCACTTAAGCCAGCCAGTGACAGGTTATAAGCTTTGCAATTTGCCCTTGTCAAAAATGTTTTCCCGTATTAGGAAATTAAATCAAGATTTTTATTTGACTTTGAAAAATGTATTTTATTTTATAAATAGTCTAAATTATGAAAATTTCCGCTTAAAAAAATTAAAATTCGTCTTTCTAGTATTACGTAATGTTATAATTCTTACTATTCTCATAATTAAAAAAAATGTTCTTAAAAATGCTTATTGTATTTACTTAATTATTTATATTTTCAATTACTTGCCTCACTGATAAAGTCTATGTTGAGGTGGGAGTAATTTTAAAGTATATACTCTAAGAGAGTAACACATTTTTTAACAATAATTAAGTGTGTGAGTATTTAGCACGCTATAACATGATACATTAAATGAATCACAAATTTTTATATGGGTACTTATTTTTCAAACAATATTTAACGTTTTTCGAAATGCTTGTAGACAAGGAATGGATTTCATCTCTTCTGGAGATAAGAACATGAATATTAAAAAAATACAATTGAAATAAATTCCAAATCAGTTAATTCAAAAAGACGTAGATAGATTAATAAATATTTTTAGGGCTTGTCTTGTTTTTCAGTTCTGGTTTTAATGTGTAATTTATTTTTAATTTCAACATTTAGTTTTGACTACTAACTGTAACATTATATTCTTTGAAATTGAAAGAATAATTTTTATGAACTACGAGTTTGTCGATATTTTTTGTATATCGACAGAACTATGTACATCACTAACGTTTCACATTTCTGACGAGTATCTATGGTTTGCATCATAATGTCTATTTTCTTTATTGTCTATTAATTTCCGAACATTGTTCATCTCTGCTTCATTTTATCACTTATGATCTTTGTTATTGTCTATGACCGTGTCGAAGAAGCAGTTTGCTGTCAAATTTGAAATCCTTTCAAAGGAAAACAAATATTAACTTTTTTAATCGCCTTAATTTTCAAGTAAAAATTTTCACCGTTTCTACAGTTCCCATGATGAATATGCACGGTTTAAATCAGCCGGTAGGGGGTCCCGGGGGCGGAATGCCTATGGCTGTGCCCGGCGGGATAATGCAACAAGCATCGCCGCAACAAATCCAGCAGTCCATGCCCCCCCAAGCTCAGCAGCCGTCGGAAAAATTAGACAATATTTCCAAAGTGAAGTCTCTCGTCGGACCCCTGAGGGAATCGCTCACTGTAAGTTTACTACTGCACCATCACGCTATTTCATGTTTCGTCTAGCTTTTTAAACGTATGCGTCATGTCCCATGTCTAGGGTTCCCAGATTTTGTTAGGGTCGCGTCGGAACGTTCTGGGTTGGGGAGATGACGTAGTAACAAAAAATGCCATTTTGAAATTTTTATGTTCAATTATAAAATATTTTTCTTACGCTTTATGTGGTGTTTCTTGCGGAAGAAGTGCTTACTGACCATACTTTTTATTATTATTTTACTTTGAGCAGTTTTTCCCTTTGTAGAAATCCGTGCAAGTCGTCAATATTAACTTGATACTGCAATATTGATCCTACAGTCCCCAGCAGCAGACGACATTCATCGGTCTACTGCACCGGGCTGACATCAACGATATTAATTTTTCCTCAATAAGCCCCGTCACACTATGCTCCTTGCGCTGCTCATCACTATGCTCCTCGCGCTGCCGCCCTCTCGCCCGATGTTGCCCTCTCTGCCCACACACTGCTCTACTCGCGCAATTTATCGCGACGCTCCGCACTTGTCATTTGCCTTTCTATACAATGGACGATGAAACTGTGACAGCGTGCGTGCTATGCATTTTAGTATAGCTAATTAGATCAATGCCTTACAAAGAAATATACATCATTCAAAAATGACGCGTGTGTCTTGTGTGAGCGCTCGATGCGCACTGCGACCGCGCGATTATGTGTCCAGCCACTTGCGCTCTTATTGCGTGTGGGCATGACGAGGAGCGTGACGTGCGGCATGGCGAGTAATGTTGCACATTACGTCTCTGCCTCCTTTCCTTACTACTTCCCATGCCACTCGTCGAGTGTGTGGCAGGCCCATATGGCGTTATGAGTAGAAATTGAAAATAAATACTCATATTATTTCAATAATTGACAAAAATAAATAACTTTTCTTCCTCAAAACCTATCGACTTCCACTCCATCGAGGAAAGTTCAGCCTCTATGAAGTTCTTTACATACATACATCGCTAAAAGCCTTCGCCACCTAATCTACTATTTCCTAGTCAGTGCTGCTGTGGGAGATTTTATGTTATCATACATTTATTTATTACATTTATTTATTAAGAGATGGAATAAGGAATGAGGAGATAAGACGCCGTACAAAGGTGACCGATGTCGCAGAAAGAGTGGGAAGACAAAAATGGCAGTGGGCGAGTCATGTGGCGAGACGAGAAGTCGATAGGTGGACCCCCAGAATACTAAACTGGAGACCCTACGAAAGTAAAAGGAAAGTAGGGAGACCACAGAGGAGATGGACTGACGACGTTGTCGAAATCGTGGGCCATAGATGGAAACGGACTGCCCAGGACAGAAAAACATGGAAAAATTTGGAAGAGGCCTATATCCAGCAGTGCACGGTGGTCCTGCGTCCATAGAGGGGCGGTCATAGCCTTTTGCTGTTGTAATAAATATTCAAAGCATATGCTACTGTATTTAAAAAAATACCTTTTCATAAGAATGACTAATTTCTGAAAAAAATAACTAATTTTTATTGAATTATACAGTTTATTAGCTAAATAAAATAGAAAAAAAATATTTAAAAACTGATGCTTAGTATAAACACATCAAAACCTTATAATTTCTTAATATCGGTTTATTTAGTAGGTACACAAAAATTACCTTTCGACAGAAAAATACATTGTGAATATAAAATATAAAACTAAACATACAAAAAAGTAACAATTTATTAAAAATCTAGCATGGGTGAAGTCATTTTACATAAATAAAAAAATCAGCATTCAAGCATTCAAAAATCTATATTTTCAAAAAACTTATTGAAAACCATTAGTTGCACTTTAAAAAAAAAATTAAACACATAACAATTCTAATACCTCTTTTGGCAATATAGACTTCTTCTTACAAGGCAAATACCTAATGTTTGAAATTAAGGGATCTGAAGTAAGAAGAAGTCTATGTAAGAGATCAGTATTAGATAAAGTGCGTGACATTTTTTGTGTGTTCAAAGCTTAGTATTTTTGTTGCGTGATTTCGGTGCTTCCTTAGATAACTCTCCAAGAGACAAAAACGCATGCTTAATCACCTCAAATCCATGAATAAGTATTTTCTGGACAGAAGATGGCAAGTAGTACCATGGATATTTTTGAACTATAGTAATCAATACGATTTTTCAAGTTATTTGTGTTGATATTTTCGACATCGGGTAATTGTTCGGCCAACACATGTAAAATATGCCGTTTTTTTCCACATTACTTCTATTTTTAGCTAGCCAAATGTCAAACAAGTGCATCTGCGTAAATAAACACTTGTAAAAAGATCCTAAAAAAAATCAGGCATGTAATTTTTCCTAAATTTGTTATGCGTGTGCAATGTACGGAGTGTTTGGCTCATACTAGCCCCCGGAGCAAAGTTGTGCAGACAAAAATGTATGTATCATAAATAAAATGTTCTTATAAACATTATGTAGTAAATAAGATAGGGGGCTGAGCGGGGCTAAATAGTTAAAAAAACACACATCAATTACTAATTATGAGAAATATAGAACAGTTAACATGGTGAATAATAAGCGCACTGATTACAGTAATAAGCACTTTCTTGGATGAACTCACTTTCGATGCCGAAATACAAATGAACCCTTTAGGAATCCTAGGTAGTTTTCATACTTTCAGTTAACTTGGCTATTAGTCACTAATTACCTGCAGGGACACATCATAATTCGGACATCAATATTGGAGGGCTGTGACCTATGGGGGGACGGGCCTTTAAGAAGATACATTTATTTTATTATTTTTAATTTATTTATATAGTCGGCCTCGTGGTGTAATGGTCAGCCCATTTTGCCTACCATGCAAGAGGTCTCGGGTTCGATTCCCGACTTGGTTGATGTGAAATATTTATTTGAAAGGGTGTTTTTACACTTGAATATTTCATAGTCCCTGGACGGGTACCTGAAGCGTAAGACTGATCACTGATCATCTTACCTTCATGCTACTAAAATGATCAAGATTCGCTGTGATTGGTGTACCAATGCAGTGCCCTATGCACCATTAGGTGCGGAAAGGGAATGATGATTGTATTGTCCTCATGTGAATTCAGCTTATGTCTGAAGTTCTGATTTATATGATCACTTTGTGCCGTTCTCGCCCTACGTTATCCATTTTGATTCAGCATCGAAGCTTGCAGGATCCACTGCTGACGTATAATACATAGACACGTTACTCCCTTACTTTCTGCATGATTTGCCAAATATTGGGTTGCCCTCAACAATTGGAAAAAAAAAATAATCACGATTAATCACATGCTAATATTTGTGCGAGAAAGAGATACCCGTAGTTCTTTAGATCATATTATTTATGTTTAACTCGTTACAATAGCTACAGCTACAGGTTTGGCTCTCAGTGTTATTATTTACGCAAGGACTTTGAAATTGCAGAAAAATGTACTTAAAATATTACTAAATAATATATATTGTATTGTATTTAACACGATCTTGATATATCAATATTTTCATTTCATTAATTTTTAGCCCTTTCCTGCCTGAATTTTTTAAAAATGTTTTTTTCATTACTTAGTTTTCTTTAAGAGTTGAATAAGGCAACACGTATTTTTGAACTTATTTTTATTTTTTTTATTCCGGTTTTATAACAATGGGACTTTTGGGTCCCTTCAGACAATAACTACTTATTAAAAAACAAATATTATGCAATATTATATATTTGTTCATACAATTATTCTTATTATCTAGCAATGAGACACACCGTGTGTAGCGCACAATTGTACCACTACAGTGTGTTAAAGTGTGCAACATGCACACTTTTTACTTTGTGGACACCACAAGCGTGTTTTGTCACTTTTAACAGAGTGTGTTATCGGGCACACTCACACGATTGTACTACATGAAGATAACCCCATGGTGTAAATCCACATTACCAACCTAATAATTTTATTTTCTGTGATAAAATATTATGATGAATAATATTGGAGGAGGCAATTTGATGGCTAATTTTGCAGATACATTGTAAATTACGACTTGTGTACCTACACCGAAATGTTGAAAAATCAATAGTAATACCAAAAACACAAACATAAGATTTTATGATAAAATTCAATTTTTTTTTCAAACGGTACCTCGATGTTAAGGTGATATTACTGATTACCACGATTAACACCTCGCTAAACAACTTCATACAGTACATTCATAACTTACAACACCCTGAAGCTAACTTCATGCAACACAATTTTAGATACTAAAACACCCGCTAGGCGGGTCGCTAGGTACCGTAATGTGTATATCTACCGCATACTGATGCTAACTTCACACAATACAATTTTAGTTAGTAAAACACCCGCCAGATAGCGCTGAACATTACACGTTTGTAGTGCACAATTGTGTGTGCGTGGTGATGTGATGTCCCATCGCTATTATTATCGCAGCATAAATACACTTTACAATGTGAGCATGATGAGTAAGGCCTTGATTCTATTTTCTTCAAACTATGCATTTCACACTGATCCTTTTTCTTCCGGAATATAGGACAATGTACTCCTCTTTTTTCTAGCCAAACATCACTGGGAACAGACATATTATTGTCTTTCTTCTCTCAATAGGATCACTGTACAGATCTCATGTCGTTGGAAGTGCGCTTTCGAGCCTGATGGTCCTTTGTCATCAGTCGTCATCATCATCGGTCATCAGTCCTTTGGTGATGGCTCGAGACGTCTCCGGCACATATAAATACAAATGTAAAAGTAACTCTGTAACAGTTGTCTAGTTTAAAACTTATTGTGTGTCTATGTTTTCAGGTGACTCTAAAGTCAGCAGCATCTGTTCTTCATCAGAATTACTTGGTGGATGTCGGCTCTCAGTAAGTATACTATTAAGTACCTTGAGTCAGTTTTTTTTCGATATTGTGAGCATCGTTAAAACATATTGTTTCCGTTTTATTTTTCCTCTTTCTGTTGCATTTGCAATTACTTAATTTTAGGTCAGTTTTTATTCACAGTCATGCAATAAATATGCAGTTGACTGCGATTTAGGCCCTTTTTAAGGCACGTGTTTCATACAAAATATGACATGTGTAATTCATATTGAATATAATACAAATTTCATACAAATTACGATACTTTTTTAATTCATTAAAAATATTACTCAAACATATGATATTTGATATAAAATACGACATTAATTTCATAAAAAATATGACATAACTTACAAAATTTGACACTCATTTCATACAAGTTATGAAATGTGTTTCATACAAAAGATGATATACTTTTTTTACAAAATCTAACATGCATTTTATACAAAATATGAAACTTATTTTGCTTAAAATATGATACTTATTTCATACAGAATATGACATGTAATTCATACAAAATATGACATGTGTTTCATACAAAACATGAAACTTATTTTGCTTAAAATATGATACAACTTATTTCATGCAAAATACGACATGCGTTTCATACAAAACTTATTTTATACAAAATATGACACACGTTTCATAAAAAATATAATACTTATTCCGTACAAATGATCACATGGGTTTCATACAAAATATGATATTTATTTCATACAAATTATGACATGTATTTCATACAAAATACAACGAGCATTTCTTACAAAATACAATGAACATTTCTTACAAAATATGACACACATTTGATAAAAAATATGTCACTCATTTCATGCATAATATGACACTCATTTCATATGTATGACACTATTTTCATACAAAATATGACACATATGTCTCATTTTCATAGGAATGTTTAGTAAGATCACAAGGTTTAATGCCAGATAAGTTAATACGTAATAACGTTCCCGAGAAGGCTCCAATGAAATTTGCATTTTTCTATGAAGAATAGAGAAATGTCACATTTTTAAAAACATTTTTCAAGTAATAAGGGTCTATGAAATACTGTCCAGTAAAAAACTACACTTTTGCTACTTATTAGTAGCATATAATTTTTTTTGATTTGTAATTTTCAATTTTCGCAAAAACAGTCATTGCATTGGCCACGCCACAATTCATGTTAATTTTCAACTTCATTCAAAACTGTTAAATTTTGTTTTTGAACATTGTCACGAATCTTGACGTCACAACTATCAATACCAAACATGTCGCGTTTTTCTAGTGTCATTTTTTTTTATTATTTTATTTTAAGTTATATATGAAAACATTTCTCCACACCTCCACACCATATTGATTTTGGAAAAACAATCAATTATTCTAAAGCCATTTCATATATTTTTACCCATTTGATGTTTTGTTACAGAAAGGGACTAACTTCTCCTGCACCTCGGTTTGACAAAAATATGGAAGAATTTTACTCCATTTGTGATCAAATCGAATTACACTTGGTAAAGTATTTTTTTAATATTTAGATATGAAATATTTTTACAAAATTCTTATTTTTCAATAAGCGTAAGTCAGTAATTTGATACACTGCAATTGTTGTAACATTCAACAAAATTTTTGTTGCAACTGGAATAAAATAGGAAAACAGATGTATGTCAGTTTTATTATGTTAATAATACTGCATTCCGGGAATAACTGTGGCACAACTGAAAAAAACTCATTTTACAGGAGAGCCGTAACACACACTCCTGCTATTATAGTCCTTAAAATATAGCTTGATTAAAATGACAGCTGTCAAACTAATGTGACTAGTGATGGGAAAGTACTGATCACTGACCATGTACCGATCAAATCAATTTAATCAGTTTTTCCATGCAATCATGATACTGTGTTTCCGAAAATTGATATAAAAACGCAAAAACAAGCCTATTATAGTGTGTTTAAGGCAATTATTCACCAAAAATAAGACATTTTATACTTTTTTTATGAACAACATCAAATGAATAATTTTTTATTCGATCGATTTACATTGATCATTTTTTCCCATCTTTAACATTTTTGGAAAATGTAACCTTGTAAGAACGTAGTTAATAATTAGTTTTTTTTTAGTTTTAAAACTGATTTTATATAATTATGTTGGTTTATATGTCAAGCATCGTATTAAAAAAGTAAATTAACATGCCAGATACAAATGATTTTTCGTATGTCAACATAAATCACTCCTTAGACGTTACCACAAAGTTATGTCATCACTTTTACTGACAACTGTCATTCTAATTAAGCTATAGTAAACTAACATTAATTTGCTAAAACAAAGGGACAAAATTATCTCATTTGTGCCATTGAAATTCGTTTTCAGAAATAACAATGGCATAATGATTATTGTACCATTATTATTTCTTGAAGTTTAAGAAAAAAATATATAGCAGATACCAGATAATATACAATATGAAAATATATTCAGGAACATTTCTGCATACTAAATTAAAATATTAAGATTTTGGACTTTCTCCGCAATTATCGCTCAGGTGTTATAGAAAAGAAAACATATATCAACCGGGTTGTGGTCCCGTGGCTAGTGTTGCGGACTTACAGATCAGAAGTCCGAGGCTCGAACTCCACTCTACCCCAACTTATAATCTTTTTGGTTAATCATAAGAATACAAATATTTATATTTTTCTATATAAAAAAAAAATTTATTCAGTTTTGCCGTATTGATCCAATGCGGGGCATTGTATTTATGCGGTTGAAAATAAATACGGTACAATTTCCAGAAAACGTCGGTTGCGTGTCTGCAGCAGGCGGGCTGGTCCGCCCAGCAGCTGCCCCTCCCCGTGATGGCCGGGCGCTCCGAGCCCCCTCCGGAGCCCCCGGCACCCCCAGCCCTGTCCTACCCGCAGTTCCTGGCCACGGCACGCTCGCAGGTGTCCTACGCCAAGGAGATCCACGACACGCTCGTCGCCGCAGCCCAGAATATATCCCCCACGGAATGAGACATTCATTTCATAAGTCAACGTCAAAACATTTATTTATATTTATTTTCAACCCGGAGAGCCATGTTTTCGTAATGAGGAAGTTCAGTGCTACAAGAAGTTGGATATTCAAAATGTTTTCTTATACGTGGTAAAAATTAGAGCATTTATCTTTTCATTTACGGACTTATCAAGTCCATTTAACAATGGTAAATACATTTCTTTATAGTATATACAGGTACAATGAGGAACTTCAGCCCTAGGGGAAATTGGATTCAAAAATGTTTTCTTGCACACGGTAAAAATTAGAGCGTTCAATTGTATGGTAAAATTTCTTTAAAATGTTAAAAAAAAAAAAGAAAATATTTTAATGAAAATGCACTACTTTGAATGACGTCACTGGTTCATATGAACCGTCCAATGATATTAAAGCTTTGAAGGATATCCGGTTTTGTCACCATAAATGAACCAATTGGAAGAACTGTCATAGAACAACCTCTGACGTCACACGCGGAGTTATTTCAGAAATACAGAACTTTAAAAAATCATAGCGCTGATAATACGATATATAAAAATAATAAAATAAAATTTTTGGCTTAGTTTAACATTATATTAACAAATATTTTTACAGTACACTGAACTTCCTCATTGACTTAAAAAACAGCTAAAGAAAATTAAAGCTGGGACAAAAAAATAAATACTAATTACTACCTCTCGACAAGATGTATCGTATGTATTGCCTATGTATGCCTGTATAGGCACAATTGAAATAAAATACAAACAAAGGAAATTAAAGCTAGGACAAACAATTAAATAATAATTACTACCTCAAGACAAGATCGGGTCTATCTCAGTGATTGTTTAAATCTAGAAATAGAAAAAGTTCAGATCTTGTCTCGAGTTTACAATGCGACACAATCGGGACATTGGTGCATGCGAGCCACAGTTTGTGGTGTGCTGATCAAGGAACAGCACATTATTGTTTCGCAACCGGCGGATCGGAACATTGAATGCCACTTGTTCCAGCAACGATGGTGCATCATTGAAACCACGTATTCCTTAATGGTAGAGAGGGTGCAGAAAAAATGTCGGCATTATCTGTATCTCAGGGAGTATGGATATTTCCCGTGGCTTTTCCCGACTGACTTCTTACTAGGAATGCTGGGCTACCAATCATTGTTGGGGAGAAGGGATATTCATTTGGGTGTTCACTTTTTTCAACTCATCGGTGGTCGCATACATAATTCCGATATTCTGAATGAATTCAGTCTATTTGTCCCTGATAATTATCTTTGACAAAGGCAACTCAGGTTTTTCTACCTACCACGATGCAGAACCAACCTGCCAATAGTTAGACCGGTAGGCAGAGCAATCGTGTTATTCAATCGTATCGTCTTGGATGTTGATATATTTCATGACAGTGGGATTTCTCTTAGGAGGGCAATTTCCAAATTGTAATATGTATTAACATATTACAACAGAAATGAAGAACATTTAAGAGAAAGTAATTTAGAAGTCTAGGCATCTACATGGCTTATGACCTGTCAATGGCTGGTTTAAGTGGCCACTTTACACACTGTGTAACATTCACCATTCTGCCTATATTTGAACATCTATATTCCTTCAATTCTTTCATCTGTTGATGTTTGTGTGTTGATAAATTACCTGGTCCATGAAGAAGTATAGAAATTGAAAAAATAACATTTTCAGGCGTTGCCTAGTATGTAGGTGAAATAATTCAATTAGATGAATCTCACCCGCATAAATAAAGGTTTCAGCTCTTTAACTTCACAAACATCAACAGATGAAAGAATTGAAGGAATATAGATGTTCAAATATGGGCTGAATGGTGAATGTTACACAGTGTGTAAAGTGGCCGCTTAAACCAGCCATTGAAGGTCATAAGCCCTGTAGATGCCTACACTTCCATATTACCTTCTCTCAAATGTTCTTCATCTCTGTTGTAATATGTTAATATAAACAGTTCCCCAGGGAGTTGAATCCAGTCCTTGTCTACAAAAATTTGGACAAACTCAAAATATTGTTGTAATATGTATGTCCATTTTACATGACTTTTTTCTCTTTTCTATTGAATAAATTTGATGTGTGTATTTTATGTGTTGAGAATTAATTGGATACTCTGTAATGTTCTCAGTGTAACTAGAAATAAATAAATGAAGTGAAATGAAAACACGTTCGGTGCGTGGACAGGACTCCCGTGTCCACGCAGAAATTGTAGCCTCGCATCGGTCACGGGAGCCGTGTCATGTTGGTGCTCGCAAGGTTCCCAACCAAATATTCAACAGCGTGTCTACAATTGCTGTTTTTTAGTTTTAGCACTGCAAGAAATCTGTCAGTGTTCGTCATATTTTAATATAGTTTTAGCGTTTGAAAAGAATGCAGTGAACGTGTTAAGCCATTTAGTAAAATTAACATAAATATGGAGTCAACGTTATTTAAAATTGTACTGTGAAGTTTCTCAAAAATCTATTAAAAAAATCATAAAAGAGGTTTTAATAAAAATAAACTACTTTGCACCGTCGCAGGTTTATGTGACCGCATGTTTAATATAGCCAATAAATTGTCAGTATACCCCTTAAATTTTAATTTTTTACTCGACAAAAGTCTTTTCTGGTCTTCCTTATTCATATTTTGGACATGATACATACTCCTGAAAACATCCTATTTCCGTTAAATTGTTTCAATAGATGAGATTTCGAAAAAAATTTATCTGATAATTGGAATTGATGGTTTCCACCAGAATACATTTTTGTTTAGATTCATAATTGAACCTGATAGGTGGCGCTGCAATCTTGATTTTCCTTTGGGCAACAGCAAATCACTCGACGACAAAACGAAAAGATTGAAATGTCGAACTCAATGTCAAATGTCACGAAAAAACGTTTGCTAAACCAGCTAATAGCAGGCAAGCCAACGTTCAGGCTGGACGACTTTGTACCATGAGGAAGGTTATCGGTTTTTAAATTTTGTTTATTTGTTAATGGACTATTGAACTAAGCCAAAATTAAAAATAAAATAAATTGTATCGCATTATCAACGCTACAATATTTCAAAGTTTTGTATTTCTGAAATAACTCCGCACGTGACATCAGAGGTTCTCTTCCGCTTATTCTCGATCCGTTCTGCCCATCGGTCCATTCGCGGCAAGCAAATCAAAAATCTTTCATAACTCTCTTATCACCGGTTGATTCATATGAACCTGTGACGTCGTTCAAAGTAGTCCGTTTTTATCAGAATGTTTTTTTAATTATTTTTTGTACATTTTCAGGAAATTGCCGTACAATTTAATGCTCCAATTTTTACCGCGTGCAAGTAAACATTTATTGTATCCAATTTCCTGTAGGGCTAAAGTTCCTCATTTGTGGAAACCTGTTATTGGTTCTGAGTTTATACAATATATCTGTTGTTTTCTATAAATATGTATGCAGAACTATACATAAAATGAAATAACTCCTCATATTTTGTATTTGTGAATCCATGTAAAAGCCTGATGGGCTTAAAAAAACAATTGTACAAAATGTAAATAAATTAATTTTATAAATTGAATGCATATTTTTATAGATGTATATTGAAAAAAAAAGACTTTCGTAAGACATGTTTTAAAATAACTTTTTATTTATTTATATTTACGCCCAATGGACATTTTTAAGGACAAATTTGTGCATAGAAAATTATTATAAAGGAAAGTAGAAAGACACACTGGTATATAGTAGACTCGGTGGGAGTGGAAGCGGGAGAGGTGTGTTGACAATTGAATTTGATTCAGTGATCGTTTGAAAGAAGACAACTTCTTATCAAAGAAATCAAGACTGGTATGTTTGTTGGCAGACCTGCGAATTCTGGGCATAGGGGAATGAAAACCATAGTTAGTTCTATGGTTATCGGTATAAAAGAGGAAGTTTTGTCTGATGTTTCTAGTTGGGATATTTAATTTTATTGAGCTCAGTAGTTTAGGCGCATTAAAGAGTGAGTTGAGAATTTTAAATAGGACTAGAAGGGAATAGGCTAGACTAGACAGGTCATAAGCCCTGTAAATGCCTAGACTTCCATATCTCTTCTCTTAAATGTTCTCCTTCCCTGTTGTAATTTGTTAATTTATGTAATTGTTATGAAAAAACCAGCATTTTTCTGAGCGATGATAAAAAATGTTTTAATCTCGACTATAAATTTGAGTTATGCAGTGGTGGATTGCCGTCGATGATATACATTTCATCATCATCATTCCCACCAAATGGTGCATGGGGCACTGCATTGGTACACCTGTAAGAATTAGGTTGTAGAAGGTTAGAGCGCCTACCCTTTTTCTTATTGATGATCTTAGATCATGGGCTAGAAAGCAGTGTAATGCTCTGGAAAAAAGCACCTGGTCGGCACCATGTGAAGGAACTGATAAAAGGTACTCGCAAAGTTTTGCTTTTGAACTAATAAAGCTCAGCCGAAATCGAGTAAGGGTTATCACTAGAGCCCGCCCAGGGCACTGCACATTGAACTAACACCTTGCTAGAATGAACCTTTCCGAAACTTCTAGATGTAAGTTCTGCAGTGCGGGTGAGGTAACACCTATCCACATTCTATGTGAATGTGATGCTTTACATCATAAAAGGAGCCTCATCCTCGGGGGACTACTGGTTAAACTTGAGGATATTAAAGAGCTCACCCCCCCTACCTATTAGTGCAATACTTAACAGATCTTTTTTACTTTAGAGGGGGAGATTTAGCAAAATGTAAACTCTCGCCTTTCAGACAGTAGCCAGGCTCTTTATAAACCTGGGCTTGGAGGGCGAGAAATTTTATATGAATATATAAAAGTGTGTAAAATAAAACTGTCCTTAAAAATTGTGTCCCGCCAAAAAGTCTTTAGACTAGTGGGTAATTCATTATATTGTTTAAAACACCAAATAAACGCTGTTCTGCAGCAGTGAATCTGAAATAAATATTTCATGTTAAACATCGAACCCGAGACCTCTTGCATGATAGGCAAGTGCGCTGCCCATTACACCACGAGGTGAAAATATACATTTGCTAACATTAATTGCAATGTTTGACCACGAAAATAACGCTTCAAATATAAATGAGAATTTTATCTAATTATTTCACCAAAATTAACAAATGGAAGAATTGATGAAATACAGACTGACATAGTATTGGAAGTTGTGTGTTAATAACAAGAAATTGTATTTAAAAACATATTTAATTATAATATAATTGAGGCATTCATGTAGCGTAAAATATATAGAGTAAAAAAATTATCACAATCACAGAGGTTATACATTTAAAACATGTACATATTAAACTATGAGTTAATTAGAGTTTGATTCTGTATCCAAATTACAAATAATATGTAACTAATATTAGCGTTTATCGCAACTGAGAGGGAAGACATTTCAAGAAGGAAATATGCATGTTTAGGCATTTACAGGGCTCCGTACTTAGCATACAGAAGCGGAGAAGCAGGTTGAAATCTTCTAAGAGTCGTATCACAGTCTCATTGCTTTACAAACATCTTCCTTTGCCTTTTGAACTGAAACAGAAATATTTATTAATTATTTTGATTCAACACTTTATATACATATAAGGGCGGGCATATTGCCTTGAGGCAATTTCTTCCTACCTACCCAAACCGTTCAGTTTGAGAAAATTACAAGTACATAGACATATAGTGAATCTTACAATTTATACAAAATTAAAAACAAGATTTACAAAAAATAAAAATAACACTATACAATGAAGAGAGGAGAGGGGATGGGAAGGAAAGAGGAAGGATAAAGGAACAACTTAAATATTGAGATAGTGACATTTCAATCTTGACTTAAATTTTTTTTTTTTTTTTTTAAATAAAATAAATATTTGCGTTCTTATGATTTACCCAAATATTTAATTTTGAGGGCCATTTTCAACGAGTTGTAAATAACTCACTATTAGAAAATGGGAATTAAGTTGGGGTAGAGTAGGATTCGAACCACGGACCTTTGGTCCGTGAGTCCGAGACACTAGCCACAGGACCACAACCCGATCTAAATGTCAATAAAGAAGTCTCTAACATTGGTGGGTAGATTATTCCACAATCGAGCAACCACTACTGTGAAAGAGGCAAGAAAATTAGAGCGATGAAAGGATATTAAAAGGGTTCTCTCGTTACAAGAACGAAGAAATGGTCCGTGTTGTGATAGAGGTTGGAAGAGCTCTCTCAGATAAACAAGTGGGATTATTTAAATATTAGTGATAGAATGTGAATATTTCTTCCTTGCCTGATACTGAGCCAGTGTAGTTGCGTGCGATATGCGGTTATGTGGTCGAATTTGCGAAGATCAAAGATATAACATATACAAACATTCTGCAATCGTTCCAACTTATCAAGTAATTCAGAGTTAGTATCTGGATAACATACATCTGCATATGTATTCATTAAAATTTACCATTGCTCTATTTCACCGTAGGGTTAGGCTGAGAGGATGGATCGCCACACGTCTATCCTGACATACATTCCTAGCTTCTTCCAGATTCATCGTGACCTTCGGTTGTGTCTGCTTTTGACATGACCAGACTTAAAATTTTAGTTTCTCTAATCTGATTATGCCACGTCTTTCTTGTTCGTCCTCAACATTAACATCCATTCTCTACATATCCATATCTGTTTTGCCATTCTTTCGTCATCCGTTCGGTCTGCATGACCAAACTGTCTCAGTGACCCTCTCTCGATATTATCAATTATGCCCATGGCTCACTAAATGCAGTGTACATCGATCGTCTGTTCCATGAAAGTAAGGTCATGAGCCCTTCACTTCAGGTGCCAGTCCAGGAACATGAAATATCGCAGTGAGAGTACTTCCTCCATATACTCGAATCCGTTTTAAAGACTGTGGGTCTTCTCATCGATTTCACTCGTACAAAAAAGCAACTTTCAAAATTTTCTTTTATTGAGGAAACATACAGTACAATTACATAGTTTTATAGTACATACATTTGACTTAATTCCAATGGACCAGTGATGTTTCCATATTAGGTATATTATCATTACACGTAATCTTAATTCTATGATCTAAGGTTATTAATTAACTATTTTTAGTGCAAAAAAGAAGGAAAAAAAAAACATAAATGAAAGTAGTTTTAAAAATTAATATCTAAGTAAAAAAATTAATACATTAATTAATTTTGAAGTATTTTTAAAAGTTTGTATATCTTACTACTAACGTATTTAAATAAATGGAAATAATATAAAATTAAAAGGTATGAATTGATATAAATAAGAATAAAAAAATCATGCTTAAATGCAAAAAAAACACATTTTCAAATAGGAAAAACATATATATATAAATAGGTGCGAAGGTTTTCACGGTCACTGTTATCAATATTATGTATCTTTTTTGGGTGATACCGTGTATGTTGGATTTGATCCGACGTTTCGGCTACCATTGCAGGAGCCACCTTCAGGGAAAACTGTGTTTTCTCACACAGTTTTCCCTGAAGATGGCTCCTGCAATGGTAGCCGAAACGTCGGATCAAATCCAACATACACGGTATCACCCAAAAAAGATACATAATATTCATATATATATACTTTATGGAATTCAAAAAAGAAACAAATGAGAAAAAACAAAAAAGAAGAAAAAAATAAATAAAAGACAATAAATTTAAGTTGATTTTAAAAATATCTTCAAAAATAATGACACACTATAGTAAGAAAAGCAATATGTATATAATTTTTAGAAGCAATTCTAAAAGTAATTAAGAGTAGTTTGAAAGTGTAAAAACATGTCAAGCGTAGCTGAGAAAAAAAAAGAACAACAAGTATATGAAGTAATTTTTAAAATTTGAAAAAGCAATATTGAGAGAAGATTTTAAACCAAAGGTAGTTAATAAACTGCCCTACGAAATCACCCAACCTTTAGAATACCTAGTGTCAATACGAACTATTGCCAGAATTCGTTTTTACACAGATCGTGTTCCACTTTTAACAGCTTTTTTAACCATATAGATATATATCATACAGGATTACAATTATTTAAAAATAGTGTATTGAAAACTTTTGAATAAAACTCCGGTTGGTCCCTTTTTCTCTTATATCACTCAAATTACATACATTAATATTATTATTATAAATTAAATTTCTCTTTTGAAATTTTGTATTACTACTAAAATCGCTTTAATGAAATTTTATCGACTTCTCTTGGTTTAAAATCTTCTCCTTATATTGCTTTTTCAAATTTTAAATTGATTACTTGCCATACTTGTTATTCCTTCTTTATTTTTTCTTTTTTCTCTGCTGCCATTGGCATGTTTTTATACTTGTTATACTTTTAAACTACTTTTAATTACTTATATTATAAATAAAATCAATATATTGCTGCTCTTACTATAATGTGTCATTAATTTTGAAGATGTTTTTTAAATTGACCTAAATTTAAATTTACTGTCTTATATTTCACTTAAAGATTCTTCGCATCGTTTCTTTGAATCCCTTAAAATAAATATGTGTTTATGTTTTTCCTTTTTAAAAAAAAATGTTATTACTATTTTATTTTATTTTTACATCTGAGTATGTTTTTCATTCTTTATTTCCATTCTTAATTCTTAATTACTCTTACAAATTTTCTTCATTTTTTAATATTATTTCCATTTGTAAATACTCACTACAAACTACAAACCTTAAAATATATTTTTTTCACTTAAATTTAAATTTTCAAACAACTTTCATTTATGTTTTCTTTTTCCTTCTCTTTTTTATACTTTCATAATTAACATTAGATTTAATTGCTTTTTAATATGGAAACTTCACTGGTCCATTAGAATTAAGTCTAATTGTGTAAAATATTAAACTTTGTAACTGTACTGTATGTTTCCTGAATAAAAGAAAATAAAAAAAAAAAAATAATAATAATAAAATTAGTGAGTATAAATAGTACTTTTTTATCAAGACTTTAAGTACTCGCTGCCGGGACATGTATATATCCTATAAGAAAGCTTTTCAATAATTTACCATTAATATTACACAAAGAAATAAGATTTAAGACTGAATTTAAATAATACGTTCCTCTAAAAATAAAATTAGTTTTTATTTCAGGGATCAGAAATAACAATAAATTTGATAACCTACGCTTTTATATATCGCACCTTTGATAAAATAGTCATTACTCACAATACAAGAATTACCAGGAGAGCCCAACAACTAAAATAACATTTTGAATAATATAACTGAAATCACTCTAATAAATTTAATATGGCAACCGGTTTCAGAACAAAACTGTTCCTTTGTCGAGGCTACAACAAATTTAAATATAGTGGAATCCAAATATTAGATTCGCAGACAAAGCTATCATTCCGTTCTAGTTACATAATCAGTAAATCCCAAAACTGTCTATACAAATAATAAGCATATTATGATCAAAATTTGCCTATTGTTATCATTACATGGATATAAAAAAATGAAAATTCTTTTTAATTTCTACAAAATAACCCTACTGTTTAAAACATTATATGCAGGTCTAACAATGTAATTCTTATGGCGGCTGTACACACTCGTCGAGATTGTCTCGCCGAGAGCCTCGCCTGATGAGGCTCTCGGCGAGAGCATATCTGTACTCACTCGTTTTTTCAGTAGTACTAAATATTCCCGCAGTAATGGACATAGAAATTGCTGCTGCTGTTTCGTTGCCTTAGTTCTTGTATGTTTAATCGACCGTTTTGCAAATTTTACAAGACATTTTATTTGTTTTTAAAATCAAATAAGTAAAATCAGTAAGTGGAGATTGGCACTCAAAAAATACTATTTAGTAACGGAAAAAAAAAATCTTTAGCTACATGGACGCGTAATAAGAAAATGAACATATTGGAATTCATAACTCAATTTTCTAAAAATGGTTGTTTACACATACAATCTACATTTAAAAATGAGTCCATGAAATCGAATGCGAACCATATCGGCTTATAAACTGATTCAGCTGCAGCTCCAGACTGCATAGATCCAATAATTTTCTTTTATGTGGCCATTAGCGAATAACTCTTCTTTTTGAAAAAGTGTGTACATTCAACAGTGTTTTGAGTAGGTCCAAATGCTTGCAGACTGGCTGGATTTTCTCCCTAGGGAGTTGTTCATATTTAAATTTGTTGCAACAGAGAGGGAAAACATTTTTGAGAAGGGAATATGGTAGTCTAGACATTTACAGGGCTTATGACCTGTCATTGGCTGGTTTAAATTTAAATATGAACAACTCCTTAAGGAGAAAATCCAGCCAGTCTGCATGCATTTGGACATCCTCAAAACATTGTTTAATTAACTACCTGGTAAAAGAAGAAGTATACAAAATTGGAAAATTGTTTTCAGGCGTTGCCTAGTAGGTGAATTGGTTCAGCCGGATGAATCTCACCCACGTGATAAAGGTTTCAGCTCTTTTACTTCACAAAAGTCAACAGATGGAAGAGTTGAGGAAATGTGGATGTTCAAACATAGGCAGAATGGTGAATGTTACACAGTGTGTAAAGTGGCCACTTAAACCAGCCAATGACAGGCCATAAGCCCTGTAAATGCCTAGACTCCCGTATTCCTTTCTCAAAAATGTTTTCCCTTTCTGTTGCAACAAATTTAAAGTGTGTACATGCTCCCTCTCGTTTTCCTCGCGAGACCCAACGAGATCCTTTGACTCGGGCGCACAAAACCGACAAGCGACCGAGACGTCTGAGACCGACCGAGGCGAGGCACGAGAGAGCGAGACTCGACGAGAGCACTGTGTACATACTCGATCTCGGCCTGTCTTTGGGTGTCTCGACGAGTGTGCACAGCCGCCATCAGACAATAGGTTGGTACGTAAATGGGTTTTTACCTGAAGCATAGCTGTAAGACTATATAAAATGTATTCTGTTGCGATTTATCTCATTTATTTTGTGATTTATTCACGTAACCCGTTAAGTTATAAGACTATAAATATAAAGTTTATCATATATAACCCTGCATATCATGACAAACAAAAGAAAAAAAACGTGTGGATTTTATCTCTTTAAGAAAAGATGATAATTTAGAGCGCTTTAACAAGTTGTACTTAAAAATTCGCAACCTCTCTTACGCAAAATCTTGAAAAATAATTAATTAACTTAGAAAGAGTCAACAGTTTCATTTATCTAGGTTCTCTCGTCAGCGATGGTGTTGGGTGTGAAGGTGAAATACGGCGACGTATACGAATTGGCAAAAATGCTATGAGTCGCCTGGTGAAGATTTGGAAGAATCACAGTATAACCATTAAAACCAAAATGAGACTGGTGAAGGCCTCGGTTTTCTCAGTGTTCATGTACGGTGTGGAGTGTTAGACACTGAGGGAATCTGAAAAGAAAAAAATCGAAGCTTCCGAAATGTGGTGTTGGCAGCGAATGCTGCGGATTCCGTGGACGTCCAGATGTACGAATGCATCTATACTCCAGAAACTGGACATAAGAGAAAGACTAACATCCATGTGCGAGAAAAGAATCTTGCAGTTCTTTGGACATATTTCCAGGGGGAACTCTGATAGTTTGAAGAAAACTATTCTCCTGGGAAGTGTCGAAGGGACAAGGTCGCGTGGACGTCAACCGACAGAATGGAGTGGCCTAGTCACTGAATTATCGGAATCATCACTGACGAATGCTTATAGAAGAGCACACCGTTCCAGATGGAGGGAGACTGTCCACAGACGAGCCATGCCTGGAGTCAGGCGTGATCACCATCCTCAGATATGAGGCACGGATTGAAGAGAGAGAGAGTACTATAATTGTTACTATAATATATTATATATATTTTTTAAATGTAGCTTTAGAACCAGGTATGTTTGTATCTAGTGAAGCTGCTATGATTATTTGCTTGCAATTCAATTCGATGTCAAATACTTATTTAGTTTTATTTTGCATTGCATGTATTTACTATTATTTTTTGCCAATAAACGCTGTATTTTGGCAATGAACCTTACCTGAATATGGACATATTTTTGTGTACTTTGTGTATTCATTAACCTGTCATTCTACCTGATATTTAGAGTCTACATTACGAAATGGGTCAAACAACTCTTGGGAGTAATGTAATGTTGGCTACAAATAAATATTTTACAATAATTACGCACTTTGATCATAATGAGGAAGTTTTGTGATTTTAAAATTACTCCGCTTATAATTTTTCCGTGAGTTGCCCCGATTGGTGGGTTGGCTTTCCGGTGACCGGAAATGTACAACAACAGCCTGCTATTGGTGGATTTTGGAGAACTAGTGACATCGTTCAAAGCAGTTCATTTTTATCAAAATCATTTTTGAAACATCACCGTATACATAGAATTAAGAATAGTCCAGAAACCGCAACGCACATCAAACAGGAGGGGACTTTATTACTCATAAATGAGTAGGTTTACGTATTGACCCATTAGTTTCTTTGTAGATGTCGCTCAGTACGCAACTCCTGATTTGAATTCAACTATGCCGTGTTGTGTCCTTTTAAAGTGTAGAAATACTGCTAGGATCTTAAAGAAACAGGATGCAATCCAATTTCATGTGTAATTAGCAAATGAATGTGTACATAACAAATGCATTACTTAAAAATTTAATTATTTTTCCATCTGTCAGATTGTCAAAGAAACAAAATGGAAATTTTGTTAGTGTTGCCAGGGTAGTAAATTTTTTGACCCTACTTTGTTCATCTAATGAGAGAATTTATGAAAATTGGATCTCGGATTCAACAACTCTGTGGTGGACATTTGACTGACATTATCTTCAAAACATCAAATGTTATTTAACATGATATAAAAATATCAGTTTTATGTAAAATAAAATTAGTTTTATATTTTAAGTTTAAAGTTCATTAATTAAATTACTCTTATTAAATGACCCTTTACTTATCTACTCTGTTGTGTCAATCAATGTTTCCATGTGCACAATAAAATTTGAGAGAAATTATCAGATTGCTTTTTTTTTACCTTACATTTGTGTTATGACTTTTTTTCCCATCAAGCAACATTACGCTGCGACCTCACGAATGCGCGCGGTGAAAGTAGGGCATAGTGGGGGAATTATTGGACACAGTCCTATGTATTCAAATATGATTCTACGCTCCTTCTGGACTATTCTTAATTCTATGGCCGTATAATTAAATGCTCTTATTTTTACCGCCCATAAGAAAACCTTTTTTATACTTAATTCCCTGTTGCACTGAACTTTTTAACTGCGCAGATTCCGGATGCACCGTCTAGTTGTGGAATTTTACCCTCCCATTTTTATTTGTGATATGGTCGACGCAAAACAAATGTTATTTTTCTTTGTATAAAATAATTGATATGTTACTAATACATAATATGACTTTATTTACATTTAATAAAATGTGTTTTCCATTTATGTTTTACAAAGACAAATAATGATAATGTTCTACAGTTTGTCTCTTACGGTATTCAATGTTTCTGTTGACAATATTACTAAGCTAGACTTGACAGAATTATTTCCTACTCTTTGTTAAAGTGGGCATTTTTGTAAAAAACATTTGTATAAATATTTTTGTAAAAAAAATAGGGCACTGCATTTATACACCAATCGTAGCGTATCTTGATCGTTTTTGTTACATGAAGGTAAGGTGATCATTGATCAATCTTACGGTTCAGGTACCAGTCTAGGGACTATGAAATATTCTAGTGTGAAATCACCCCTTTAAATAATATTTCATATCGACCATGCCGGGAATCGAACTCGAGACCTTTTGCATGGTAGGCAAATGCGCTGACCATTACACCACAAGGCCGACAATTTTTTTAACATTCATTTAATTCCTGCAAAACTGAAAAAGCAGTTTTTTTGCAGAGTTTTCTCTATTCAAATATTTTAGTAACACATATAATGTACAGATAAAAATAAAAAATCTTAAACATATCAACCAAATAAAAGAAAAAAAAAAAATTAGTAAATAAAGTCCCTTTTTTGATACCGAAATATATGAAAAATAATAAATAAATATCACTTTTTTGAACACCGTTTTAAACTGTTTGGTTTTCTTTTCTTCTTCTTTTTTTACACACTAAACTTAGAATTTATTACTCCTTTTTCTACACACTAAACTTAGAATTTATTACTCCTTTTTCTTACTACAATATAGAGTGAGTTTCTAGAAACCATATCTCCATTATCATGTCAATTTTGTCTTTATGTTTATATCCTTTTTCTATTGATTTCAATGATACTATTATTTTTAATTTTTTTATTTTCTATACTACTATATTTTACTATTATTTTGTTGATATTAATGATACTATTATTTTGTGTATTTGATTATGTATGAATCTAAATTTGCGTAATTTATATTTATATCTGATTATCTTTTTTGCATTGTATTCTTTGGAATTTTATTATTCATTACTTATACCTTGTTTTTCTGGATTGTTATTTTATTGTATCACACATCATTATAATTTAATCTACCTAATTTTACAAAGTATTTTTTATTGTTGATTATTATGGCTTGACACGGGCATAGCCTAAAAAGCCTCAATAAGTTCATTAATATTTAAACGAGTGTAATTTTGAATGAATAAATAAATACATTTAAAAAAAACATGAATTATTACTGGGCGTCTATTACAATAGGAAGTTAACATTTAACTTCGATTTTGTCTACAAAATAAAATTAAGTTTTCTGTGTGAAGAATAGAATATGCATACAATTTTTTTTAAACAGTTTAATTTTTTTACGAATTCCACATTTTCACACATAAATTTCGATTTGACTTTTTACTGTCTCAATATGTACCGATGAAGATAGCGTTTGTAATCGAGGCCCTGGACTAGCACCTGAGCACAAGATTGATCAGCTTACTCCCCCGAATATTTAAAATATGTCCCATTTACTTTAGCATTTTGATTACAAACTAAACAAATGTACTAATGAGAAAGAAATTAAAGATCTTGGGATTGTTTTAGACTCGAAACTACTTTTTGAATCGCATATCAATAAAATTACCTCAAAAGCATTGAGAATGTTAGGTTTCATAATCGAATGAGTAAACACTTTGATAATCCAAAGGCCTAATTTCATTATATTATACGTTTGTTAGAAGCCATTTGGAATACGCATCTCAGATATGGAATCCCCAGTATGCCATATATATAACAAGAATGGAAAACATTCAGAACAAATTTATAAAATACCTAAAATACAAAACCGGTATTTCTTATGTATCAACTCTTGCTGCTTCCGCCTACCATGGAATCACTTCTCTACAATACCGCAGAGTGTGTGCGACCAACTACTGCTTCACAAAATGATGACAGGAATAGTTGACTGTGCAGAACTACTTAGTTTAATAACAATAAATGTGCCAGACAGGATTTGTAGACGGTACCACCTGTTTCATGTACCAATAAGTAAAACATTGTATTTTAAAAATGCTTTTTTTCGTAGGACTTTTTCACTGTACAATACAAAATTCAAAGACAGACTACACAAACATCACTCTGTCAGCTATAAATATGACACTAAAAATGCATTATGTAACTTAGTAGACATTATAAAAATAAATATGTACATCTCCCTTCCTCTCCTTATCCTCTCTTCATGCATCCTTGTTCTAATACCGTCCAATTTACAATAACTTACTCTTCTTTTTAAAAAAAATATTTTATTTGATTATTAAAAAATATATACATTAAAATAACATTTTTATATGTATAAACTTATTTGTATTTATATAATATGTTATATATCATCTTTACTAACTTTGTATACTTTGTGGAAATCTGTTATTGGCTCTGAGCTTATACACTATATCTATTTTTTTACTATAAATATGTATGCAGAGCTGTTGGTTTCCCCAAAAAAAATAAATGTAGTGCCCTATACACATTCAGGTCTGGTGTGATAATGATGGCGGAAGTGTGTAGTGGGATGTGCATGCTAGAGTTATTAGTGTCCTGATGTAGGTACGCTTACAAGTGGTTGTATGCAAATATTTACTAACGTGTATTGAAATGTTTGACCATAAAGTCTATATAGCTTTAAATATGAATAATAATAAAATCTGGTGCCGCATTAAGTGATAGAATTATATTTTTACTGTCTGGTGACCCCCACCTCGGGTCACAAGTAACATTGTGAGGTTTATCATCCGTTATTACTCATTCTATTATTGTTAACACTCTGCAAATAACATTGCAAACTTTACCTCATAAATGGTTTTTATTTATTTTAAATGATAACATTAATTGACGATATGGTTTCTATTCCTGAACTTTGGAAGACAGTGTATCAACAGTCATTATTGATAACAGCGAAATTAATTTGATTTCTAAAGAAATGTATCAGAATTTAAATATCATTACAAGTGCAAATATTTACTTAGTTATTAAAAATATAATCTATCATCATTTGAGGGGTTTAAATGCAAAACCACCACTGTCTATGATCACCGTATTTAGGAAGACCAATTGTTTGTTTTGATTAAAACCAAAAGAACTCAACAAAATATAAACACTCGTTCAGCTACACAAATTAACTGTATTGTCCCATTTGTATCAACCGCCTTTGGCAATATAATGTAATTATTATTTTTTTTATTATATAAATAAAAGACGAGTGATACTTTAATCCACAAATTTGGAAAATCCAGTGACCGGTTTCATCGCTTTCGCAAAATCTTCGAGACTGGTATCTTTATTAAGGAGTTCAATGTATTTATACAAAACAGAGTTAAGGATAGATAATTCAAAATTATATGAAAGTAAATAAAAAATAAAGTTGTTTTTATCTTAAGGATCATTATCAAAATTTTTTCGGATTAACTAATGAGTTGATATAATGCTATTTTAATGAGTTGAAGTATTTTATTTTTAGTGCCTAAAAATCTATGACAATTATGTGTGAAACAAAATATCGGCCAAATGCTCGCCACGGCTTCAATAAGCCAAGAACAATTCAAGAGCTAAAGAATGAGATAATTCTACACATTAACGATATTGAATCTCAATTATGCCTCAGCGTCATTGAAAATATGGACCATCGGATAGAGCCAAAGCCGTGGCAAGAATAGGAAATACATTGAGCAATATTAATTTCTGCATCATCATCATCATTCCCTTTCCACACCTAATGGTGCATAGGGCACTGCGTTGCTACACCAACCGCAGCGTATCTTGATCGTTTTTTGTTATATGTAGGTAAGATGATCAGTCTTACGCTGCTACGTCTTGTTCAGTAACTAGGAAATATTCTAGTATAAAAAAACCCTTTAAAATAAAAAATTCATGTCGGGAATCGAATCCGAGACCTCTTGCATGGTAAGCAAACGCATACTCAACTCAAAAATGACCATCTCCGACTATCGCCTTTCATATATTTTACACCGCACACCTGTCTTGGATTGATTTCAACTTTTTAATATTATATAGAGAAGTTCAACAAGAACACATTGCGTGGTGGATTACGGGTATATTTATTCAGTATTCTGATTGTTTACATCAACAAACATTTATTACTAACATTATTGATTACAAATGAGAGTGGCTACTGATGACACTGTTGCCAGTTCAGATAGGGGCTCCCTTTGGAAACCTGATCAATATCAGGTGATATAGGATGCTAACTTAGTCGATAATGCTACATTAAATAATGTGCTATGGTAAACTAATGCAGGAGGCACAGATAAAGCTGAATATAGCAGCGAACTATAGGTCTGCTGACCTGTCAGCTCAATCTCCATGGGGAATAATATTAATTACAGATTGTTCTCATGACCCCTAGCACTGACCATTCACCCTCAGTGTAATATTTTTGATTTGTCGTAAATCGTCTCTCTTTTTCGATGTGACATGTTACAGTTTATTTATTTAACATAGAGTGCATTATATTAGGAGATAAGCATCATTATCAAACTCTTATCTGCACACGGTGGTACGTAGGGCACTGCGCTGTTAAATCAAATGCAGCGTATCTCAATCACCTGTCACAGGAGGGTAAGGTGATCAATCTTACACTTCAGGTGCCAATCTAGGAACAGTGAAGTACTTAAGTGAAAACCACTTAATCCTAGATCACTAACCATTCGTCTAATAGACTCCGGACACCCCGTGCTTTTGCTGTTTCAATAAGTTCCCTCCGCCCGCCTCCCTGCCCACTTCTAGTACCTTCCTAAATAGTGAAATTATTTAGTTACCCACACGCATTGATTGCGGACGCACTGTAATTAGATCGGGATATATCGCTTAGTCGTCGTCTGACAGACGAAATGTTGGTAGTTCTGTTACTTTTTTATCCTCATATATTTAAACATAAAATTTATATGTTTATATAATTGAAGATTTCCAAGAAGGCAGTAGTCAACTAAAAAGTAGAACTACTGAGTAAGTTGCCCCGCCGAAAACGTCGCATGACGAAATACATTCGCAAGGGCTGCAAAAGGCCCGGATACAGACAAACTGAGATAAGCATAATAGACAAAATCAAGAATGTTCCGTCTGCCTTGGTGGTCCTTGTTCTACATTATCGTTCATTCTTGCTATATATATCCGTTTCACCATTCTTTCGTCATCCATTCGTTTCTGAAATCTGTACTTTAAAAAATGTATTGATTAATTTACTAGTATTTATTTTAAACGCTATTATTTGTACTTTGGCAGTACATATATTACTACTATGTAACACATCTATTAGAAAAGTTTTACAACTCATTAAAACGTTTAGCTGGTTACTTCAAAAGAATTCAATAATACATATAAGTTTTATCCCTTTGAAAGCAGTATTATATAGACTAAGTATATTGAATTGCTACACAACTAAAGTGAGTGCTACAGTAATTGGACACTCTAAATTTAATGGTAAAAATAAGTAAACATAAAAATTCATCTTCATAAAATAGTCTCTTTTTTGTGTGTTTTTTCTTAAAATGAACGCATTACGCATACTTATTTTTTACCATTAGATTTAGAATGTCCAATTACTATAGCACCCCCCCCCCACCCCCAAACAATCCATCTCAGAGACCCTTCCTTATCTCATCAATTATACCTGTCGCAGACCTGTACTTTCGCCTGATTTCCGTCCATTATTCGTTACCCAGCCAATATTTCCCACATTCGTTTCCAAACTACAGCCCCTGGGCCAAATCTGGCCCGCGACAGCTAATGGTTGTTGTTATAAATTGGATAAAAAACCACTTCTATTTACTTGTAGGTAAAGCTTAATGACAAGTATAATACGCAGAAAATTTAACTTAAGCATGAGTAACTAACTAATATATTGTAAACACATATAAACATTATAACATATAAACACATAAACATTATAACATATAAAATACTATGAGATTTATGTAATTGTGATTTTCCACTGACAATAGTTTATAGTTGTGGACTAATTTTAGCTGTACCAATTATCAAAAGAGATTTAAGATGCTCATGGGTTAACTTAGGTCTGTAAACATTATTTGTGTACTTCATTTCAAGTAGTACCAAAAATAGAAAACAGGCCACGAGCAAATTTATGCAAATTATCTCTCTGAATCTTAAACTATAAAATTCCAACAATGATGAATTTTTACATTTGTCCTTAATTTTATCACTGCACTGTAAATTGATAATTTCAATGCTTCAGCTGAAAGAATCTCATCCACATAATAAAGGTTTCAGTTCTTTTACTTCATAAAAGTCAACAGATGGAAGAGTTAGGGAAATGTGGATGTTTGAAAATAGGCAGGATGGTAAATATTACACAGTGTGTAATGTGGCCACTTAAACCAGCCAATAACAGGCCATAAGCTCTGTAAATGCCTAGACTTCCATATTCCCTTCTCATAAACGTTCTCCTCTCTTTTGCAACAAATTTAGATCTCAATAACTCCCAAGGTAGAAACTCTAGTCTATCTACAAACATTTTGACATTTCACATTGTTGAGACCTTTATTCACTCTTGTCTTAAATTGCTCCACACAAAGTGGTTTTTTTTATTTGTATTTACTCACCTTTAGGAATAACCAAACATTTCCTGAGACGCATAAGTTATATAAAGGAACCCGTCTTCGTCTGCATGATCCTGGTAGGCTTGTGCCATTGTTTGGCTCATACTCAACATGGAACGGTTATTGACAAGAAGGTACACGGCCTGAAATCAAATAATTTATTACTTTTAACCAAACTCGTCAAATTAAGGGTAATCCGAGGAAGCTCCTAAAACAGGCAGCAGCTGAAACATCCTATCTTTAACGATTACTTAGTAAATTTATAAGTATGTATATTATATTTTAGGGGTTCAAACTGTCAGTAGGGTCCCAGTGACTTTCAGATCATAGGTTAATTCATATGAACCAGTGACGTCATTCAAAGTAGTGCGTTTTTATTCAAATATTTATTTTTATTTTTTCCGTACATTTTCAAGAAACTTTGTGGTACAATTTAATGCTCTAATTTTTACCCCACGCAAAAAATCATTTTTTGTATCCAATTTTCTGTGGGGCTGAAGTTCCTCATTATAACAATTTGAGTTCTTGAATCGCAAATCTTTTTGATATCAGACACTCGGTGAGTTCAATTCTTACATATCTGTTGTGGCATCGAGCCTGTTTCTGCACTTAGACTTTATTACAGCATAATTAGAAAATGCCACTTCGCATAAAAAAGTTGTTAAAAAGGTAAGTAAAACAATGATAGCTTGTTTAGACACATTGAGGTTCTCTTTAGGGGTTCAAACTGTCAGTAGGGTCCCAGTGACAAATCTTGCTGGAGGGTGTGATTTTATAAAATGCTGCGAACGCCCAGTAGCATTCTACTGGCAACACTATTGACTAGTCTAACTCGTTAGCGTCCACGTCGCGAACCCTGGGCAATGGGATCACACTCGCAATGGTGTGATCACAGCAGATAACGAGAGGACGAAAGGCAAGCATCTGGCGCCTCAAAACCAAAACCAGATAGCTAAGGAAAGGTAACCTGACAGAAAAACCCACCAGAGAAGGCAACGGGAAACCACTCTGGTCATCTTTTCCCGGGAATCACTATGGCGAGTACATCCAAAAGTCGTTTTCTTAGCTGCGCCTTGTTACATCTCTTTTACTTCACAAAAATCAACAGATGGAAGATTTATGGAAATGTGGATGTTAAAACAAAGGCAGAATGGTGAATATTACACAGTGTGTAATGTGGCCACTTAAACCGGTTAATGACAGAGCATAAGCCCTGTAAGTGCCTAGACTTCCATATTCCTTTCTAGAAATATTTTCCCTCTCTGTTGCAACAAATTTACAGCTAAATAACTACAATCCAGCCTGTCTACAAACACTTGGACATACTCAAAAAATTGTTGAAAAATAATAACGTTTTTTTCCTTACACTGTAAAGTTCGGTTATTCTCGCCGGCGTGCGATTTGTATGATAAAAAAAAATATTTTCTGTATACTTTATCCATTTTTGTTATGTTTAATCTTCAATAAGCCTTGCAAAATTTGAAAATCAGGTACACTTTGTCAAAAAAGAGTAGAAAACAAAAAAAATGTAACTACAGTCTATTAAAATCTTTCATACTATCTGCTTTATGTGTGCATAACAAAAAGTTTTCATTTAAATTATTCTAATGTGCCTACTGACACAAACCATAATGTGTATTGTTTATTTTTTATTAGGTAAAACAACAGATGTTCAATTAAAAATTATAAAAATAGTACATACATCTAGTCAATGTTTTTCACAAATATAATGATAGAACATATTTTTTATTCATTTAACTTTTTATACGTAATATGAATTGTTCATCGGGGGGCTTATTTGCCAAATGGCAATTTCTTCCAACCAACCAATAAAATAAACGTTTTATTTATATAATTTAAGTTACAAAACATATTCAATAGAAAATAAAATAAAAAGCCAAAGATATGCACAAACAGGAATAACTGTATTTGTAAATAAATTACCTTAAGCAATACTATTACTCAATGTGAAAAGGGAATAGAGAGGAAAGGAGGAGAGATTAAGGAAGAGGATGGAGATGTTTTTTCAGGGCCCCAATTGCAGTGGAAAGATAACAGAGCTATCTTTGACTGTCTATAAAGAAAAATCGATATTTGTGTACGAAAATGAGTATATTTGCATGAAAATTTAAAGTATCTTAACCAGTAACCTATAATTGAACATATTTAAAAGAAAAAAATGTATGTACATTCTGCTTTTCATACAGATAACTTAATTTTACTTTGTAGATAAAATTAAAGATAAATGTTAACTTCATCGATTGATTCGGTGTTTATTTTGTAGAACTCCATATTTAAACTTAATTAGAAATCAAACACTGATTTGAGTCTACTGAACACTTTATTTTATTTTTACAAATATAGAAATTCAAATATAAATACCTAAATTCCCCATTACCTATTAAACACTTAGCCTTGCCCTTAACCATTGGTTTTTCTCTCAATTATGATTAATGCACATGCTATAGTTCATAAGATTATTTTTATTTTCTACTTAAGTACTTTGAATTATATAACTATATAAGGACATTCAATCCATCTAATCTTCACATTCGTTTGAAAATGCCCTAACAAAGCAAAACAATTGTCACGAATTGTCGAAATTTTTGGTTTTTAAATTTTTTATATTTGTAAAAATAAAATAAAATGTTCAGTAGACTCAAATCAGTGTTTGAATTCTAATATTATAATGTTAACTTCCATTGTATTTGGGGCCCAGATGTGATTTAAACAGAGATATCTTTGATAGTGGATGGGAGATGATTCCTCAGTCGAGTCACATGGACACAAAATGAGTTAGAGAATAGAGAGGAATTGTGGATGGGTATTGAGAGGGTGCTTTGAGAATTAGATTGAAGAGGCAAACCACGAAATGATAAGCGTTGAACATGTTACACAATGAAGAAAAAACATATATAATATTAAATAAGAAAGAAAAGAAGAACTCTGTAAGAAGGTTGGAGATGAGTAAAAAAAACGGTGAAGTGGATGTGAGGGATTTGTTTAATATAGTTGACCAATTCGAACATTACTTACGATAAAAACATAAACATATTAAAAGCTTAGAAAAAGTACATACAATTAATACACACTGACAAATGTATGTTTACTTTGTTCACCGACAGGCACAGACACATTAACATAGGGTTATTACAAATTTGAACGTACTGTACTTACAATTGATTGACTTATTTACCTGATTTTGAAGAATTTTCATTCGATTTCTTATTATCGCAAGAAACTGTGACATGGTGATTTCTTGAGGAACAAGGAACTTGCTTTTGTCCAGCAATGGTAGATTTTTCTCTTTATAGTATCTTTCTACAACCAGCTGAAAACCAAATACATTATTGGGCGTTGCTTTAAAAAAAAAACCTATACAGCGTGTACGGTAATCATGTAGACATCCAAAACCACGATGATCAGTATGAGTAAGAAGACATATTGGAACATTAAAAAAAAAACTTTAGAAGCGTTTCAGAACTCGAATCGGCTTGTGGTCCCGTGGCTAGAGTTGTGGACTCACGGATCAAAGATCCGAGGTTCACGCCTTACTCTACTACAACTTATTTACAACTCGTTGAAAATGGTCATCAAAATTGAAATATTTGAGTAAATCATAACAACCCAAAGCTTCATTTATTAAAAAAAAAAACATTTAACCAATATTTGGTTGCTTACTTCTATAGAGGAGAAAACAGGAGTGATCGAGACAAGTGAACAAGACTGATCATGTTACCTTCATGTAACAAAAAAATGATCAAGATACGCTGCGATTGGTGTACCAATGCAGTGCCCTTTGCACCATTAGGTGCGGAAAGGGAATGATGATGATAGTTCATAAGATTATTTTTATTTTTTACTTAAGTGTACCTTGAATTATATAACTATAAAAGGACATTCAATCCATCTAATCTTTGAATTCGTTTGAAAATGGCCTAACAAGGCAAAACAATTGTCACGAAATTTCTGTTTTCATATTTGTAAAAATAAAATAAAGTGTTCAGTAAACTCAAATCAGTGTTTGATTTTTTATATTATATGTTTAAAAATGGAGTTCTACAAAATAAACACCAAATTAATCAATAGTTATTTACTCATTGAAAATGCCCCCCAAAAATTCAATATTTTGGTAAATTATACAAACACAAACATTTGTTTTTTTTCCAAAAAGAAAATAAAAAATGAGTATATTTTTTGTGAATACATAGTTTCTTGACACACCGAATATCGTCCTAGCTGGCTCTGCGCTCTGCAGAAGAAAGCAACCAATCGGTTTATAAAATTATTTTTTTGAATTTCGACATGCTTCTAAATATTTTTTTTAATATGCCAATATGTCATCTTGCTCATACTGATCATTGAGGTTTCGGATGTGACAGAGTGTACCATACATGCTGTAGATCAGGGAAGGATTCCTAAAGTTTTTCAGCAACAGAACACTTTGGAAATCTGAAAATTTTAATAAAAAATGTTTTTAAAACATTTTTTATTTATTTAGTAATGAGGAAGTTCAGTGGTTTAAAAAAAAAATATTTGTTAAGATACTATGAAACTCAGCCAAATTTTTTTTTTCTTCTTTTTTTATAAATCGTACTAGCTGACCCGACAGACGTTGTCCTGCCGAAAACTAGTAATAGTTCTACATTATCTCTGCGTTAACTTGCCTTGGAAAATACATTTTATTGATAAGTAGGTACCTAGGTAATTGTTTGCGATTGAATTCCAAAACCAAAAATTGTTCATATTTAAATATTAAATTTAAGTAGGTACTTGTTTATGGTTGAATTCCAAAACATTACATAAATATTTTTTTCAAATATGGCATTCTTTTTGCAAACGTCAAACTCCGGTCTTTTCACCAACAGAGGGGTGTACTTATGTAGGAATACGATTTTTAAAAATGTATTGAATTTAATATTATTTTAGTATTACCAAAAATCCAGTAAAAAGAAATAAATGGATAGAAATTATCAGGAATTTAAGGAAAGAATCTGATTGAGACCCACAAAAAACAAATGCTGTTTGTAAACATTCAAAAACAAACTTTTTTATAAACAAAAAAAAAAAAATCTTTCCATTTTTTTGTCAATGCGTTCTCCTCAAATGCAACCCTGGTAGATCGATGAATAAAACATTTATGTTCTTTACTTATTTTTTACACATTGGATTGAAGATTTTAATATCTACGAACACGCACAGCGCAAAGATCTATATTTCTCTGAAAACCGCACGTAAATCGGTTAAGCCGTTTAGAAGGAGTTTAGTGACATCACACGTACAGAGGAATTATTTATATACAGATTATCAGCGCTATGATTTTTTAAAGTTTTGTATTTCTGAAATAACTCCGCGTGTAACGTCAGAGGTTTATTTCCGCTTATTCTCATTCAGTTTTTCCCATTGGTCCAGAAACACCAAGCAGACCGGAAATCTTCCATAGCTCTCAGATCATACCCAGATAGCAGTGAAACTTGGTACAAACTTGATTTAAGATTGATGGAAGGTTGAAAAGGAAAATTTGACGCGACAAGTTTTTATCAAAAGTTGCTGGAATATTGTTATGACAAATTTGAAGAGACAAGTTTTGACAAAACTTGCTGGAATCTTGCTATGTCAAGAATGGTATTTCAAAATCCGAAAGTCATATAGTGATGATCAACACATTGCCATATACATAAAAAATATGTTGAGAATTCCTTTTTTTATTTAAACTGTTATATTTAATCCCAGGACTTTTCTACAAGGCCGATTTTTTTTTTGGCACCACAACAGGCCGTGAGGCCCAATTATAGTGGTGAATTACACCACGGTACGCCCAGCCTTAAGAAAATCACTTTTACTTTTTGCGTTCTCACCAGGAATCGAACCCAGAACCTTCAATGTGTGAGCCAAATGTCTTAACCACTACACCACGGAGGCCGCAGAATTAAATGTTAATACTCAGTTTAAAGGATAAACTATTGATATGCCACTAAGGAAAAAACATTAAAAATGAGTTTTTGTTGCACTGTCACTCGACAAAACCGTCTTGTCAAGAGCTCTTTAAAAGTAAGTATGATAAATATTTCATCCACTGCATAGTGCTTACAATAGTTTAAACTGATTAATTATTAAATATCACAAATATTATACTATTATTGAATTGAATTGATTGAATTATGTTTTATTTACAGAACGAAAAGGCTGTTGATAATGTATCGATATAATAAACCAATACTTTAACCCCAGAGGCTCTTTTACTTCACAAAAGTTAACAGATGGAAGAGTTGAGGAAATAAAGATGTTTAAACATAGGCAGAACGCTTAATGTTACACAGTTTGACACAAAGTGGCCACTTGAACCAGCCAATGACAGTACATTAGCCCAGTAAATACCTAGACTTCCATATTTCCTTCCCAAAATGTTTTCCCTCTGTTGCAACAAATTTTGATTTGAATATCGGATACTTTTTACCATGAGAAATCCCGCTAGTCGAAAAGCTAGTAAGTCATAAAACAGTTTTATTTATTTGTTTCAGAGTTGAGAGACAAAAGAATGCACCGGACTCTGATCTCCAGTCAATTGACATGAATTACTTGTCATCACATCATCTCACTTTCTTGGCAAAAATAGCCCGTAATTTTTGTTCAAAATAAATATACTGAGTAATAATAACAAGATATTTTATTTAATATTAATAATTTTAAGTAGCTTCGTGTTTTTTATTTTTTTTGGTTTGTGTTTTTTGTTTCATTTTTTTTGTTTTTTTCCTTTTTTGTGTTTTCTTGTTTTTTTGTTTTTTTTTTCTCTATTTTTTGTTTTTTTTTTCTCTATTTTTTGTTTTTTTTTAATTTCTTGTTTTTTTTTTTGCTAAATAAATCCAAACTTGCATGATGTTTGTTTTTTTG
Organism: Micrasema longulum; assembly: GCF_059751315.1. Taxonomy (NCBI): domain Eukaryota; kingdom Metazoa; phylum Arthropoda; class Insecta; order Trichoptera; family Brachycentridae; genus Micrasema; species Micrasema longulum. The sequence continues at coordinate 216,759 of NW_028279359.1, forward strand.
TTGTAAAAAACAAACATCATGCAAGTTTGTTGGATGGTAACTAGGAAGTTTGCTTTAAACTTGCCTCAAGTTTACAGAGTTGCAATCTCAAACTTGGGTCAAGCTTGAACTCTTGATACTTCAAACTTGATACAAGCTTGAGGCAAGTTTAAATTGCTATCTGGGTAGGTTGATTCATATGAACCAGTGACGTCATTCAAAGTAGTGCGTTTTTATTCAAATATTTCTTTTTATTTTTTCCGTACATTTTCAAGAAACTTTGTGGTACAATTTAATGCTCTAATTTTTATCCCGCGCAAGAAAACATTTTTTGTATCCAATTTTCTGTAGGGCTGAAGTTCTTCATTATAACAATTTGAGTTCTTGAATCGCAAATCTTTTTGATATCAGACACTCGGTGAGTTCAATTGTTACATATCTGTTGTGGCATCGAGCCTGTTTCTGCACTTACACTTTATTGCAGCATAATTAGAAAATGCCACTCGCATAAAAAAGTTGTAAAAAATGTAAATAAAACAATGATAGCTTGTTTAGACACATTGAGGTTCTCTTCCAACAAACTCGTAGTGGCCGACTGAATTTTCGGTATACATTTACGCACATGAACATATACGCATACACTATAGTCCTTAAAATGTAACATGATTAGAATGACACTTGTCAGAAAAAGTGACGACATAACTTTGTAGTAACGTCAAAAGAGTTAGTTATATTGACACACGAAAAATCATTTGTATCTGGCGTGTTAATTTATTTTTTTAATACAATGCATGAAACATAAATCAACATTTATATATAAAGTCAGCTTTAAAACTAAAATAAACCTAATTATTAACGACGTTCTTACAAGGATACATCATTTTGCAAAAAACGTTAGAGATGGACAAATTGATCAATGTAAATTGATCGAATAAAAAAACAATTCATTTGATGTTGTTCGTGAAAAAGTATAAATGTCTCATTTTTTGTGAATAATTGTGTTAAACACACCATAATAGGCTTGTTTTTGCGTTTTTTATATCAATTTTCGGAAACAGAGTGATCAGTGATCAGTAATTTCCCATCACTAAGTAATGAAAATAGTTTGACAGCTGTCATTCTAATCAAGCTATATTTTAAGGACTATAATGTACATTGTACATACACACGCGTACATATATATAATGAATAATAAATTAATGAAAACTTACTAGTTTTCATTAATTAATGTTTTACTAAACAATAAAAAATAATATGTCACTAAAAGTTTTGCTCTTGTAACGTCTCTACCTATAGCAAAAGAGTTGTTTCGGAACACACCTATTCAGGCTCCGTGGATCACAGTTTGAGAAACCCTTAACCCTGCCATAAATGGATCATCACAAATTTAAAAAAAAGTTTTCGTACACTTTTAGTTCGAAAATTCACCCACTGCGTTTGAGCCGTCGCTCTTTAACAGACCTGTTGTGAACTTTATTAATTTGCATTGATTAAACATTTTGTTACGTAGTGGATTTTTTTTTAGTTTATTTCATTCACTTCTGTTAAGTGGAGGTTCAGCCCTACAAGAAATTGGATACAATAAATGTTTTCTTCCGCGCGGTAAAAATTGGAGCACTCAATTGTACGTCAAAGTTTCTTGAAAATGTAGAAAAAATATATAAAAAATATTTTAATAAAAACGCACTACTTTAAACGGCGTCACTGGTTCATATGAATAGAGATAGAGTTCAATGATAAGAGAGTTACGGAAGATTTCCAGTTTGCTTGCCGTCAATGGACCGAACTGAATGGGCAGAACTGATCGAGAATAAACGGAAGAGAACCTCTGACGTCACACGTGAATAAATATAATATAATTATGAATAACTTATATAGCGCCATTTTCGTAATATAATACCTCAAGGGCGCTTTACAAAGATAAAAATTTAACTTTTTAATTTAAGAAAAATAATGTACTTTTGCATATTACTTTAGAAATACAGTAGTTGTTTTAGAAATACAAAACTTTCAAAATCAAAGCGCTGATAATACGATACTTGTATAAAAATTGAAAAAAAAAATGGCTTGGTTTAATTAACAAATAAACACTTAACTTAGCTTAGCACATTATACCTACATTAAAAGTCTGTTAAAAACAACGATAATTCGTGATCCGTACTTTTTTGAGCAATTCCTGAGAATTGAACTGATCCACGAATTTTCATACTAAATTCTACAGTTAATTCGTAAAAACGTATATTTCTGACATATGTTCATAAAATATTATCATGGTTCGTTAAAAAAAATTCAGGAAACACAGAGGGTTCGGTCATTGAAGAGTGAACACCTGGGTGGTAGATATTATGTAGGTACATAAATTAATAAAATGACTATTCAGTAAAACAGGTCAACTGATCTCGCGAGAAGATTTAAAGACATAAACAAAATCAATTTGTAGTTTTATAACACTAAACCTTTAGCCATCCGGCGTTAAATTACGGAGAAAGTAAGAAGTCCGAAATCAGCTAATGAAAGCTAATGCTGAAAGAAATCATACAAAAAATGGTCCTCTTGAACATATATCGCCATTTTTGTACAGCGCCCTTGAGGTAGGTATTATTTTACGGAAACTGCGCTGTATAATTTACTCATAATAATAAAAGTAACGTAGAATCACACCATTTATTACGTTTAATGTTGAAATTATGAATTTATTTACAACACCTCCATATTTGCAATCATTTTGTGAACATAACATCATATTTCGACACATACGTAAATAGATTATATTTTCCATACTAAAGTGATCTAGAAATTCCAAATATAAAAATAATCTAATAAATAATATTATGTAGACTTCGTAACGTAACATTTCAGTCGAACTTTTCTTCATTCAAACGTATTCTCGAATTTTCTTCAGGGACTATGGTACCATGGACTGATTTTTTATGAGAGGTAGAACCATACAAAAACTTATAAAAATCGCCTAGTTTATCTGCCGTCTTCAGACGTGGTATTTAAAAATAAATGTGATAAATAATTTTGAAAAACGGAAAAGGGATTTTGAGTATTATTCAATTAAAATCTATAACCTACTTCCACTATCTATTAAAACAATTAGTAACGAGAAAATGTTTAAAAAGGCTGTAAAAAAATATAGTGGAGCTAGGTAGAAGTAAAATAGATTGTCTCAACTGCTCCACAAGTGTATAGTTTATGTTAGGTTTTTGTTATTTTCATTGTGCGTTTTGTAATATAAATAATATAGATGTACATACATACCTAGTTTTTAAAACAGTCACCCCAGTGAGGTCACATTTTTTTTATTATTGTTTATAGTTTGTAAGAGTAAAATATGAAAAAAAAAATACTCTTTCTCAAAAACAAAAACCAGAATCGGTTCAATTTTGAGGTGCAGAAACGGGACAATGAAACGTCGATTTCAGTTAGACATGATCAGCCCGACGTGCAGCCTTTTTCGCATAGTTTCAGGGAAGCATTTATTGATTAGAGAGTTGTAGGATGAGATTTTTGAGGGTTGTGGAGCACACCAGATAGAGATTGACAGAAGACACAAATCAGACGAGTGTAAATCTGAGTCAGGTATAATTGATGAGATTAAGAAAGGATCTCTGAGATGATTCGGTTTGGATTTTCCAAATGATTCATAAGGATATTTTTAAAAGTACATTATAATAAATGTTCCTCCGAAGATTCGCGGTATGGTCCTGAAAACTTGTATATTTTTTGTATTTATTTTTATAAGAAGGTAAACATGAACAGAAAATAAAAAAGGGAAAATAATGAAACCCACAAAATCGCGAAACCGGCTTGTCAGCTTCTTACAAAGAAAAACGTTAGAGAGATTATATAAATTGAAAAATTAATAAAAACATTATTAAGAACTAAAAGCATATGTATTTTTTACACGAAATTTATTTACAAAAAATTAAATAGATGACTGTTAACATAAAATAATAATCAATATAAAGCCTTGTTACATATTAGAATTCCAATCGTCTATTCGCTTAGTAGCTGCAAGACGTGTTGTAATCTTACTCCTTTTTATTATTCATATTATTTTATTTTTTAAATATCATTAATACACTAAATTTATTTGTCAATTTTTAAAATGTGTAAATGGGGGCTAAATTTCTAACTGTCTATGCGCTCTGTAGCTGCAGGACGTCCTGTAATCTAGCTCCTATCTGTTATATTTTTTGATTGATCTTAATTAAAAACGAGGAACTAGAATCCCAACCGTCCATGCGCTCTATAGCTGCAAGACGTACTGGGATATTTATTAATTGTAGAGCGCCTTTGAGGTAATATTCACAAAAATGGCGCTATATAAATAATCCAACTATATATAGCCATTTACTTCTTTTTTCTCAAAAGTTTTGTCAACATTTTCTTTTAAGATCTGCTTAGGAATCTTATTGAAAATTTTAGTAATTGTATAATGAAGTGTTCTAAATAAATGAAATGAATAATTGAACGGTAGCCAAAATAATAATATATGGTATAAATATAGTCCCCGTTGTCTAAAGTCTAATGATCAGCGCGTTTGCCTACCATGCAAGAGTTCTCGGGTTCGATTTCTGGCATGGTTGATATGAAATTTTTACTCGAAATAATATTTTTACACAGAAATTTTTCGTAGTCCAAGAGCTGGCTACTAAAGCGTAAAACTGACCATTTTGCCTTCATGTACCAAAAATGAGTCTTTGATGCTTGCTGCGTATGCCTCAGGATAACCTAAACCCAAGTTGCCTCTTCTTTAAACCTACGGACTCACGCCGTCCTGAGGTGCTATTCTGAATCTTTTCTACCCTCTAGAGAGTGGTTAATTTGTGAATTTTATTTTTTTGCATGCAACTATACCTTGCTTCATATATTGCCTATTTATTGATAATTTTAAGTTGCTAGAATTTCACTCGTCCATGCACTTTGTAGCTGCAAGACGATTGGTAATCTAGCTCCAATAGGTAAATGTTATCAACTATCAAATATCTAAATTTAGTAAATGGGGTGTAGAATTCCAACTATGCATGCGCTCAGTAGCTGCAAGACTTGTTGTAATCTAACTTATATTTTTATTTAAAAACATATATTTCGTTTTTGAAAATATCACTAAAACTCTAAACTTCCTTGTCAAATAAAAAATAAACAAAATTTATATAAGGGCTAGATTTCTTACTGTCCATGCGCTCTGTAGCTGCAAGACGTGATATAATCTAGCGCATATATATTATAATTGGAGACGAGAAACCTGAATCCCAACCGTCCATGCGCTATGTAGCTGCAGGACGTGCTGGGATATTTATTTATTGTACAGCGCCCTTGAGGTGATTTTTACAAAAATGGCGCTATTTAAATTATCCAAATATAAATTGCCACATGATTAAACGTTAGATGATGAATTAAACTGTTTTAAAAACAGAAAAAAACTAATACGGTATGGTCCATTCTACCTAATTACCTAAGCGATTTGGATATGCAGGTCGCAATAATGCTATAAATGAAAATTGTCATGTTTGATTTAAAGTGTTCATATTTAACAATGTTTGAGATGAGTTATACATATTTAAATTTATTTCGACAGAGAGGGAAAACATTTTTGATAAGGGAATATGGAAGTCTAGGCATTTACAGGGATTATGACCTGTCATTGGCTGATTTAAGTGGCCACTTTACACACTGTGTAACATTCACCATTCTGCCCATGTTTGAAATTCCACATTTCCTCAACTCTTCCATCTGTTGACTTTTCTTTTTAAGTAAAAGAGCTGAAACCTTTATTGTTGTGAAGAGTTATTATATTCCCTTCTCAAAAATGTTTTCCCTCTCCGTTGAAAAAAAAAATAATTTGAATATCTCTCTAGGAAGAAATCTAGCCAGTTTGCAAGCATTTAGACATACTCAAACATTGTTGAATTAACTACCTGGTAAAATAAGAAGTATAAAAATTGGAAAATTGTTTTCAGGCGTTGCCTAGTAGGTGATTTGGTTCAGCCGGATGAATCTCACCCACGTGATAAAGGTTTCAGCTCTTTTACTTCATAACAGTCAACAGATGGAAGAGTTGAGGAAATGTGGATGTTCAAACATGGGCAGAATGGTGAATGTTACACAGTGTGTAAAGTGGCCACTTAAACCAGCCAATGACAGGTCATAAGCCTTGTAAATAACTAGATTTCCATATTGCCTTCTCAAAAATGTTTTCCCTCTCTGTTGAAATAAATTTTAATGTCTGTATTTGTTTGACGTTTAATCATCAGTGTGGCCAGATACGAAGCAAAGTGTAAACTCGTGCAAAAAAATAAAAAACAACAAATAAAACACTCTCTAGGGGTGAGAAGTTTCAGAATACCACCCCTGGGCTTGTATTCCAAACGCTCTCGCGGCCGTATTATCTAGTGTATTTACATACAAAATACACGAGTAAAACTGTTTTCTCGTGCCGCGAGAGTGGTTCAGAATAGCACCCCTGCTGCTTAATCGCAAATAACTATCGACGTGCATTTATATTAATAAACGACGTGATACCAATTTCCCACCATGGTTGTTTATCGTATTCGAAATCACAATGGAACATCCGTGAACACCTAATATTAAATGTCAACATATTTAAGTTTCACGACGTCTAATCCAGCTGCGCAATCACATATTTGAATTTCACCGTGTGTAAATATGGAAAATATTCCAAAAGTGCTATTATTATTTATTTATTTATTACGCTTTTTATTGAATTTAGCCGGCGGTTGGCAAGCCGAATGTCAAGAAAAGCAGTCGCCATAGTAATTGTAATTGTAATTTAATTTTCACTTTTTTGTACAAGATATTACTTACTATTTTGCCAATGCAATACATTGTACTATTTACTATAGAAAACGCTGATTTTTCGCCAATGAACTGTATTTATTTACGAGGAAAACAAATATCAAACTGACTCGAGCGTTGACTTAGAGATTATACACGCGTTGACTTGACTGCGATAACTTAAGCATGTTCATTACTGTTCATTGTGATCGCTCAAATGCTCAGCATGTTTTTAAGCACGTCGATAGTTAGTTGTGATTGAGCTACTCTAGACGCAGTCAAATCATGTGATTTTTTTTATTTTATTCATCAACATTATCCCATTTCCGCTCCTAATGGTGCATAGAGCACTGTATTGGTACACCAATGGCAGCGTATCTTGATAGTTTTTTATTATTCTCGAAGGTAAGATGATCAGTCTTACGCTTCAGGTGCCAGTGCAAGCACTATGAAATATTCTAGTGTAAACTATTCTAAACACATTTTTAACAAATGTTTCATGTTAAGCGTGTGTGGAATCGGACCCGAGACTTTTATTTTTTTAATTATTTTTTTTATTTTTATTTATTTATTTATTTTTTTTAGAGTTATTATTGTAATGATTTATTTATTTAGTGTTGTATTCTTTGGTAATAATTCTGTATAAGGAAATCGAGTGGAGATTAGTCCGCTTTATATGGTGTTCCGGTTAGTGCGTTTGCCTGCCATTAAATTACTAAATAATTACTACTACTACTACTACTACCATCACGCCATTTCCCCGTAGGGGTAGGCAGAGAGAATGGACCGCCACACACGTCTATCCTGACATACAATCCTAGCCTCTTCCCCATTCATACATCTTGTCATACATGCCCTTCGGTTCTGTCTGCTTTTGACATGACCAGACTTAAGATTTTGGTTTATCTGATCATGCCACGTCTTCCTTGGTCGTCCTCGTCTCACGTTGCCGTTTATTTTCGCCATATTTACTTGTTTTACCATTCTTTCGTCGTCCATCCGTTCTACGAGACCAAACCATCTCAGAGTCCCTTTCTTAATCTTATCAATTATACTTGACTCAGATTTACACTCTCGCCTGATTTCATCATTCTAATCACAAATAATAATACAAAATATTAATAATACAATGAAAATCCATTCACTAACGAAATTTTATTGAGCCGTGTAGATTTTTAAGTCTGAAATGGGCCTGTAGGCTAGTTATTAAAGTATAAACGAATTTACTCTGGATTTAAAGCGTCATTTTTGTGGAAATTACATCAACGGCGCTGTACAATAAACATCCCAACACGCCTTGCGGCTACAGAGCGCATAGGCGGTTGAGATTCTAGTTCCTCGTTTCCAACTGTGTTAAATTTTAGTAACATGCAGGAGCTAGATTTCAACACGTCTTGCAGCTACCGGACAGTTAGAAATCTAGCCCCCGTCAACATTAAAAAAGTGACTAAGAAATGTTTTTTACAAAATATAAACGTTTACAGATAGAATCTAGATTACTATAAACATCTGGCCAAATCAACGAATGGAAGGATTGGAGAAATATGGACGTTCAAACATAGGCAAAATGGCGAATATTGCTCAGTGTGTAAAGTGGCAACAACTAGCCAATGACACGTCATAAACCCTTTAAATGCCTAGACTTCCATATTCCTTCTCTGAAACGTTCTACAGGTTTTTTGTTGTGTAATAATCTTAACGACTCCTTGGGGAGTAAAATCCAGTCTTTTGTATCCCTACTAACATTTGGACAAACTCAAAATATTGTCCGTAAAATTATATTAAACAATCATTATTTAAATGACGAAAAACGGGCTTTTTCACTTACCGGTATTTTTGTGGGGAACTTGCTCCGGATGGCGGCAACTTCGTCCTTTCTACTTTCTGCCAAACACCGAATTTGAAATTAGACCATACTCGACAGTTACATAAAATTAGCACACTACTTATTCATGATTTGTTCCTTACCGAAGCCTTTCTTAGTCTTGAAACACTGGCGAACATTGCAATTGACGTCGTGTCTGAGGATATTCCTCATGGTTTTGGATGTGGCGTAGGTCAACTCCATGTATGTGGCCAGGGCGGACAGAGTGCGGAGCGGAGAAGCCAATCGGCGGGTGATATTATTATTATACCGCTATTATTGTGTTCTTGACAGACCGATAACCAACTATCAATAATGGCGATGTCTGTATTTACCGTGTAATTAAATGCAACTGATTTATTTCGCTCGCAACAAATACACTGCAGGTCATCGTCATTATCTGTTGACAGAGAAGTTGCAATACTTTTATGTCAGAACCTACTTTTTTTAGCAAAATGGCTGACCGGTCTTTCTGTCAAACGTAAACTGATTATTTTTATTTGTGTTATATTTTATCAATTTAGAAATATAATTCTACCCGCGTCTTTGTTGTTACTTGTTATCACACACAATGGCGCCGAGAGTTTGACGTGTTTTGTAAAAGGAACGAAATAAATAACGTTGAAATAATATTTATCGTCAACACAAAAACGCGATAAATCTATTTTTGCGTGAAATTACATTTAAAAAAAAAATTAAATTGCAAATGTCAATGGCCTACCGATTCAGCGCCGGATCTAAGGGGCGCCAGCTATCTGAGAGGCGCTTACTGAAAAGGGACGAGAATATACAAGTTTGTAGACTAATAATGCACGCAAAAACAATACTCACAGATTAAAAAACTACTCTCACTTAAATGAAAGACATAACCCCTACAATACATCACATACAAATAATATTATCACTAGATCCCCAACACAAAGACAACATAAACAAATTCAAACTGATACCACTTTCGGACAAAGGGATTTTTAGTATTATTCAATTAAAATCTATAACCTACTTTCACTGTCTATTAAAACAATTAGTAACGAGAAAATGTTCAAAAAGGCAATAAAAGAATTAATAGTGGAGCTCGGTAGAAGTAAAATGGATTGTCTCATTCGCCGAAACCAATATTGAATCAACTGCTCCACAAATGTATAGCTTATGCTATGTTTTTGTTCTTTCATTGTGCGTTTTTTAATATGAATAATATCGATGTACATGAATGAATTATAAACATAAATACGTAGTATTTGAAACTCTCTGAACATTTTGTTAATTATCTCTGTTTATTAAGTTAGTCTTCTTTGTTTATTCTCAAATGTAAAAATATTTTTAAAAAGTATATTGTTAAGTGATCTCGGCACGGGTAACCCCAGTGAGTTCACATTATTTTTATTATATAATTATAGTTTATAATAGAAAAAATATGAATAAATAAATAAATAAAATAAATACGAGCATATTATTCTGCCCTCCCTTGTAAGCAAGTGTCTGGGTCTTTGTGCCAACTAACCCTATGGTGGGGTCCGGCTCTGGGCCGCGATTACAAATTATCTTTATCGGCACATATCGAGACGGTATAAAGCAAAGTCGATATTTCTGTGGCTTGGTTCTAAAAAGGGTCATTGTCGAAAATCACAGGAGAGTAACTTTTCAGCTATTTTGTAACGTGGTAATAAACTGTTTCAGTGGCTCAATCACAAATAACTATCGACGTTCTAAGATCGTTCATTTGAGCGATCACAATGAACTATAATGGACATGCTTAAGTTATCGCAGTCATACATCAACGCGTGTGTAATCTCTAAGTCAACGCTCGTGTCGGTTTGTTTTTTTGTTTTCCTCGTAAATAAATATAATTTACTAAAACTTGGCGTTTACTATAAAAAATAATACAATATATTGCTTTTGCAAAATAGTAAGGAGTATCTAATACAAAAAAGTGAAAATAAAATTACAATTACAATTACTATGGCGACTGCTTTTCTTGACATTTGGCTGATAATCCGCCGGCTAAATGCAATGAATAGCATGATAAATAATAAATAAATAAGTAAAAATAGCAGTTTTGGAAGATTTTTCATATTTACACCGGTGAAATTCAAAGATGTGATTGCGCAGCAGGATTATACGTCGCGAAACGTAAATATTTTGACTTTTAATATGAGGTGTTCGCGGATGTTCCATTGTGATCGCGAATACGATAAGCAACCATGGTGACAAATTGTTATCACGTCGCTTATTAGCACGTCGATAGTTATTTGTGATTAAGCTACTGGTGTTTTAAACTATTATCAATAAAAAAACATTACCACATATGTGTGTGTATGCATATTTTTTTTATTGACCTCAACGCTCTACCAAAACATTGGCAAGAAAGTCTGAGTCCAATCTGATGTTGGCCCTTAAGGCACAGATTTATGTACAAAAATGTGTTTATTTGTTTAAAAATTTGAATTTTTAATTGAACATGTTTAGAAGAAAAAAAGTAAAACTATTATATTTTTCACACAGAAAACATTATTGATTCTACTTTGTATATAAAATAGAAAATAAATGTTGACTTCCCACTGTAATACGGGACCTGGGCCGCGATTACAAACGCTATCTGCATCAGTACATAAAGTAAAAACGGTATAAAGTAAAAACGAAAAACGAAAATTCAAATCATCTGACACAGAAAATCGCATTCCTGCATAAAGTGCACCCCCGTTGGTAGAAGAGCAGAGTTTGACATTTGCCAAAAGAATTCTGTATGAAATCTGTATTTCAAGTTTCGGAATTTAATCATAAAAAAGTACCTCTATTTACTAATGAAAAGTTACACCATATTTTTTTATGTTTATCCAAACGGTTTTTATATGCTTTCACGACACAAACAAACATTTAAATTTAGAATTGAATGTCAACGTCAAAACCCGGCTGGCGGTTAAAGCATGACTAAATACGAGTTGGGCATGAGTTTAGTGTAATAATTTTAGAGGGTTCAGGGAGCGTCTATGTGTATTAATAGGTCGATTGGTTTATTTAAGAGCACCGAACCTGTTTCTATGGTTATGTAAAAGCATTATGAATTAAAGTTTTGTAAGTATAGTTAATAATGTTTAATCTTAAGAGGATACGAGGGTCTGACTTTTATTCATACAAACAGTAATTATGACACTAGAGCAGTGATTTTTTTACACACTATAGATACTTACCATTAGCGTGTCCCTATTGCTTTTATTTTTTAGAGGCTATTTGCGTCGCTTCGATATTTTAAACTATAATTAGAAAAAAACGTGAGAAATCTCACAAAAAAACTAACGTCATGTCATCTCAATGCCTTAATGTACATTTTAGTATTTTTTTAAATAAAAAAAACACAGAACAGGCCCAAAAACTGACCTTTTAAACTGGGTCTGTAATCTCCCACATCGTCCCTTGGGTTATTTTTTCGGCCATCGGGCTTTACATGTTAAATAAATTGTTTACTATGAGAACTAGAACTATCCGAAAACCCGTAAAAAGGCCCAGTTTTATCCGTTGTAATATCGTAACTATTTTTCAAAAACCCAAGACGTACCGATACAGAAAAATTTATTTTGTGAAAAAAATAACAAAATCGGTTCACAATTTTGAGATGCGGAAAAAGGGACAACGGAAATAGGATTTTGTCTTTTTTAGTAGGGCATAAAAGTTCCGACATGCAGTTGTCTTTTTCGCACAGTATTGAGGAGGTATATGCAAGACAGTAATAGAAAAACAATGTTCAAATACCTACTTATTTATCGAAATTCTCTGTCACCGCATATCCTCACAATTTAAGTAATCCGAAATCCGAAACAAAAAAATAATAATGTAATAATTTTAACTAAATACAATAATTGATATCAAACTTTAAATTCTGTTCATTTAATCTATTTACGAGTATATACTCAAATCTAACAATATCAAAGCATTACCGGGTTCAGCTAGTTATGATAATAAAGTGTATATATATATATATATATTTTAGTTTTATTCCACTTTTATTTATAATTGACACGCCAGTGTCGCTCACGACGGAATCCAGTCAATATAAATAAAAGCGGAATAAAGCCATACACGTATAATCATCATTATAATTTAAATACGGGCCCAGGGTACGTATTCTGATGGGAAATTAAAATTTATCTTCAATTTTATTTATTTATTTGACTCTTTATATACATATAAGGCCGGGCCTTATATTACCTTATATTACCTTAAGGCAATTTCTTCCTACCTACGCAAACCGTTCAGTTTGAGAAAATTATAAATACATGGACAAATTGAATCTTACAATTTTATACAAAAAATAAAAACAAAGATTAACAAAATAATAATATATATTTAAAAATTAACAGTATACTATAAAGAGTGGAGAGGGGATGGGAAGGGAAGAAGTAGGATAAAGGAACAATTTAAATATTTAGATAGTGACATTTCAATCTTGGCTTAAATGTAAATAAATAAGGGGCTTCTCTAACATTAGTGGGTAGATTATTCCACAATCGAGCGGCTACTACTGTGAAAGAGGAGGCAAGAAAATTAGAGCGATGACAGGGTATTAAAATGGTTCTCTCGTTACTATAACGAAGAGATAGTCCGTGTTGTGAAAGAGGTTGGATAAGCTCTCTCAGATAAACAAGCGAAGTGGGATTATTTAAAATATTGTGAAGAAGTGATAGAATGTGAACGTTTCTTCTATGCCCGATACTGAGCCAGTGCAGTTGCGAGCGATACTCGGTTATGGGGTCAAATTTGCGAAGATCAAAGATATAACGAATACAAATATTCTGCAATCGTTCTAACTTATCAAGTAATTCAGAGTTAGCATCTGGATAACATACATCCGCATAGTCAAGGAGTGGAAGAAGTAAGCCCTGGACTAATGTTTATCTACAAAGTAAAATTATGATTTCTATTTGAAAAATATAATATGTTTACAATTTTGTTTTCATGCAAGTGTAAGTATATACATTAATTGCAACTACGTAGGTATTAACTATGCACGACTGCACGACATTCTCCGATTCCGCGTTTACATTCCTTAGCCAACAAATTTACTTGTGATATACAGGTAAACGTCGTTTTACGCCGGGACCCGTCCGAGAGACACCGGCGTAAAATCAATTCAAATACATATATTGGAAGATGTAAGGTTAGGTTCCGTGTCAAAGCTCTAAGAACAATCTAACATGTTTATTTAATACATATCCCATATACATTCCAAATAAATTACAAATGTATTTAATAAATACATACAGTTTAAATTCGTTTACAAAATAAATTATAATCTTTTGAAATAAATGATATTTTTTTATAATAAATACTAACTCACCAGTTCGTCGGTACCAAATTAAATTCTCCCACTTTTTTGAAAAAAACATCCAATTTCATTTGCTTTGATTGTTGCTTCCTTCCTTGCAGAATCATAGCACAAATTACAAATATTCGAATATTTTTAAAATTGTAATAATCACAATATAAAAATATAATCATTTCTTTATATTTTTCTTAAAAACAAAACGAAAACTAACTTGTAAATAATCTCACAAACACAATAGGCTGCTCGCGTAAACGGTAATAGAATAAGACAACGTGTAAAAGTGTGTGTGCTATTAGAATCGCGGCGCCTGCTGTCGTCTAATGTCAGCCGAACCGGGGAATCCCACGCCGGCACCATCCGGCGTAGTTGTAAATCGGCATAAATCGAACCGGCGCGGCGCAAAACGACGTTTAACTGTAGACATTTTAAACTATAAAAACACAAAATATACAGATCTTTTTCATATTTCTACTTCGTCATCCAATTATCACAAATGTTCAACAATACCAAGAATACATAATCTAGGAAACACTTATTGCATGAATGCTGATATTTTGTCGAATTCTTTACTAGTAGGTACAAATGTAATAAATTTCTGTGGGCAAGGTTGTTTGATATAATATTCTGAATTGTTATCATTTACTCTACTCTTATACTACTCTCCATTCATAGTTAAATAATTTATTTTTTCTAGGTGCTTTACAATTATTTTGTATACTATGTAATCTTTAATCTAACACCAAGTCTTTGCTTCAACCTTATTTTTACAAAAGTATGTAATACGCATTCCTATTTTTATATACAATACACACCAACAAGCTACAAAAAGTGGCTTGGTGGGATTTTAGTTTTAGTAAAAATATAACAAGTGAATTTTTTTTTAATTGTAAAAATGTATAATTATGCTATTAAATAAATAAAAATGTATGTAATCGTTTTATCTTTTGTAAATGTTTCAAGTTAGAATTTATTTTGCTATTCTTAATTATTTCTTATAGATACTAGACTAGTCTAGTCTTTTTTTTCTTAAATGTACCTATAGCTTTTGCATAGTTTTTTTTAGAGATGTATACTTTTGAGCGTGTTAATTTTATTTTATACCCGCTAACAATTCGGGGGCTTAGAGTCATAAGGGCGAAACTACAAAAAATGCTGTTTTGTGTTAAGTACTAATCTGATATCCAAACAAAATATCCTGTTAGTGACAAAAAGATGAAACTCATCCGATAAGTAGTTACCTAGATAAATTTGTGTGAAACTACAAATGAAGCGTTTTGTTTAGTAAGAAGAATAAAACACCTTTTACATCATTTTGTTAATTTACTAATGTAAGCGCAAGTTAGGGTCATATAGACGAAAGCGTAGTTTCATATTTTTGTCCCTAAAACATTTTGTGCTCTATTAACTGTATTTTTTATTTTCTTTATTTGTTACCCTTAAAA
Source organism: Micrasema longulum (assembly GCF_059751315.1). NCBI lineage: Eukaryota > Metazoa > Arthropoda > Insecta > Trichoptera > Brachycentridae > Micrasema > Micrasema longulum. Next base: position 232,168 of record NW_028279359.1, read on the forward strand.
GACAGTATTATTTTTTGAAAACTGTTTTATCATTTATCTCAAAACTGTGTTTTTGTAGTTTCGCCCTTATGACCCTTAACCCCCGAATTAACTGTGTATTTATAGCAACACTAGGGTTTTTATTGTTTAATAGCTGTTTTTATATATTTTTATAAGCATATTTAAAAAAAAATAGTCTATATTACTGGATATATTGATTTATATAAATGTTTTACAATATTTATGTATATCATGTTATCTATATATACCTAAAGGTGTTCTTTAAACCCTGTCACATCCGAAATCATGATAATCAGTAAGAGCAAGAAGACATATTAGCATATTTTAAAAATATATTAAGAACAAATGTATGCATATACTGATCATCGTGGTTTCGGATATGACAGGGTTTAAAGAACACCCTGCATACATATAAATAAATAAAAATAAATACATTTTAATGAACATTGTGTGAGATAGATAGGAGAATATTTTTCTGGGGTCGGTACGGAAATAATTTGTATCGAGTCAAGAGAAAGTTCAGTGTTCCGGAAAATTGGGAATAAAACATGAGTTCTTTTCACGCGGTAAAAAATTGTTCGTCGAAGTATCTCTAAAATTTATGAGAAAATTAATAACAACGATTTTAATAAAAATGAACTATTATACTTTAGATCTTAATTCGTTGCAACGGAAAACACCTTTAATAAGGGAATATGGACGTCTAGAGTCATTTATGACTTGTCATTGGCTGATTTAAGTGGCCGCACTTTACGCATTGTGTAAAATTCACCATTCTGCCCATATTTAACCATCCGAATTTCCTCAACTCTTCCCTTTGTTGATTTTTGTGAAATAAAGCTCAGAAACCTTTAAACAATATTTGGACATACTTTAAATAACGTCACAAGTGCTTCAAAATCAACCAATGATAGATTTCCGGTTGCCGGGAAGCCAACTCACAAATCAGGACAACTCACCGAAGAGAACTATATATAATGACGTCACGCGCGAAGTAATTCAAAAATAGCAAAACGTAAGGAAACGTAACATCGTAGCGATGATAATATGATACATAAAAAAATGTTTTTGGCTTAGTTTGATAGTATATTAACAAATATTGAAATTCCTCATTAAATTAATAAAAGAGGCAGTGATTTTAAAAGCCGCTAATTCAAGAAATTTCAAACGCGCGCCCTGCGCCACCATTTTACAACAACAACTAACAACCAATCAGATCACAGCAATCATTGCTAAGCTCGTCATAGCGGCAAGCGAATATTTTTTTGGTTATTTCGAAATTAAATTGAATTCCTATTGCCTTTTTAGATTGTACATTATTTAATCTTTGATTAGCCAGACAATATTGTTACTTGTTTCATTTCATATAGGTAATATTTTGTATGGAAATAAGTAGGTGACGTCGCAGCCAAATGTCAAAACAAAGAAATCGTTATGATTTTATTTTTCTGAATAAGCGGCAACACAATTATATTTATTTAATTTAATAAAAACCAACCTGAAAAATACATTTATTAAGTACAGAGACACAGATGATAGTGACATAACCGTGAACGACTCATATGCTTGTGAACTTGAGCTTATATTTTACCAAAAATGTCAACATTTATATAAAAAAAAAAAAAACAAGTTACAGCTGATGTGATTAACATTAAAATTAATTTTAATATATTTGGTTGTCTTTTTATATTATGTACCTACCTATGTGTACAAGTAACAAGTGGTAGGTACCTATATTTTTTTACCCTTTGTCAAATAGACTTCTCCTAATTACCTACCTACCAAATTTAGTGATTTAGAAATTATATTTATTTAACTTTTTGTACGGTATGTTATTTGTACATTGGTGGGCTTATTGCCAAATGTCAATTTCTTCAAACCAATTAATAGTGAAATAAATATTCAAAGTAAGGGTGTGATTAAAAAAATACCTTTGTTTACAAAAGCCTACCCTGTGGAGTCACAGTTCAAGGGTTTATGTGATATACTATGGTACCTATTCAAATCTCAACTTGAAGAAAAGCACTTTGTATATAAATGTAGACGTAATAAATTCTGCTAGTGTTAATTATAACTGAACTGTTTAAATGGCTGAAGTGAACTTTCTAAACGTCCAAAATGACTGAACTACGGAACGTAAACTGTTGAAATGTCTGAATTTGTTGAAATGGTTAAAACTGAACTGCGAAAATTAGCTGCATGTAAACTGTTAAAACATCCAAAATTGAATTGCTGAAATGAAATATGTAAAATAACTATGTAAGAAAAAAATATGCTGACAAAAAAAACCATTTATTATGATTACATTTGATGAAAGACGTAGGGGTGTCTATATTAGTGGAAGGAGTGAGACAGCTAGAGCGGGAGAGTGGTTTCCTCTCTCTCTCCTCACTGTACGGAGTGGCCTATGCCTGCGGATATGTATGTAGAGCCTCGCAGCGCTAATGGTTTATAACGCGCACATTTTAAATAAACTTTTTTTTTTCTCTGACTTTTTTCCACTCTCTACCCTCCCGATCCGGCCTTCTACTCGACTTCACTTCGCTTGGCTTGAGACCTTGGCTTCCCCTAAACTTCCATTTCGGATGACTCACTACGGATTCCTGAACACGGCGGTTGGACCCTCTGACGACATCTCGGACATCTCGCCCTTCTGAAGACATCTCGGACTTAATGAGACACAACTGGGTCGCCTTATACTCCACGGTTTACATCCAGGGGACGGGGCAGTTATCTCGTGACAGCGGCTGAACCAAAACATGACACCAGTAGCGCGTCAGCTACAATCTGTTTTTTAAATAAAATGAAAAATGTGTCTTGAAGAAAAAAAAGGATGAGTATGGCTGATTTAAGGTTTTTTCAATATACCTACATTGATTTAATATAAATTGAATTTTTAAACACATTAATACTAAACTAATACAAATTTTGACCAGTCTGATTTTTGGTTAAAGATATTGCTTTTAGCAATAAGCCTGTCGAAGTGTTCTTATTCTTGTACCTACCTGAAGTTTTAAATAAACATACTAAAAAATACCGATTTAGACCATCAATTCAGAAATTGTCAATTTATTTATTCCCATGCCTAGCGAAATTAAAAATTGATTGGTGAGTTTATTTTTTAATTACTGGTGTAAATGATAATCTGCAAAAAAATAATTCCATTTAATTTTGAACACGGCTGAAATATTTTAAGAAAGGAAAGGAGCGTGAGAATGAATGGACTGTTCTCCAATACTTTAGGATAACAATAATAATCATGGTTTATTAACAAAAATATCTAATATAATATTTTTTTTTATCTACTACATACACACTTAGGTAATAGATTTCTCTGGATCGTGTCTAGTCTGCCTAACTAGGAATAACTTGTTTTAAGGCAGACATTTTTATAAAAAATAAACAATAACATTACTACCTTCTAGTTAATTTTTTATACAGTTATACAATATTAATTTATACCATTTATTATTTCAGAATGTTTTTGAGTAAATTTTCCGATTGTTCTCTACCTAAACCCAGAAACCAATTTATTACATATTTATTTAATTGAATCCGGGTTATGGTTTTGCAATGTTCGGGTAAAATATTGAATATTTTGGGGCCCAGAAACCTGAAATTTCTTTGCTTGAATTCAGAGTTTGTGGTAAACCCCATGACCCCTCCTCTAGTTTGACTTCTGTTAGTGTTCCTTTTGGGATTTGGTAGAATAATTTGCTTTCACAAACATTATTATTCTAAAAATATATAATTGACTTATGTCTAAGATCTCAAATTCCTCAAATAACTTGACGCTGGGGTACCTGACTTTTTAAAAATTATTTTAATTATTGATTTTTGAGCAGATTCGAGAGGTTTAAATATTGATTTATAAGTGCCTCCCCATCCTATTATGCCATAAGTTATAATTGAGTGATTAATGAATGTTCACTATGAATTGTTTTGCGAGGGGAAAAGATAAAAATATTACGAGTATTATATCGTGCATGAATCCTTTTAATTTCTATCAATGGCAATACCAATATTCAAGTAAATATATTACTCGTGAACTGTTGTGTAAAAAAGAACATTACAATGGAACATTGTATAACAGGCTATATTGAAAGGTTGTTTGATTATTGATCAAAGGAACATTATTTTTAAAAAACTTTCCTAATGTGAGACGGGTATGTCTCGAAACCAGTAGACACAGAAAAGTTGGTAAGTGGTTATTTACAAGTATTTAACAACATTTAGTAATAAAAATACTAGTCGTACCTTCTTAACCATATACACATCGATTCCTAAAAAAGTAAAAATTTTGAAATAATCAGTTTTGGAAAAGAACTGTACAATGAGGAAGTTCAGTGCTTTTTTATTAATTTTTATTTGTTAATAGACTATTAAACTAAGCAAAAAAATATATATATATCGTATTATCGGCGCAATGAATTTTTAGAGTTTTGTATTTCTGAAATAACTCCATGTGTGACATCAGAGGTTCAATTGGTAAGCAAACTGGATGTCCTTTACAGCTATAATATCATCGGTCGGTTCATATGAACCAGTGACGTCGTTCAAAGTAGTACGTTTTTGTAAAAATATTTTTTATTATTTCTTTTGTGCATTTTCAAGAAACTTTGGTGTACAATTTAATGATCTAATTTTTACCGCGTGCGAGAAAACATTGTTTGTATCAGATTTCCCGTAAGGCTGAAGTTCCTCATCACAGTAAAGTTGTGGCACAGGCCGAGGGAACAACTCCGATCGGCTGAAATGTCAGGAAGATTAATAAAAATGCAGCGTTATAATTTGAGTTTGTTTATTAAATAACTGCACATAATATAGTTAGCATTCTGGATGAAAACTATATCAGAAGTTCTACTTACAGATCTATATAAAAATAAAAGGAAAAGAGTTTGAATGTTCAGCTGTTACATTATATTACAATAGACGCTCATCCCTGAGATCTAGGGCGCCCACTCACTAACTAATTAAGTCACAAAACATACTTCGCAACAGTCCGCCAGACACACGTTACACTTGACCAAGTATTCCCACTCTACGCCGGCTTAACCAAAAACTTTATTTACAATTCTCTATAAAAACCTACCAACTTTGTAATGATCCTTACATCTACAAATGACTCTTGGTGAACTATTCATTTTACTATCACATAATATAGTGTTTTACAACAAAGGAAGTTCCGAGGGGCGTGTTATATATCACATGCGCCTCGTGTGACAACTTCCGAGGGACACGTGCACAAATATCACATATACTTGATGTGGGTGACGACTTCCGAGGGGCACGTGTACAAATATCACGTACACCTCATTCAGGTGACAATTTTAGAGCGGCATGTGCACAAATATCACATACACAGTCTGACAAGTAAAGGGCACATGTATAACATACCACATGTAAATCAAACACAGTACACCGTCGCATACAGCTAAATTTAAAGTGTTTCTAGTAAAAAAATAATTAACTTTATATTTAATTTCCAATGTGATGAGTTGTTATTATTTTTAAATAAATATAATATAGCCTGCTACCATTTCGGCTGTACGTAACGACGGCATGTCAACTTTCTCTGCTTTACATAGCCCAAAACACATTTACAAGATCACAATAAGTGAAATTACAGTTAACCAGTTTGATCGATTTCTTCCATCGGAATGGACATTCAATAACAATCTATAATACAATAATCTCACTAGTTGTGTTTTGTTCCGAACGAGTGCCGCATCACTTCGCAGTAACGTTTCGTTTCTCACTATTCCTCGCAGAATTGTGGCGCTGGATTTCAATACTCGATTTAAATTACCCATTTTGTACATCGAGATGTACAAATAATCGTAATAAAAACATTAACAGTTGGCATTAAAATCCAACAAATTACTTTGTTTAAAACCACAATATAAAATATAATACTTATCAACTGGCTTCAGAGGGTCCGACCTTCGCCGTAACAAGATTCAATATGAATATTGCTACACAAAAGGATTTTCATTACTATTGAAAAACTCGCTTAAAATGGAGAACAGTTAATAATTTGACTGTGCAATATAATGGAATGTGATTGAATTGGTGTAAATTCAATAGAAAACACTTTAAAACAAGGTTTAATATTCTAATGATCGAAATTACTTTCAATCTTGGTAGCAGTGTAGTGATATAGACACATTTATCACTCCAATATTATGGAAAACTTCAATGGTCTTCTTCATTTTTAACAAGAGTTTTGAGAAAGAACACGGACTCGTTCGTACAAAAGATTATTACAATTATACAATTCGAATACAATGCCAGAAGTATAATATTTGGGTAAATATATCATCATTTTGACAGTGCCCACATCAGTTCAAACAAATAATTAAATTTTCAATCGCAATAATTACTGAAGCTCCCGACGATGCGCATTAACGGACCTGAAATTTACTGATCTTTGGAGGTGTAAATACCGTTATTGTAAGTTAGACATTAACATTTGGAGTCCTAACAAACTAATGAGAAAATAAAAAGACAAACTGATGAATTATTCTTCGAGGGCAATTATTTGCTCAATATAATTAGCCGTTGACCGTAGTTTTGTTCTGCAGACTGGTTGAATGAGTATATTGGCAAATACAATAATGGTGATGCAAGTCGGGAGCGTGTTCAGTGTTCAATGACGGAAGTGGTACGATAACTCGGATAATGAAACCAAAAACTCCAAATGAAGAAACATAACGAGTGAGAGAACTAACGAGAACGCAATATTGAAAGGAATACGAGTCGCGTATTTGTGAAATGAGTCCAATTCTGGGTATTCAGAAAGTGTAGATACAGCGTAAACATTGTATGTTGAAAATACAAGCTTTCGAGAGGGTTGATTTAAGATGTTTTAATAATAATTTTAAAGAAATTCAGATTTCAGTACTCTGTAAAATTATCACCATGTATCGTATGACATTAAAAGTTGGGTCTGAACTAACAACTAACCCTAATAAACATGTTAAATCGGCTCTCCCGGAAGTGTCATATTTTCAACATACAATTGTTTACGCAAGTGCCATTCTCAGAACACGGGAGGCTCTCAAATTACCAGGATAATCGACTCATCAACCTGAGAATATTGTTGATAAAATGTATGTATTTTGTATTTGTTATTTGCACCACAACGGGCCAAAAGACCAATTACAGTGGCGAGTTACAGCTCAAAACACAGGCGCGAGAAAAACCACATTTAATTACTGCGATCTCACCGGGGTTCGAAGCTCGGAGAACATTTTTGAGAAGGGATACGGGGGTCTAGGCATTTACCTGTCATTCGCTGGTTTAAGTGATTATTACACACGGTGTAACATGCACCAATCTGCCTACGTTTGAACAAAAATAATTCTTCAATTTTTTTGAGAAGTAAATGGTACATTGACGGTTAACAGCCTATTTACCCTAGCCAAAATTTTAGGAATTCCACAAGAAATGTATTTTGAAAATATTTTTGTGATAGAACGTTGACTTTCCACCTTGATAATAATCCAGCACTATCGGGGGGTAGTGAAATACCCAACCGGCGATTGTACACGGTTAGTAAGGGTAGATAAGAAAATATAAGAAAATAAAAGAAATATATAGGACTGCCCTCCTTGCTATATTTTAACAAGAGATGCGGTTTCTAAGATTTTTATTGCCAGAGTCCGGGTCAATGTTTGCCGATACAACAAAATACACTGTCGGAAATGGTAAATATTTGCGCGGTGCTCAAAAACGGGGCAAGATGAAATATATATGTTACAATATATCGACGGTTACAGTACAACAGGTAGTAACCCACATTCAACTCATTTTAGAGAGGGAGAGGGTAAAAACATTTTCTCTCTTTTAATTAGTAAATGACCCTGATTTGATTCTTGTTATCATTGGTCAGTGTTGTTTTAATAATTAATTTTAAAAATAAATTATAAGAGGATTGGATATATTGTCGTATTTTTAGAGCACAGATCTTATGATAAATTGCTTTCAGGTCAAAGATTTTTTGTGGGTTACGACATATTGCCAGTACAAGAAGAATTTTTCCGCACTTCTGCATACTGCACTATAACCGTCAATATATTATATTATAAAAGTGTATATTTTATGAAACAATTCAACAAGTCGGCAGCAAACGAATCACGATTAAAATTGCCTGTGGCTGGAATTGTTGGCTAGGATATTTTGGCTGTTAACCGCGGAAAGTGCACGCATGTAGGTTTTGGAGAAAATTGACGAGTCGGTAAAGCGTACGAGTTAAGATAGCAATTGTAAACAGTGATTGGGCGGTGGCGTGAGGGGCTACGAGTGCGGGGGGAGGGGCGGCCGACCCTCGAGCTTGCCGTAGTCGAGCAGGAACTCCTTGGTCTGCTTGCGCCAGCTGTGCGCGTCGAAGTAGTAGTACGTCCCGCGCTCGTAGGTGCTGGTCTTCTCCAGGGTGGCGACGCCCGGCGCCTGGGTTATCCACACCTTCTCCTCCGTGTGGTACCTCCACTCGCGGTTGTACCTGGCGGACACGAGATCAGTGGGTTACTTCTTCCGCCGACAACTGAGCGATAGACGGGCAATATTTCTGAATTAGAAGGCCGATGTCGATAAAAAAAAATTAAATTCAACTACTTTATAAACACATACATGTGTGGTAATGTTTTTTATTTATATTCAATATCAAACAGTTCATTAAAATACCACAAAATGGCTTTAAAATAACTCTTCCGTAATATTGTGATTTACGACATTGGCCTTTTTAGGTCCGAGCCACAGATGTGTTTTTGGCTTAATCATTATTTAAAAAAAAATAATTATAACAACAATTTTTTAGGTACTAACATGACTAGACACATGGATAAATAAAATAGTGTAAATGAATGCCTCAACACAGGTTGTGCTCAGCGAGGTCTGTATATCTACGGAAGAAAGAAAAAACTCGCCTAGTGAGCACATTGCTTGACGAGTAATTGACATAATGAACAAAATAAACTATAAAAAAATAGCTCCCTTAACGAGCGACATTTTGCATGAAAGAGGCATTATCACATCAAAATTTGTACAAATGTGCTGGATAAAAATAATGTTATAGATACAAAAAATATTTATCCTTCCTATGTGAAGAAGTAATTGAGGGCATTGGAAGCAAAGATAGCAAACTCCCGTTTTGGTGTTTTCGAGAAAAATAACAAAAACTGCTACACTAATGCCAAGGAGTCTTTATGTTAGAAATGTTATTTTCACTGAACTTAAACTTTAAGATACTAATAAATTAGCGAATTCAAAAAACTCTCTTTACATTTGTATGGCATGGCCATTTTGAAAATTTAAATCTCAAGCCTGTCATTGGTCGGATAAAATGGCTGATGGATATTGCTATGTTTGCTTTCAAACACTATTTTCAAACCATCAGAAGTATGATTTTAAGCTACATTTTACAACTCAACTCATGATTTTTAGTACAGAATGACATCATAGCCAAAAAAAATTTTTTTGGAGGTTGCTATCTTTGCTTCCAATGCCCTCAATTATACGAATGAAAGCGATGCCAATACCACAATAAATACGTTTTAGTGTATTACAAAGAGCACGACAACAGAACTTAGAACAAGGAAGACAGAGACGCTGTTCTGTGGCCGGTGTTTGTGTGAAAGAGACAAAAACGAAAGAAATTTGTTCTGTCGGTTATTGGCCGTTAGCGGGAGTGCACGCTAGTTATATGACGGACGTATTTATGATTCTTAGTTTATTTAGCTACGAGTATAACAGGCCAAAATTATATTATAATTTTTTGATTACGGAAAAGGGAATTATTTAACAGTTTTGTTTCAGGTAACGCGATGTTACATTACAGTAGAGCCTTTTAAGAGTTGGAAAAATTAGGCAAAAAGCTTAGAGTTAAAACATTGACCATTTTGTCAGTCAGCTCACTTCTCCTGCAATGGGCTAAATTGTCTTCGGATGGTGATAGATAAATAGTGTAAAGAACGTGTTGCGGACTCAGAGGTCCGAGGTTCAAACCCCGCTGTCAAAACTTTATTTCCATCTGTATCGGTTGAAAGCGGCCCCAAATTAAAAGGGTAAATGAATAATAGTGCAGATACTAACAGTTCAGAGGCGGCGGCCAGCTGCAGCTCGTCGCCCACGAAGCAGTAGAAGAGGTAGAAGAGCAGGTCATCCTTGTAGCGGTTCAGCTTGACCGGCGCCAGCTTCTCCCGGATGGACACGTTGATGAGGTACTCGGGCGGCACGTGGTAGTCGATGTCCTGCGGCCGGCAAGGCGCCTCCGCCCAGGGGCCGGCGAACGTCAGGTACAGGTTGTCGGGCGAGTTGAGGTTGAGACCGAGCGTGGTGAGGTCCTGGCCGAGCGCGAGCGCCACCAGCTCGGGGTCCGCCTCCGCCGCGCGGATGAAGGTCAGCAGGCCGACGATGCCGTACTGGTTGCCCACCATGCTGCCGGGGATGTTCGTCACCTTACCTGCATTGCGTTACATATGTTTATTTATTTCGATGTCTTGCAACATTTTTACAGAAATAAACAAGTTAGTATTACTCTGGACACTGATATTTTTCACGTCACTGAGGGAGTTTTTTTGATGCAAGATTCACTTACTTTTTATACAATATATTCTCTCAAAGATTTTATGTGTATGGACAGGCGCACGGAAGGAATGCGGTAATGTGTTTTGATGCTGCCTGGTTGAGTTTCGATAAAAATTTAAGCATTGATATTCAAGAATATGATATTTATTTATTTAATCCAATATAAAATACAAATACATAGTTAACAAAAATGTTTATACAATAGGTAGGCACATTTAATATATATATATATATATATATATATATATTTATGGATATAGCCACTCCACTGGCCCACAGGCACGTTTCGGAGTGTCAGTGTATTATTTATTTATACATAATTGTACATAATTTCACATCAATTGTGTAAAAATTCAAAAGAAATAAAAAATTTAAAAAATTAAAACATCCCTACATCAAACGAAAAAGGATTTTCAATAAACTAAAATTACATTCTTATATATAAAACATATTCCTCAGCTTCCTGTCTAGTCTTTTTAGCAATCCAGTTATGTACTCTAGCTTTGAAAATATTGTTTTTCATTTTGTTCGCCAATATGTCGTATTCTTAAAAAGTTGTATAGCTTAGGGGCCAGAAAAGTATAATGCCTTTGTTTGTAATTTGTTTATTTTCTCTGGGAGCAGAAGTATTGTCTTTTGTCTTTGCCTAGTGTCGTAAATTTGTTGTCCGTCATTATGTCTGTCAGGATTTTGATGGAAATGTCTTAAAATTGTCTTTATGTATATTTGTCTTATGTCTAGTACTGGAAATTTTGTAAAAAGTATACCAAGTCTTTTCCGGTTACACTTTCGAACAGTATGCGGTGTATGAATTTGACACTACGTCGGTTTGTTCGTCTGACATTAACCTACAAACACACACAAGTCGAGTCCGCCAAACAATAGCGTCTGTGTTGTATCATGTTGACGTTTGTGCCTGAGAAAGACCATTTGCAGCAAGCATTGATTTTCTTAATCAAAAGAAAAAGGCCGTGGAAAGTCATCGTTTGCTGGCAGAAACACATGGTGATATCGCTCCATCGATTACAACATGTGAGACATGGTTTCGACAATTTAAACGTGGTGATTTCAACGTGAAAGGCAGTGCGCGCTTTGGTAGACCACAAAAATGCAAAACGAGCAATTGCAGGCGTTACTGGATGATGACCCGACTCAAACTCGACAGCGATCGGCGATGGCATTAAATGTGTCACAGCAGACGTTTGTGAGAAATGCAGAAGATCAACACACTCACGCATTGGTCGAAAGACGACTGGAATGGGCCAAAAGACATGGCAAAGTGATTTTGTTCCACGACAATGCGCCGTCTCACACAGCAAAACCAGTGAATTAAACACAGTATAGTTTTAATATATTACAACAGAGATGAAGAACATTTAAGAGAAGGTAATATGGAAGTCTAGGCATCTACAGGGCTTATGACCTGTCAATGGCTGGTTTAATTGGCCACTTTACACACTGTGTAACATTCACCATTCTGCCTAGACTTCCATATTACCTTCTCTTAAATGTTCTTCATCTCTGTTGTAATATATTAATATAAACAGCTCCCCAGGGAGTTGAATCCAGTCCTTGTCTACAAAAATTTGGACAAACACAAAATATTGCAGTATAGTTTTGATTGAAAAAATACAAAATAGTTTTAATTAAATCATAGGTAAATATGAATAATCCCCAATGATGACCGTTTTTACAATTTTTCTGCTGTATATTTAGTATAAGTCTAGTACAATAATGATATTTTTATGTAATTTAATTTTTTCCATACATTTTAATTGCCTTACTTTAATGTCTTCCTCAGTTTTACACTATTTTTGTTGCTCCCTTGAAAAACGTAAAACAGGGGTTTCACTGTATACACCTAATTTAATTGGCTTTTTAAATGATATATATGTATGAATTAAGACGTAATATTTTGTGATGTATTGTGATTCCCCTAAAGATAAACGAAAAAGCACCGCGCTCTTTTAATTTAGTAAAAGAATTATCGTAATTATCGGTCAGATCAGACCAGTCTGAAGATGCCCATTAGAGGGTGAAAGGGCTAATTGGTTAAAATAAATAAGTGGAAGTCTACCAAGTATTTTTTAAATTAATAACTTATACGTAAATATAAGTTATTAATTTTTATTTTAATTGTTAGCAATTTTTATACATAAAATAATTAAGGGGATGAATAAAATAAAAACAATAATAAAATTTAACCAACAATGTCATACATATGAAACAAGGGGTAAAAAAATGATAAGATTACTAATGAGGAGAAAAACAGAATCTCGAAACTCATTGTACAAGGGATTGGAGCTGTACAATGAGTTACCTGAAGAAATAAAGGAAATAGAAAAAATTTAAGTATTTAAAATTAATTTGAACAAATATGTTATTGAGAAATTTTGATAAAAAATTGTAATATTATTCAAAGTTTATATTTGTTCTTTAGATGTTATGAACTAACTTAATAAAGCATAAATAAATAACTACAATGGAATTCCATCAAGAATTGTCAATAAATAATTTAAATGAAAACAAAAAGAATTATTATAATTTCTTGGTGATAGTCTTACGCATAAGGTTCCAGTCCATTATTCACTCTTTCTACAAATGTGCCTTTATCCCAGTTCCACTTTTCTATGGCTGGCTGCTTTCTGCATATCTACGTTCAATTCACACCAGAGATATGTGATTTTGGTGTACAGGGGCAGATTGGCAGACAGGGAAATCGGGTTGGGATAAGCCGCCGGCGTGTTAACCTGCCACGATTAAGTCTGGGGTTTAATTCCAATGATGTCACGGACTCACCGTCGGGGAAGGTGTGTATGCCCTTCTTGTCGTGATGGTTGTGCGCGAGCGCGACGCCGCAGTCAGGGGGCGCGTCGTGCAGCGGGCCGCCGGGCGCGAGCGCTGGCCCCTGGAGGGCCACGCCGACGCCCACGCCGCCGCCGCCCCCGCCGCCGCCCCCCGTGCCCGGCAGCGCGGGGAAGTCTTCCGAGGACATGGTGAACTCGCTCTGCTCGCCCGCCGGCTGCTTCACCATGCCCACTGGAAGGGAAAACATCACTGACACTTTATAAGTTTGAAGGACTTTTTTCCCGTACTAACGTGGCACCTATGAATTGACAAAGAGAGATGATAGATATTATTAAAACTCGCTTGCAAAAAGTAGCATAAAACCAATTTTGAAAGCGAATGAAGGTGTATATTTTTAATAATTCATGGTACTGGTGTTCAAAACTTTAACCCCAGCTTCTCTCTGCTTTTTATTTCTGTCACTTAACACTTTTATCCACGCATGTCTTCAATTAGAAGCACTTGGACTAACTTCATTGGCCAAAAATATATATAATGAAAAGATAAAATTAAGAGCTCACGCATTCGTGGTAGGCCGGGTGTCATTGTTATAAACAGTAAGCTAGAAGAGAGACAGCAGAGATGGTACGGGCACATATGACGGAGACCACCAGACCATACAGTAAATAATGCAATGTCTATGGATCTTACTCGACAGTTATCCAGAGGAATTCCAAAGAACACCCGGATAACTCGATGTTCTGCAGAGAAACGACCTAGATGAAAGTGACACCCAGAACCGTAGATTATACAGCCTACGAACGAGAAGAGCTGACCCCGACGATGATCATCAAACTATTCACGGCAAAAATTACTTATTTATTTTTCACCAAATTTACTATGGTAAGAATTGTTTACAATTAAGAGCTTTAGAGATTAAAAGTCACATAAGTTCAGAGGCTGTCGACATGAAAAAGAGAGCGATCTCTCTTGTGTTCCTCTTTTATAATATTTTGACAGCGCTTTCTGTTGGCCGGTATGTTTTGGCACAGTTGTAACTATAGCCTTACATTTGACATGTAAGGCTATAAACAACAGGCGTTTAAAGTACATAAAAACTGTCTCTAGACTGGCATTTGAAGCATAATACTGAAAACCCAACAGATGACAGAGATACACCATACTCGGTGTGCTGATGCAGTGTCCCGAGGTGCGGGTGAGATGAGGATACGACGGTGACGATCGGGTATAAACTCACCGTATGGCTTGGAGCCAGGGGGGGGCACGTGGTGGTGTGGCTGGTCCCCCTGGCCGCGCGTGGTGAGCGAGGGGAACTCACTGGGGTCCAGGAGGGGGGGCGCGTCCCCCGCGCCGCCCCCCACCACCCCCTGCAGGGGGCCTCGGATGGCCACCTAGAACAGATAATAAGATTGTTACACAAATTATCGAGGCCAGTCCTGACAAAAATTTATTCAACATTCTTGATAAATAAAAAGTGATATTTGTTATAGCCACCAGGGCTGGTATTCCGAACGCGTTTACAGCGCGCTATAATGCGTATTTAGTACGTAAAAACGCGCTATACCGCGCTATAATTTCGTTTGGAATACCAGCCCTGTAATAGTTATGCTGGCTATAGCTTTCAAAGTTTTGTCTTTCATTTAAGAAATGACGGCTATACTGCCCTCATAAGCAAAAAGACAGCTTTTTAACTAAAATATCACAATATGAATTAAATATTGGGTAACATCTCAGAGTAATAATGCGTGAACCTACAGAGAAGCCCTATCACTATGTTTCATAGAACGCAAGCGATGTTGGTTTGTTGGTTAGCAACCAATTGGTGGCCATTTTGTTTTATTTAACAACATAAACATAATGGTTCGATCGGATGCTTTTGTAACTGTGCTTAGCTTTGTTTGTAAATAACTTGGATATTTATGTTATAATAAATCAAAATCGACTATGGTGAATTGCAGTATGTTTGGTTGCAGCAGTAGGAGCGTCAAAGGTGTTAAAGGAGACAGTTTTCACAGGTAATTGATTTAGAATATTTTCCCATGATTTACATTGATTTTTGGCATTTATTTTCCTGACACGTGTATTATGTTGCTTAAAAACTCTCCGGATATCAACATATTTACTTCAGACATTATTTTTTCTCAATTTAGGAGATAAATTTGTGAATTAATGTATGTTTACTGTTGATAATGACAGTTGATTATGGGCAATATGTCAGGGCCGCACTAGGCATCCATATAAAGTTTGAGTTTTTATCGAGTAGAGGTCGATAAAATTTTACTTGAAAATAGCAACGTTAACCTTGAAATCGCATTTAAAATGACGTGTCCAAATTTCTGGCCGCTACGACTCGCCGTTTCGGAGATGTGACGGACAAAAAAACAAACTCAACACAGGACTTTGGTTCCATAGAGGTGAGATTTATGTCTCAATAAATGTAACATAAGTATATTGTGAATAAAATGAATGAATAAATAAAAAAATAAACACACACATGTATTTTCAGTTTTATAAAATAAATATAGGCGAATTATAGAAAATAAATTGGAATAACCCTACAATAATAAATACACAGGTACACATTTAAAAGTATTTACAATGCAAATTAATATCCATTTAGCAATTCTCAACCCAAGTACGGCCCATTGTTTTTCTGCAAACTGTAGCTAACTTAATACCCAATAGTCACAGAATGGTTTTTCTATGTTTGGGCTCCTCTATAGCTTGGCGCATTATTACTCTGAGGGTAACATTCTATACAAATGTTTGAACTATTTGATGTAAAGCAAAAGGTGGTAATTAAAATATTTCGCTTCCAAATTATCGTCTATCAAGATGAATAGGCTGTGCTTCATCATCAAACCCTTATCCGCATGGAGCATAAGGGTCTGCATCGTTTAATAAAATGCAGCATATTTCGATCATCCGATAGAGGAAGATAAGGTGGTCAGTCGAACACTTCAGGTTCCGGTCCTAGGATGATGAAATCCTGCAGTGGAAAATTGTGTCGATCTTCCGGGAATCGAACATGGGACCTTAAGCACGGTAGGCGAATGCGCCAATCACTGCACTACGAGGAGGACGTTTCTGCACTTGATTTCCTATTTCAGGATTGTTTATTTCATTCGACCTGAGCAGCCATAGACTCAAAACACTCTTCCGGGATTCCAGCCCTATTTCACGGAGAGCGCTGTATTCTCATCCGCCCGGATACAGATGAAATAAGCCATTAGCCATCAAAATATTATTTTTTGATAAAAAACAAACAGTACCATAGAGGCCGAGTTGGGCACGCCCGCCATGGCGAGGGCGCGGCGCTCCTGGAAGGCGCGCTGCTGGAAGAGGGCGGCGGGGGCGGCGGGGGGCGGCGCGGGCGGGCCGGGGGGAGGCGCGGGCGGGCCGGGGGGCGCCGGCCCGAAGGCCCCGAAGCCCGCGCCGCGCCCCCCGAGGCTGCCCGCGGCGATGGCGCGCGGAGCCTGCTGGAAGTTTAAGTTTGCCATAACCTGCAATCACACGACACGTATCCATTACAATCTGCAGTGAGTTTTATTCATAAAATAACAAACCATCATGCCATTTCTTCATGGGTGGATAGTATGCCATAACATCAGCTTAATTTGTAAAATACATAAATTCCAAACATACTTTTTTAAGGGGAGAGTAAAATCAGTTTTTACATAAGTGAATAAAATTTTATAATCTTAAAAAAAAAAAAAGCAACACTGTATGAATATACAAGTTCTGCGCACATGTAGATTTTATTAAAAAATATTTTGATTATTATAGATACAGGATGTGGCGTAATGAATGAATACCTTATACCTTCGGATAGGGGCCATGATGATGGTTCAAATAATCAAAAATACTTTTTAGTAAAAATCTCTTAGTTTTCGAGGTTTTCCACATTTTTTTAAATTTTAAGAAAATTACACTCTTCGTCACTCTTTGCGGCGGTGAGATTGAAAATCAATGAAGGAGAAGTCCTACAAAGAGCCTATCACCTCAGTCGAGCAGCTACGGGAGCATCTGCGCAGTCTTGTTCTGAAACCGGTCGGCGGATTAACTCTGTTCCTTTGTTATTATTTAAGATAAATAACCGTTTCGAAAAGGAAATATGACAGACATTTGCTGGGCGGGCTATGACCTGTATTAGTCTGGTTAAAGCTTTTATTATTATATTAAGTCACATTATTAACTCATTTTTTCTATGATATATTATGCTGCCCTTCAATAAATAAAGAATATTTTTATGTATTTTTTTTGTATTTTTTATTTCCTTTTTTAATTACAATAAAACAAAAAAGTCTTTCTTTTCGCTTTCTTATATTACACAAACATATTATACCGGTCTATTTATTATAGGGGCAAAAATTTATAAACATTTCTTGTATACCCAAGAACAGGCCATGCCTTTGTGGGATTTTTTGTTTACTAATTTTTACTGTTAATATGTATTTCACTGCTATGTAATTATCCTTTTTTTTAAAACTCTGTTTTACCTCTTACGTATATTGTAAAAACACAAAAAAAAAAAAAAAAATAAAAAAAACATTATTTTGTACACTTTGTAACATCCATTCTGCCGGCATTTAAACTACCCCGTTTTTGTAAATACTAAAAGATTAATATAATAATAATCATGGTATAAGTAAAATTAGCGCTAAATAGTGTTTTTTTTAATACGGTTGATTAGTATTTCTAAGGTAACCACTTGTCGCCTTATATGTATATTTGGCTGATTTATATAGAGCCATTTTTGTGAAAAATCACCTAAAGGGCGCTGTACAATTGTATACTTAAACTTACATTCTGACTAAGCTAAAGTGACATATTATATTTTCTGATTTAAAATTGAGGGTATGATCATCTAAAGAAGTGATATTTTAGTCGGGATCTAAACTGACTGGGACTGTCGATGATTCGTAAGTTTGAACGCAATCGGTTCCAGGCAGAGGGGTCGGCAACGGCAAAAGCACAATCGCCGAATCGAGTGTTTGGGGAGCGCCGGATTTCGAAAAGTTTTCCCCTGCCTGAATCGCATGCTGATCTAATAGTAGATTTTCTTTGACATGTATTTTCCCTAATAAAAAGGTTCGATAGGTATCTTGGAGCCATTTCATGAAGGGATTTAATTACTGTCCAGCAAAGGTAGTATTTTATTCTCTCTGGGCTTTCTCTGAGATGTTGTGAGATGTGAGAATATTATTTTACTCCCGTAATAAGCCTCGCTGCTGTACTGCCTTCTGAATGTCATCTGTTGATATTGTTGCGGAGTAAGCGTATAGTGCCGAAGCCTTTATGTTGCTCAGTTTTTGGACATTTCTTTTTTAGCAGTGGCGAATCGCAGCGCAAAACTTGGGTCTTGAAAAAAAGAAAAGAAAAATCACATCACTGTGATTATTTACTTGTACTCACTGGGAGTTATTTACTCACACGCTGTGCAAAATTTAACATTTTGCCTATGTCTTAAACATTCATCTTCAATGTTTCATCTCATGATTTTCGTGAAGTGAAAGCTGAAACGTTTATTGATGAAGGAGAGATTTTATTTATTTATTAAAAAGTTGATTTATTTATTTTACGGACTTATGCAGTCCATTCTAACGATGGTAAATACAATTTCTTATAATAAATACAGGCACTAATAAAATAAAATACAACTAAATAAAATTAAAGCTAGGACAAAAAAAATCAAAATTACTACCTCAAGACAAGATCAGTCTATCTTAGTGAATTTTTAAAACTATAAAGACTTACACCAAAAAAGTCCAGATCTTGTCTCGAGTTTACAATACGACCCAATCGGGACATTGGTGCATGCGAGCCATAGTTTGCGCTGTGTTGATCGAGGAACAGCACATTATTATTTCGCAACCGGCGGATCGGAACATTGAATGCCACTTGTTCCGTTGTTTAGTGGTCCAGGTAAGTTTAGACACAGATTATAGTGACACAACCAGGAACCACCCATGCCATAAAATGGGTCATTCGGCACTGGCTGCAAATGAAAACCAAATATCGAGCTAGGTTAGTAGTCAAAGATGAGATATAGAGATGAGAAACATTTGAGAGTTTAAGTCTGCGCCTGCGCCCAGAACGGCGCTGAAACGGAATTTAGAATTTGCTTCCATCGCGGTCGTTCTTTAAATCGATACCCAGCCAGCCAGTAGCAAGTAGTACGCGCATGACAGCGCTGGTAAACGGACGCGCTGGGAGGGGTTATGTTTCTTTTTATAATTTTTTTTACAATGCAATATTAAAATTCCTCCACAATTTATCGCGACTATTAATACAATTATTATTACAATATTTGTTTAGCGTAATCTAAATGTTAGGTATTATGACTGATAATTAATTTATTAAACATGCTATATTATAAACATTATTTGTCTAAATTTAGGGGAACAAATAGTTCTTGTACATGTATTTGATTTTCCAATGTAGTGCCCTGTGCACCGCCAGGAGCAGATAAGGGCAGGCTGATAATGAATCCAATAACACCAAGGTGTTTTATTCTTGTAGAAAAAATAACCTGTAGTATATTAACTTATTCTATTTCAATATAGAAAAATTGAGAAATATTTGGCAATGAACATCACGTTTCAAATTGGACGGGAGATATTATTAAATGACTAATGAATATTTTATTATGCTCCGTGTACATCGGTCCAAAATCATAATTTCCTTATCCATAACATATGGTGCATAGGGCATTGTTTTGGCATACGAAATGCAGCGTATCCAAAAATTTTACTTAAAAAATATTTTGAACACTGTAGGTCTGGTTAATTGCTACAAAGCAATTTCTTAGAACTAACCAAAGTATTCCCCCTGTGTACAGAATACAGTTCTGTGTGTGAAATAAAACCAGAACCCTGGACGAGTGTTTTCGACTCGATCGCTGCTTTCGGGTAAAAATCCTGAATTAGCAAATCAAATGTAGATATGTCTGCTGCGTTTTAAAGTGCTTGGCGCATAAGCCTATCATTCTCGAGTTTCTGGGTTTGATTCCAGGCAGGGTGGACGTGAAATGTTGATTTTAAATGTAGTTTAAATTGCAATATAGATGATGCACTATGTTACATATCAGGAGATAATTATGATACAGTGATAAACAAGATTAATTATGATTTACGCATGGTATACAAAATGCTGGCCACCACTGACTTGGATAGATATTTGAATTTCAAAACACATTCTCAATATGAAACAAAAAAAAATCATTTGTGGGAAGATTACGAAATGTAATAGATATGAAGAGTAGTTCTTTTTTTTTTTAAATTTATTTATCAACCCTTACAGATTATTACATTTATTTTACAAAAATTATATATCATTTTTATTTATACTCTGTTATTGATTATAATATTTTTTACGCCTTTTGAAAAGCTTGTCCGAGTCTTTTATTTAGTTTTGTCTGGTAGTTTATTGTATAATTTCAGTCCCTGATTTATTAGTCTCGATTAAAAAAGAGATAAAAGAAATAGAAGGAATTGAATTATTTAAAATTAATTTGAAAAAATAAGTTTTTGAGAAATTTTGATAAAAAATTGTAATGTTATTAAAAGTTTAAATTAGTTCTCGAGACGTTATGAACTAACTTAATAAAGCATACATAAATAAATTAAATATCCCATTGTTCCTGGAGCGTAAGACTGATCACCTTGCCTTCATAAAACAGATTATCAAAATACGCTGCATTTGGTATTTATTTATTAACAGACATTGTCCATTTATACAATTTGGTTTTAATATTACAATAAAAGAATAGTTAAAAACATTTTTAAAAAAAGAAGAAAAGAAGCATTGACAAACATAAGGGACATCAAGACAAGATCTGGACTATTTATGCCAATGCAGTGCTCTATGCACCACCGGGTGAGGAGAAAGACACGACGATGTTAAAAAAAAAATCATATTAGGAGTATATTATGCAAAAATAAAATAATATAATGTGAAAAAAATGTGAACTATTAATAAATCGGCGAATAAATCATATGAATACTCTATTCTTTACCACAATGGGTCTGCAGAATAAAAAATGGTGGATCACATCATGCGTGCTTGAGAAAAAACTGTAATGCCTCCGGGAATTGAAACCAGAACAAGGCGACGTCTTTGTCACTGCTGTGGTATCACCACAATTGTATTCTGTAAAAGCTAAGCTATAATTTTCAACACTTTTGCGATAGAAGTGATTGAGAAAGTGCACATACTGTCAACTTGGTAATTTAATCAAAATAACCACAATATTTTCTAAGCGCAGATGTAAAATGTGCAATTTATTTAGATAGAAAAAACACAAAACGAGACAATATTTTGAGTTCGTCAAAATTTTCATAGACAAGGACTGGATTCAACTCCCCAGGAAGCTGTTAATATTAACATATTATAACAGAGATGAAGAACATTTTAGAGAAGGTAATATAGAAGTCCATGAAGAAGCATAAAAATTGAAAAATAAAAATTTCAGGTGTTGCCTATGTATGTAGGTGACCAAATTCAAACAGATGAATCTCACCCGCATAAATAAAGGTTTCAGCTCTTTAACTTCAAAAACGTCAACAGGTGAAATAATTTAAGGAATATAGATGTTCAAATATATAAATTTTATAGGGAAATTTCAGATTTAGTGCTGCTTTTCAAGTTATTAAATAATGTTCTTGACAGTCCTAAACTTTTAAATTGTGTGAATTTTTATGTGAGACAGCGTTGGACGAGACAAAATACTTCTTTTGCTGTTGATTTGCATAGTTCAAACTATGACAAATACTCACCTATTCCACAGTTCCACATGTTAGCAAACAAACACAGAAACTTAGATTTATTTAATTTATCTTTATATAAATTAAAATCATTACTTTTTAATCACTTCTTTTTAAATTATAAAAATGTACTAAGCGTTATACTTGTTTTACTGTTTATGCTATGATACATCGCCTCTGTTAGTTCTATTTTTTTTAGATTTAAACCCTTTATTTATTGTTAATTTGCTGCATACCTATGTTATAATTTCTTATTTAATTTTTCTTTATTATTTCCTTATTTTCTGCTGATTTTATTTTATGTATCTATATTTTCTATACTGTGTACAGGTGTTTTGTTTCATTATAATTGTTTTTCAATATTATTTTATACTTTGTCAAAGGCGTAAGCCGTCGAAATAAATAAATACATATGGGCAGAATGGCGAATGTTACACAGTGTTTAAAGTGGCCACTTAAACCGGCCATTGACGGTCATAAGCCCTGTAGATGCCTAGACTTCTATATTACCTTCTATAAAACGGTCTTCATCTCTGTTGTAATATGTTAACAAAACGAAACGTTTAAGAATACTGGGCTCATGAACATCGCTTTTAAAGAGCGTTATATTTGGTAGAATGTGCAATTTGAATTCAGAAAAGTACGTTTTCTGGCTAAAGTGACGCGGCTTTTACTCCACCGAGAAGTTTTGACATTTTGGAGGTTATAAGTATCGTAATGAAATTACGAGAACCGAGTAGTTCTGAAATAAAACTAAATGAATGATATAATGTAAATAGATAAATGCTTAAACTACAAAGGAATAAAAGTTATTACATCTGTTCAGAGTTGCTATTGATGAGTAGTGAGATTCCAACTGCTTCCCGATCCAGAATGCGTCTTCATCAAGGTGATGGAATCGGTTCACAAAAAGCGCAATTTTTTCGGGAAACGTGTCTTTCACTTGTAATTTAATCACTAAAACGCAAAACTTTCATGGTTATAATAATGTTCATTGTCAAACAATGGCGACCTAGCCTCACAGACACAAAAATACCAAAAATTCAACCCTTGATTTCACTCATTATAGTCATCCAGAAAAATATTTTAAAATAAGCTAACTTCAACAGACGCAATTTTTTTTCAGAAATCGTTTTTAAATCAGGAATGACAAGCAATGATAAAATTAAATAAACAAAAGTTTGTTGACTCCAATTTGCTGAGCAATTTGCGACCTACAACGTACGGCACAAATGAGATTTGCCGAAAAACCCAAATTTCACTATACACTTAAACTTATAAAAACAAGATAAACAACCCTTTTTTATAGAAATATAAACGATTTTAAATCTAATTTAGCTTAAACGCCACATTAACTATCACAAACCGTAGTGGCCATATTTTTTACACCGGAAACATAAAAAAATACGGTAACGATCTGTATTCATTAATATTAAAAATATCCAAAATATTATATAAACAGCATTCAAAGTATTGAAAATATTTAAATTTTTGTACGTTTTGATTTAAAAACAGCACTTTAAGTCATTTAAAAAATGTATTCGGAATCAATTATAAAAATCTATGACATTTCTTGAATTGACTTCGGTAGTTCCTCGAATCATATGATCTCTCGTTCTAGTTGTACGGCGGCTCGAGCTGAGACTCTCTTTATTCGTAGGCGTTGACTGGTCTTCCTTTTCTAACTCTTCGAAGTTCAGTTCTTTAATTTAAAAGGAAAAACATCAAACAGCGACCATGGCGCTAAGCGATGCTGATGTTCAGAAGCAGGTAATATAAATACGTCGTTGATTTTTCGCGATTTTGCAAATCGATCAAGGGGCAGTGATGTACATTTATTATTTTTTGTGTTTTATTGTTTTGTTTCGGCAGGATTTGAGATCTAGAGTTTATTTCCACCGTAGTTCCATATGCGGCGGGATATTCAGAGTGTAGAAAGCTAAAATAATTATGTTTCTTCGAGTTTTTTTCCATATTGGCAAGTCACATGACTTAGGGTTGAGTTCTGACTATTGTGCACTTTGCAGATCAAGCACATGATGGCCTTCATAGAGCAGGAGGCCAACGAAAAGGCGGAGGAGATCGACGCCAAGGCCGAAGAGGAGTTCAACATCGAGAAAGGGCGTTTGGTTCAGCAGCAGAGATTGAAGATCATGGAGTATTACGAGAAGAAAGAAAAACAGGTCGAGCTCCAGAAGAAGATGTGAGTAGTGAATCTTTTTGAACTCAAACATCACTTCACTCGAACATCTTTATTCTGAATTAACCTTTCCCTAGGACAGTGGTCCTAAAAACATCCGCGCGTTACGGTGCTGTGTAGTCATTACGCATGCAAAAAATTAGAGATTTTAAAATAAATTAAAATTTAATTTCAATTTTAAATCGTAAAGTGTAATATTCATATGCAATTGCTTAAATTATTTATAGTTGAAGTCAAAAGTGATGGTATTTTTAATCTAATTCCTTAAAACATGAAAAAAAACATTAATTCATTCTCTCAGTGCGCGCAAAAGAACCGCCCCCAACTAAAGCCGAGAAGCTACTAACACAGCTAACGGGCATCTGGGAGAAGTGCTATAAATTTTGCTGTTCGCGCGTGCGATGCGTGAAATTGTCTCTCGCTCCCGAATGTACCTGTATTATCGAGAGTGAGACAATTATATATCATGATAACTCTTTTACTAGGTACCCAACATGCGACGCATTGGTAAACTTTCTATTATATTTGTGATATTTCCGATTTTTTATTAAATGCTTTTTATGTTCCCAATAAGCATTATTTATTGAATAAAAAAATACTTTAACCGATAGGTAAATGTATGACGGAGGAATACCGAAAATCTCAACCCATCATTTATTATATTTATGGAGATATTAAAGTTAACATACAATGAGTACTAGCTACACATCACCGGGAAGGATCTGATCAGTTTTGATTTGCATCTTGCGAGTGCTGCACCTAAACTAACGATCCACTGGATACAGACTGAATCCGCCATTTTAATGTACAGGTATACATTGTTTTACGCCGATGTTCAGGTGCGAGAGACACCGGCGTAAAAAAAATCTGCGTAAAATGAACACAAATATAATGAAAGATATAAGGTTAGGTTCCGTGTCAGAATTCTAAGAACAATCCAACATGTTTATTTAATACATATCCTATATACAGCCTGTAACTGGGAGGGTGGATCATCGGTGGCAGAGCGATGGGGGACCTCAATGCCTATCGATTAAATCCCCATATATGTTCAGCGATATTCAGTCGTTCAAATGTCATTCGGATTTTTAAGAAATTTTAGTAAAAATCCGATTTTAGGCTGGATGTCCCAAGTGTAGCCAAATTATTAAATCTACGTTCGTAATTTTTTTTTCCGAGTAGCTCAATAGTAGGCCTTTTATCCTACAATACAGTTTTGAGTCGTTATTTAATTTATTTCCAAATAAATGAATTAATATTAAATAAAGATAAATATTTTTTCAAATATATTTTGCATTGAATGTAATGCAAATGAGGTAGCCAGCTATTGTTGGTGTTCAAAATGAACACTAACACCCTTTCTTGGGCCATTTTTCCATTACAGTCTGAAGATCAACTGCCAAATATGAAGAGGCTTGTGAATTATGACTTTGCCGATTACTTCCTCATACAAACAAAACACGAACACATCCGTTAACTTCAACTTACCTCGAAATACTAAACTGACTAAACTCGCCGTACAACATATTTATATGCGTAGGGAGAGTAGTACTTAGACGTATCATAAACGTTTCTGCTGTTGCGGGAATACTTTTTTGTACCTGGAAGTACCAGATAGGGCTTTTTGCGTTAAGGAGATACTATCGCAGACGTATCACATAGGGCGGTCAATTAAATAATTTGAACTTCATATGTGATTTACACTAAACTGTATTTCGGCACTTGAATAATTATTGCATAACATCGTCGATATGTACTGAATTGAATCACTGTCGAAGGCTTGCCTTTAATCCGATAATAATCTGTTTGCAGCCAATCTTCTTATATGCTGAACCAGGCCCGCCTGAAGGTGCTGCGCGTGCGTGAGGAGCACGTGCGCGGCGTGCTGGACGCCGCGTGCACGCGCCTCGCTAGCGCCGCTACACGACCCGACGAGTACAAAGACCTTCTGGTGGCCCTCACTGTCCAAGCTCTATTCCAGGTATGCCAAATATGTGTGGCAAATGATATGCGCACCTTCAATAATTTTTAAAAGTATTTTTATTAAAAATATACTAAAAGTTTTATGTAACTAAAATATAATTAATTTTAGATCGGCAGATTACGCCATTTCAAATTCAGACTAAACTTAGGTATCTGGGATCTTAATAAAGACTAAGTATTAAACTAAAATTTGTTGTAATAATTTAAAGATAATAAATTGAACATGAATGTGGCCGCAGCCAAATTTTAATTTTTGGTTTTTGAAAAGAAATACAAGCATTTTATATAACATACATTTTTGTGACATTTTCCTTTATTTCTACGTGAAATTATGCCTTTGGTAATACTTAAAAAAACTTTTTTTTTTTTGAACACTTAAGGTTGAACTTGCCAAAAAAGAGTCTGGCTCTTGTGTTTGGCAAGTTTACAAAATAACATAAAAAAGAAACAAAAAATGCAATATATTTATTGAAATATTTTAGCTTAAACTTTTTTTTATAGAATTGTATTCTTTTTTTTTTAAAGAAGATAATTCTGGTTGTAATATTCAATTTCTTATATAACGTATTTTGTAACTTATTGCAGTGCTACTTATTACGGCAGTAAAAAAATATTCTCACATTTTAGAAATTTGCACTGGCTAAAAAGCCCAGAGAAAATAAAATACAAGCTTTGCCGGACAGTATTCAAATCCCTTCGTAAAAAGGCTCCTATTCTAGATACCTATCGGACCTCTGTATTAGAGAAAATACATGTCAAAGAAAATCTACTCTTAGGCCGGCATTTGATTCAGGCAGAGGAAAACTTGTCAAAATCCGGCACTGCCCAAACACTAGGTTCAGAGATCGGCCCCTCTGCCTGGAACCGATTGCCTTCACACTTGAGAAAGCTCCATAGTCCCAGTCAGATCAGAATGTTTGTTTTAAAAATGATTTCTTTCATGCGTTAAAAATTAGATCATTCAATTGTACAGCGAAGTTTCTCAAAAATGTATAAATAAATTGTAAAAATGAACTACTTTTAAACACCATAGGTTTTGTTGAACAGCTGATTATAATAGTCATTCAATTGTGTGTTGTGAGAGATTTCCAGTATCCGGGAAGCCATGTGTTAAGACCTTTTATGAGCAGATTTCTAGAGATATTTAGAGTATTCTGATTATGTCTCATCACGTAAACACATGGATATTTTTTTGTATGACGTAATTAATACTTACATTTGAATTTGAGTTTTGAAGCTTTAAAAATGCACTTTTGCCTAATCATTATTTTTAGACTGCTGTGTCATGAATGAAACAATGTGTACTGTGTTAGTAACATTATAAGAGTAGGTAAAACAGGGCACTATATTTTTTATTTTATTTATTTAAATCTTAAAGTAGGGCACACATATCATAGATATTGTTATGTGTGTTCTAATAATAACATTGCAAATATATTTAACTTATAAATTGTTTATCACATATGTCTTGACCATTATTTTAAATTTAGATATGTTTTTTTCTTCATAAATATTTTTTTCCATTTCGTAATACTTTTTAATTGCTTTAAATAAAATTTAATTTTGTGACTTTGCCTTTTTCCTAAATGGAAGTCTAATTTTGTTCTTTTCTCTAGTATTGTGATCGTGTTCATGCTGGTTCTCATCAATTTTTTTCCAAAATTCAGTTTTTTTATTAGAGTTTATAATTTTATGAACAAATATCATTGTATTGTAAAATATTCTTTGTTTATATGTTAATAATTTCATTTCATTTACCATCGACTTTACCCTCGTGTATCTGTTTTTTTTCAAAATGATTCTAAAGGCTTTATTTTGTAATACAGTTAGTTTATCTATGTTTTCTTTGTTTGATAAAAATAAAATGCTACTACAGTAGTTAACGTGTGGTTCAATAATTGCTTTGTAAATAGTTTGGCAAGAGTCCTTATCAATAAATCTTCTGATCCTTCACAAAATTTATATTTTTTTTGCAATCTTATTTATTACCATCTTAGCGTTTTAGTGAAATGTAAGTTTTGAATCCAACATTACACCTAAATATTTAATTTCAGTGACTTCATTAAGTTTTTCATTTTCTATTTGGCTTTGAACAACGCAATTTGTATGTAAAGGTCTTAAATATTTAGATTTGCTGCGTAGTAATATTTCTTATAAAGGAAATAGAACTTATGTCATGATTGGAATTACGCAGTTTTGTTTTAAGCGAATTTATTTTTAACTATAGCGTCTAAACGCCGGACATTCTGCTTCATAACAAACTAATTGTTCTCTTATACAAAAGGGGAACGCATTGAAACCACGGTTAGATTGTGGTCAGATTAAAGACACAGTCAAACAGTCGGTGTGATCAGTGGAGAGTGTTATTCGCGCCGTTCCCTCGCGAGGGTAGGCGGCGAGGATAGAACGCCATATTACTCTGTGCATACGGACCTCGCTTTCTCTACTTTCATATGCCTTATCTTCGCAGTCGTCACCTACACCCTGTAAATAAAGGAAATTTTTAACAACTTTTTTTCTACTTTTGGGCTTCTACTAGCGCCGAGTTCCAGAACTAAAAAGACAGTACACCATGTTTAGTTTGTTTTCATACTTACTGGGTTCTCCTTTTTATACATCAGAACAATTCACCGACTTGAACTCTTCTGAAAAAATCGTGGCAATGATAATAGAATCGGCTTGTGGTTTCGTGTCTTGGACTGTCACAGATCAAAGCTCCGTGGTTCGAATCCCACGGTCCCCAATATGATTCCCATTTTCTAATTGCGAGTTATTTACAACTCGTTGAAAATAGCCCTAAAAATTTAATTTTTGAGTAAATCATAAGAATGCAAATATTTATTTTGGCTTAGTTTAATAGTCTTTTTTACATATAAATAAAAATTAAAAAACCACTGCGCTTCTTTATTGCGCTCAAAGCTCTCGTTCCTTCACTCGCCCAACCGTGTAATTTGTGCTTCAGCTGATGGAGACGAGCGTGACCGTGCGCGTGCGTGCGTGCGATGTGGGCGTGATGGGCGAAGTGCTGCAGCGCGCGGCCGCGCAATACAAGGACAAGATGCGGCGGGACGTGACGCTGACGGTGGACCAGGAGCAGAACCTGCCGGCCGAGAGCTGCGGAGGCGTGGAACTCCTCGCTGCCAAGGGGCGCATCAAGGTACAGTATATATTTTTATCCATCAGACGTTAAAATAAGTTGTGTCGGTTTTTTTCCAAATTTATTAATGAGAACCAAATGTAAAACAAATGGTAAAGGTCATATATCATCGTAAGAATTTTTTCTGCTCTATATATGTATTCTTTTTTGTATACAGAAAACTCAATTTGACTTTGTAGATAAATGTCAATTTCCTATTGTAATACGGGCCCTTTCCACTGTAATATTTTTTTGTGTACATGCCTATTTGCAAATTTTTGAATGATCTAAGAGCAAAAAGGCATTCCAAAATATCACTCCAGAGATATTTCTTAAAATATACAAGACTCATGTAATACCTTTATTGGAATATGAATATCAAGTATGGAGTCCCTACTTTACTAAAGACATCGAGCTATTGGAAAATGTCCAAAGATGTGCAAGGAAAATCCCCAAATTACTCAAAAGGATGCCTCATCATGGTAGATTAAAAGCACTAGGACTTACATCATTGGAAGAACTTGGGACTTGATGGAAACTTATAAGCTACTCAATGATTACTACAGCTGCCCCCTGCATGAGATGTATCAATTAAATCCCAACATAAATTTACAGGGCCATAACTGGAAGCTCTATCGTCCCCAATTCCTCCACAATCCCAAGAAAAACTTCCTTTTCAGCGGGATAGTTTCATACTGGAATAAATTGCCAGGCCTAGTCGTCCATTCCATTTCGGTCAACCAGTTTGAAAACCGTTTGGATGCTGTTTTGAAGGAAGAAGAACTTGGACAAAAAGCAGTACACGAGATGTAGGCGCATCAGCAAAGACTGCCTGCCCATAACAAATAATAATAAAAACGATCAAGATACACTGCTATTGGTGTACCCATGCAGTGCCTTATGCACCATTAGGTGCGGAAAGGGAATGGCTTGTGAACGCAGTGAGTGTATTTACCGTTAGCAACTGTTAGTCGCGCACTTTACCCTAATAATGTGTTCCAACTTGGTGTTGCAGATCTCCAACACTCTCGAGAAGCGCCTGGAAATGGTGGCCGAGCAGCTTGTCCCCGAAGTGCGCTCCGCCCTGTTTGGACGCAACCCCAACCGCAAATTCACCGACTAAACTACCCAACCCATGTAATCCACTATCCGACAATAGTTAAAGTTTTGTCTTAAATCACCAATTCATTGGATAGCATTAGAGATAAGGCTAGCATTAGGTACGCTGTTGTTATATAAATTAAGACTATTATTCCTAGTTGTATGTCGAATTGCTGTTAAATCATATATAATGTGTTGAACCCCGATTATACAAATTTATCAAATTCGTATTTATCGTACGAGAATATATTCTTTAACATTCCTTCTTTACTAAATGCATGGTTTTCACCTCGGGCCTAGCGACCTTCGGTTCTCAGTTAAACTAACCGGCGCTGGCAGCCGCGAGCGGGTAGCAGCATCTCGCCTCGCTCGCACCAAAGTTCCCAATATCCCGCAGTGTTTGCCGCCCTTTGCTGACTGCGAGGCGATTACTTCGCTCGGGGCCGCCAGCCGAGGTAGTCTCCGCTTCCGTAAGAGTGTTTACATTAGATTGCTTCGTCGTTCATATTTAATGGTTTGGGCTAACTTTTAATTAGAGCATAAGTGCTGTTGTAAAATTTGTCAACAAAAATGTTGTATATATAGATGTGGAAAAATAAAAAAATGTACAAAAAATTTTGTTATTTTATTTCTTATTTTTTTTTTAGGTAATTTGAAAAGAAACAATACACTGAAAAATATACAATTTTCATATATTCGTCGATACAATGATGAAGTTCAGTGCTATGGAAATTTGATACAAAAATGTTTTCTTACGTACGGTAAAATTAGAGTATGGCGAAGTTTCTCAAAAATGTACAAAAAAATTTACTGCTTGAACTACGTCACAAGTTCTTAAAAACCAACCGATGATATAGTGTTGTGATAGATTTCCAGCTTACGGAATGCCAACTCAGTCAAACAGAACTCACTGACTAGAACTTGTGACGTCACAGGCGGGGTAATTTAAAAATGACGGAACTTAAAAAATCATATAGCTGAAAATGTGATACAGAAAAACAAACGTTTTTTCTTTTGGCTTAGTTTGATAGTGTGGCTTCGTCTCCCTGGCTCCTTGCGTTCGGCCCATCCGGAGTAAACGGGAGGCCTAGGCGCACCGAGAGAGCACTGACCGCTAAGTCAACCTCAAAAGTCCTGAAAAGAACTTTCCAACGGGTCCTGTTGGTGCAGAGAGGCGATCGCAGTCAGGGCAATCAAGTCCAAAGCCGGCAGCGAAGAGCGAAGTCCGGCGGGAGGCGGAGAGGGCGGAGGCGTCGAATGAAACACACACCTCAAGTGTCCGGAGCAAACTAAAAGTTTATTTAAAATGCATCCATTATAAAGCGCCAAAGGCACACTGCCCGACGCCCACGCGCGCGACTGCTGCCGTGTACGCGAGCCGCCGCCGGGGAGTGGGGGTGCGGGAGACCGCTCGCTCGGCCCCCCCCATTCTTACTCTGCCCGACGGTGCGCAACATACAAGAATAAATACACACATAAATAATAAACATACATAAAATCAACATAGAAATAACCAATTAGATCCTATTCTATATTTTCCCCTGTATGGCCAAAGCCGAACCCAAAAGTGGAACATATCGCCTTTATTGTGGATTAAGTTCTTGGTTTTGACATATACCGGGGCCCTATACTATTCAGTATTAACATAACAAATCATTAACATTCAAAAGAAAATAATAACAAAACTAGCAGGCAGGGCTGTTACATGCTAGGAAATTCGTTCCTTCGGGCCTCGCTTTATCGGGCCACAGTTGATCAGCCCTTCGGGCCTCATTTGAATTATTCTAATCTCGGGCACTGTGAAATTTCACCCTTTCGAGCCTCACAATGAATTTTTTGCTGTTAGGAGCAATCTTAATATAATAATGAACCGGGGGTGTTTTGTAATCCAGCTACTCGGAGGTCGAGTGAGGTGGTGGATGGTCTGAGGACGGGGGTCTGCGGCTGTTTGACCATGTTGACCGGACATCCAGCTAGCAAAATGGACCCGTACAGAAAGAGGACAGACACAATCAATCATTTCTAGAGTATTTATTGTGTATGCAGACAATTGGTAGAATTCCATATTTAATTTGGTAATGCATCCAAAATAAAACAAGTTTATTGGATTATAATTCTACTTTATTTTTTATAAAATATACAAAGGGTATATTGTGACGCGTTTCGTCTTGTTAAGACATTTTCAAACAAACTAACTTAAATATTTACGAAGTTTCCTTATATACTAAAAATAATTGCTATTTTATATTTGTGGATTTCTATGCAAGTCAAAATAAGTAGAGTAATTAAAATTCAATTAGGGTATACTGAGTATATTAGAGTACCCTTACAAATATTTTTAAATAATGGAAGGTTTTCCCCAATATAACCAAAACATTCCTCTATATACCCTAATAGAATTTTAATTACTCTACTTATTTTGGCTTGTATAGAAATCCACAAACATAAAATTGCAATTATTTTTAGTATATAAGGAAACTTTGTAAATATTTAAGTTAGTGTGTTTGAAAATGTCCTAACAAGACGAAACGCGTCACAATATACCCTTTGTATATTTTATAAAAAATAAAGTAGAATTATAATCCAATAAACTTGTTTTATTTTGGATACATTACCAAATCATTTCTAGAGTAATAATATGATATAGATGGCGGCTTTTTATTCAACTCCAACGCATCCATAACAGATAGTCTAAAATAAAAAAACCACTCAACTTCCTCATTCCACATGCGTGTATTTTTAATTACAGAATTACATGGAATAATTAAAATTATATTTGCAATTAAATTGGTTTTTTTTTAAGGTTTCTTGTACAAAATAAGTTGTACATGTGTACTTATAGAATATTATTAATGAAAATTGATTCCTAAGAGATTTCATTTTTGGAAAAGTTGGGAAAGGATCACGAATTATGCCTATCTTGCTATTTCGGCAGTATATGTTTTGTTCCCAACACATTGCGCCATAGGAATATATATTATGTTGCATTTCTTTGAAATGAAGGCAGTTTGAATATATCCCAATGGCTGTGTGTTCTCAATCCCGCATTTTTTTAGTACTTGAGGAGGTTGGTATTTACTTTATAGTTTATTATTTTGAATATAAATATTTGTTTAGTTATTTAATTTTATTTATTATATTTTAAGAAGTACATAAAGTGTTATTTGAATCGGGTTGTGGTCCCGTGGCTAGCGTCTCGGACTCACGGCTCGAAGGTCTGTGGTTCGAATTCCACTCTACCCCAACTTGATTCCCACTTTCTAATAGTGAGTTATTTACAACTCGTTGAAAATGGCCTTCAAAATTAAATATTTGGGTAAATCATAAGAACGCAAATATTTCTTTAAAAAAAAATTTATAGTAAATGACACAAAATATAATCAAAATTATTCCACTAAAATATTTACTATGAAAGAGAAAAGCAAAAGCCAAAGGGATAGCCATTCAATGGAAAGGATAGCTAATTTAATAGCAGCAGGAGTGGTGTGGAGCAAGTCCAACAGCTCAGCATAATTATTAGCTGTTCTGCAGATGCTCACTAGGGGAGGGGAGAATGGTGGGTGAAGTTAGTTCTGTTGTACTCACACTGAAACATGTGTCGTGTTGGAAATATATAAAAAACAACACAGCGTTTCATCAGGAAATCTAAATGAAAAAGAGTTGTAAGTCTTAAGAACTTTCTGATCCGATTCTACCGAGTTCTTATCATCGCCTGAGGCGTACTCGAGTTAACTGCGAATCAAACTCATATATCGTCAGGTTTCTGGCACAAGTTTGTTATCAGATGGGTCTCTTCATCAGGACACTAATTAAACCAACATGCAAAACCCACAATATAAAACCAACACGACATGCATTTTAATAAGCACATGCACTGATTAGGACAAACATGCACTGATTAGATTATGAAAATATTTAATGTTGTTTGAGAAATAGTTGGAAAAAAGGAGAAGGGATGGAAAGAAGAGCTTGAGTTTAATAGGTTTAAGGTGACCATTATAATCAACCGTTCAATATAGCCCATTATGCGATGTTCCATTGTAATAGTCACCCTAAGCCTATTAACTCCTCCTTCCATCCCCTCTCCATTTTTCCAACTATTTCTTAAACAACGTAAAACATTTTCATAATCTAATCAGTGCATGTGCTTATCAAAATGCGTGTCGTGTTGGTTTTATATATTTGTGCTGCAACTATGGTGAAGGTGTATAGTGGGTTTTGCATGTTGGTTTAATTGGTGGAAACCGGTAGACATAGAAAAGTCGGTAAGTGATTATATACAAATCTTTAACAAAATTAAACAATTTTATAAATGATTTATTTTTTAAAAATGTTAATGATCTATATCGCGCCATTCTCGTAAACATAAACATTGCCCCAAAAGTGGTGTACCTAAAAAAACTGAGCTTCTTGCGACTCTAGGATATGGAAGAGTTGAAATGATTTTATTACATTATTATTATTATTATTAATAATACACTAGCAGTTATTAAGCTGATGCGTGTATATCAAGTGTACATGGTTATTAAACATTATAAATTGATGTGTGCATTTAGTTAACATTAATTGAACTAGCACCTATCACTTTCTCGGGAAGGCCATTCCATTTCTCCATGATTCGGTTTGTCAGGAAGTTTTTCCTGGGGTTGGATGAGAAGGGGGTAGTGTTGAGTTTCAATGAATGACCTCTGAAAAGGCGGTTTTCATTCACAGTGAACATTGATTTCAACTTGGGTACATTATATTGCTCAGTTAAGATTTTGAGCGTTTCAATCGAGTCACCACGCTGCCTCCGCTCTTCCAGTGAACTTAACCTAAGCTCCCTTAAGCGGTCCTCATCTGATTTATTTCTTACTTAAAAAAAATTACCATTTTAGTTACTCTTCACTGGACTTTCTCCAACAGCTCAATGTCTTTTTTTAAATAAATATGTTACATACATTATAATTATTTTTCATATAATTTGGAGATTTTTTAGCCATCATTAAATTTAATGTACTCAGAGATGGAATGTTTTTGATACCTAATAGTAGAAACATGAAAAAAATATTTCTGAATCTGGACGAAAATGCCTTTTTAAAATCCATAAAATCCCCCCTGCAAACGGTGCTATAACATCTTGTAATAAGCAAACGATATTTTGAAATACGGGTATTTAAAACCAAAATTTTACCCATGTAAAATAACTATATATAGTTTTGTATTCTATTGAGACTTTTGTGATCATAGCAAATATATTTTGCCAATCTATCGATAATAAGGACCACTGTTATTCTGCATCCTAGCGCCTAAAATGCTATTGTTATGCTATATTGCTAATAAACATTTCGTAACATTGCTAAGTTACAAGATTTTCCCCCGTTTGTGAGCGACCTTCATTTTAAATTGCGTCTTGTGAATTAGTGAAATTTTATCCAGTCGTTCAATCACAAATAACTATCGACGTGCTTAAAAACATGCTAAGCATTTGAGCGATCACAATTAACAATAATGAACATGCTTGAGTTATCGCAGTCATAAGTCAACGTGTGTGTAATCTTTAAGTCAACGCTCGTGTCGGTTTGTTTTTTGTTTTCCTCGTAAATAAATACAGTTCACTGGCGAAAAATTAGCATTTACCATAAAAAATAATACAATATATTGCATTTGCTAAGTAAAAAGGAGTATCTAATACAAAAAAGTGTTTTTTCTTTATTATTATTTTTATTTAAATAATATAATTATACATTTTCACAGTTTTCAAAATTTCAATTGTTATATTTTTACTAAAACTAAAATCCCATCTAGCCACTTTCTATAGTTTGTTGGTTACAATTTTAATTATTTAATTACAATTACTATGGCGACTGCTTTTCTTGACATTTGACTTGCCAACCGCTGCGCGCCGGCTAAATGCAATAAATAGCATGATAAATAATAAATAAATAAAAATAACAGTTCTGGAATATTTTCCATATTTACACCGGTGAAATTCAAATATGTGATTGCGCAGCAGAATTATACGTCGCGAAACGTAAATATTTTGACATTTAATATTAGGTTTTCACGGATGTTCCATTGTGATCACGTATACGATAAACAACCATGGTGAGAAATTGTTATCACGTCGCTTATGAGCACGTCGATAGTTATTTGTGATTTATTTATTTTATTTATTTAAATCTTAAAGTAGGGCACACATATCATACATATTGTTATGTGTGTTCTAATAATAACATTACAAATATATTTAATTTATAAATTGTTTATCACATATGTCTTGACCATTATTTTAAATTTTGATATGTTTTTTTCTTCATAAATATTTTTTTCCATTTCGTAATACTTTTTAATTGCTTTAAATAAAATTGAATTTTGTGACTTTGCCTTTTTCCTAAATGGAAGTCTAATTTTGTTCTTTTCTCTAGTATTGTGATCGTGTTCATGCTGGTTCCGATCAATTTTTTTCCAAAATTCTGATTTTTTATTAGAGTTTATAATTTTATGAACAAATATCATTGTATTGTAAAATATTCTTTATTGGGATACAGCAAAGGCTGCCTGCCTGTAACAAATAATAATAATTAGATGAAAAAGATATTTGTGAAATTAATTATCAATTCCCTATGCTAATGCGAATTATTTCGTGAGCTTTTCATAATAATAGCGCATGCGCGATATAGCAATAAATAATAACGCGCAATATTTGAAGTCGCTGTCAGTTGTCAATGTTGTCAAATATTTACGTCAAAATATCGTCAACATTGCTTTATCTGAAAAACCTATACAGAAAAATAGTGAACGACAAATCAGATCAACAATATTTTTCGGAAATTGCAAGCAACAGGAACTCGCTAAGTGACGTTTAATAAAATCTCGATTCCACAATCATTTTTAAGAAACGAATTACAGTATACAATTGGTGTTATCATGTGCGGCCGCACGCGATTGTTCGTATATTTTCTTTCGTATGTCGTGATGACAAAATATGATTATCGGATCCCCGAGTATCTCAAGTTTATTTTCCAGATCCCTTTGCGCCGCGGATGTCCAGCGCGCTTGTTCTTATAAAAGGTGTCACGACGGTACCGGCGCCGACGAGATCCCGGAATGGGCGGAAGAGTACAACTTCGGAAAGGAGTTCACTCCTTCGCATAATATTGCCCCGACGGAAATAACGCCGGTTATAGTTTCGGCCGCCAATTTCGGGGCGGGAGACAGCGATGAACGAATGATCAAGCCCATGATGTGGGGAATGGTCCCTCCGTGGCACCGAGTAAGAAAATCTCTCATTTTCCATCTGTTGATTTCCGTGAAGCGAGAGCTGACGTAGAGAAGTAGGAAAAAAACATTCGCCCAAAACAGCAAAATACTGAGTTTTGAGAATAGGTGTCTCGGAAGAATCTCGGGTGTGCGGTGGTTTGGCCTTGTAAGGAATGAAGTGATAAGGGAATGGACGCAGCAAACTCCGATGCAAAATCCAAATTTGCGATGGGAGACACAGGTTTAGTCCCTGGTATCTAGATTAAGAAAACTGTGTCATGTCTTTAGCTGACTCAGGAACATCCTGGACGTTGGCACTCTCAAAAATGTCTACTTTGCGCTTTTCCAATGGGTGGCTGCCAATGGCATAATTGGCGGGGAGGTTGCTCGACAATTGTCACGAACCCCCTAATCAAGACTCAAAAGCTAATTCTTAGAGTTATGCTTCGGTGTCCTCCGACTTACCCATCTGAACCATTATTTCAATTAATAAAGGTACTTGATATTCCACAAATTTTTATCAAGAAAGTATCGACAAATTTCTGGCCAGGGGACTACGGAAGGGGATCCCAACAAAATGCCCGTACGAGGTTTTCGCATAACCTAAACTACTAAATACCGAGAACACGTACGATGTTTGCTCAAAGACATGTTTTCATATATTGCTCTGAGAGTGTTCAACGTCTTGGATGAACATATTAAGTTCTCCAAAACAACGTCTATATTTAAGATGAAGATCCATAATTGGATTTTATCGAGGGGTATCACTGTATAAGATTGCTTCGGGAATAAATATATAATATCAATGCTGTCTTCATTGTTATTCATATACGTAAATATGTATATCATCTTTGAATAAACTTAATAGTGATACTTAATTATTTGCAAATATATATTTTAACTATTGCTAATCGAAGCATAAAATTATTAATATTATGTTTATTAAATTACAAATTCTACCATATACAGGGTGTTTATTAAACCCTGTCACATCCGAAACCACGATAATCAGTATGAGTAAGAAGACATGTTGGCACATTAAAATAAATTTTTAGAACTAATAAATTTAAAAAAAAATATCAAAAAAAGCAAATGGTTCCTTACTTCTGCAGGGGAGAAACGTGAAGGGGGAGGGGGGAGTCTGATACACTGCCGACCGTGCGGCCACGCCCTCCTCGCTTCTCCCTTGTAGAAGTTAGCAACCATTTGTTTTTTTAAATAGTTTGTTTGAAAAAAAAAATTTGTTCTAAATATTTTTTAAATATGCTAATATGTCTTCTTGCCCATAATGATCATCGTGGTTTCGTATGTGACAGAGTTTAAAGAACACGCTGTAGATGTGTTACTATTATTACTTTATTGTTTTATTTTGTATTTATTTATACTATCAATTAATTACCGAATTTAATTGTAAAATTATTATAAATTGAAGACCTGTAATAAAATTGGGCCTAAGCACCAGAAAAGTGAAAAAAAGTTACAAGGGTTTAAAGATATACTCAGTTTTTTTGGTATACAGCATATATTTTTTAATTCTTTAAAATGTGTACAAATGTGTAAGAAATAAGTTTAGTGAAAATTATATAGTAAAATATTATTTTAAAAGGGTATAAAATAACAAAGTAATTGAGAAGGCCTTAACACCAACTGCTATTTCATTAGTCAGGCCTAAGTGCCTAACGTAAAAACATAAAATAGGGCCTATCACCAACATCCATTAAAATTTCTGATTTTTAATTCAAGGATGCGTAAAACTAATTATTTTGAACAAAAAAAACATCATTTATAATGTAGGTATGTAAATTAAAAATAATAATTATTAATCAATGGAAAAAGATATCTATCATAACTCTCTACTGGAAAAGATTTTTGTAGATTGTTTGTGTTCTTCAGAAGGCATATACTCGATCATGTTGAGTAAATCTTTTTTTTTTCGTCCGTGATCCGGCTTTGGTAATCTAATTGGCGTAGTTTATAGGTTTTTATATCGCCAATTAATTTATTTATTTTTAAATTTAATTAATTTATTACTTGTCTTAGCTCGTGAATAGTGGCTTTCTTGTCGTGGAAACAATTTAACATGCCCAATGACTTGGTTTTCGTCTTCAAGATCGAATTTTCGATATTTTTTCTTATTACCCCTTTTTCGGTGAGGATAGTCTCTCCGCGTTTTTTTCTCTATTAGTAGGACTCGAATACCTTAATACTTACTCCAAATATATCAATAAAAGTGGCACGACAGACATTGACTACTTGACCATTGTCATTAGGGACAGTGTAATAAACAGTACACTGCCTTTTGCTTTCTGATGGGTTTTTGTATTTCCCATTTTTCCGTCTTTTAATGTTTGAAATATGGAATAATCCCATTAAATATGCACTTTGCTTCAACCAGTCACCTGCTTCGTAAAATTATTTATGCAACTGCAGTTTTTGATCATAAAGAAGACTTTTACAGTCATTCTGGCACTTGCAAGTGAACTGAAAAAAAAAGTCAACTTTACGGAGGACTGTCAAAAATAACCCTAAATGCAATACTACAAATTATTTACCTGGGTGAATATGTATTTCACTTTTGACATTTCGAAAAGCCGTATTTTTATCGCTTTCTTGCCAAAAAATAAATATTCACCCACCTGTCTGATAATTTCGCAGGAGTAATTAGGAAAATGCCCAATGTTTCTTGTAAATTAATCTATAAAGCTATTAATCTTCTAAATTATTTATGAAATACATACTAAATTATACATGAATTTTAGTTAAAACGTTTGAATAAAATTTGTAAAATTTGGTATAACGGGGTCAATTTAGCACTTATTACAGCAATAAATATAGAAAAATCCTTTTAAAATCTCAGAATAAATAAGGAAAAGTATCATGCAAATGAACATAAAATACTCCGCTATTCTTAAAACTTTAGTAATTCACTCAAAGATTGTATTTTAAGCCGATATTTTTCTATACTAAAATAATTGAAATATCAGACGCCGTGCAATTCGAAAAAGAAATTCGCCGACAATTATTTGGAATTCCCCATACAAACATAAATTTTTTGACAGCCGGTTCTTCATTTAAAAAATGGCAGAAAATATCACTCACTATTTGGTGATCGTGTTGACTCGATTTCTCCTCCCAGGCTACGTGCTTTGACCCCTGTGCACCTCAGACATCGTTTGCACATCCCTAGATTCTGAACGCTAGTTAAAACTTATCAAAAATTTGTCAAAACAGATTTTTAAAAACAAATCGGCTTACCGAAGTATTCGGAGGACTTATTGCTGGTACAATCACATTTTTAGTAGAACAATATTGTTTCCCTTGGGCTTTTAACTTTTTATTTTCACTTAACTTATTAAAACCACTTATTTTCCGCTTTGTTGTAAAAGGCGTATCCGGATCACAAGTCTCGCGTCCAGCCATTTTGTATGAAATGCTTAGCGCTGCGATTAATCACGTAGGCCCTTATATGCGTTAATGGGTATTGTACTTAGGCTCCATCCCATATACATGACTTCAGATTGATATAAAATATTTTTTTCTAGTACATAAGTTCTAATTTGTGTTATTGGCGTAGGCATATAGAACATTTCCTCATACTCAACGTCATTTTTTATTTTTTGGTATTTAAGCCCTATTTTATTACAGGTCTTCAATTATTAATTACATATTGCTATGTATTATTAAATAACTTTTCTGCATTCCATTTCTTGACATGTATAAATTTTTATTATTATTTTGTATATTGTTACGAATAACAAAACCTAACATTTGCATAGCCTTATCGAAGATAATTTCATAGTGATGTGAGAAAGTTAACTTAGTATCAAAAGTAACACCTAGGTTTTTAATAGAATGAACTTGTTCAATGGCTACATTATTAATCAAATAATTTGACACAACAGATTTTCTGGATCGATTAAAGGAGATATGGTAGCATTGTTTAATATTTAAAAACAGTTTATTGAGTTCGCATCATTCAGTTAGCTTGTCTATATTTTTTGCAGTATGTTAACATCGTTTAAATCTTAAATAATTCTAAAAAGTTTTAAGTTGTCAGCATAAAGAACATAATTGACATTGTGGATAAAAGACGGTAAATCATTTATGTACAGTATTATTTATGTATGGTAGTTATCCGTGGCTCTATCCCACTGGGTTCCTCTTGGGTATGCTTGGGACCAATAGTTTGCAACTTAGAAGGGAAGGGTCTACACTGACCCATTTTTTCAGACTGTTAAGGGGTTTCATCTATAACTCAGCCATTTTAGAGAGTATCAATTTTTATGTTCCTGATGGCTATCTCCGACAGCGTCAGTACAGACTGTTTTACCTCCCGGTTTCCAGAACCAACCTGCTTCTGGTCATGCCGATTGGAAGAGCAGTCAAGCAGCTGAACATTATCACTTTGGAGATCGACATCTTTCTATGTTTAAGAGGCAAATACTCTTGCTATTAGAGAGTATTATACCTTAATAATGTCGAACCATTGCTCAAAGGTTCTTGGTTTGATATAAAGTTCCAATTCAACGTCTTAAATCCTTTGTTATGTTACTTTGTGAATAAATAATTTGAATTTGAATTTGAATTTTGGCGCGATTCTTGCATAATTTAAATAAAAGAATGATATTTTTTATCAGCAATGTTTTGATTATGTCCAAATGTTTATAGACAAGCTGGATTTTCTCCCTTGGGGGTTATTTAGATCTAAATTTTGTTGCAACAGAGAGAGAAAACATTTTTGAGAAGAGTTATGGAAGCTTAGGCATTTACAGGGCTTATTTATTTATTCCTATTTTTTTCCATTATAAACTATGATTAATAATAAAAATAATGTGACCTCACTGGGGTTACCCGTGCCGAGGACACTTAAAAATATACTTTTTTTAAAAATATTTTTACATTTGAGAATAAACAAAGAAGACTAGAATAAACAGAGATAATCAACAAAATGTTCAGACAGTTTTAAACACTGTGTATTTATGTTTATAATTGATTTATGTACATCTATATTATTTATATTACAAAACTAAAACATAACATACGCTATACATTTGTGGAGTAGTTGATTCAATATTGGTTTGGGCGAAGGAGAGAATCCATTTTACGTCTACCTAGCTCCACTATCCATTTTTTATAGCCTTTTAAACATTTTCTTGTTACTAATTGTTTTAATAGATAGTGGAAGTAGGTTATAGATTTTCATTGAATAATTCTCAAAATCCCTTTGTCCGAAAGTGGCCTGTTATTTGCTGGTTTAAGAGGTCACTTTACACACTGTGTAACATCCACCATTCTTCTGTGTTTAAACATCCACATTTCCCCAACTCTTCCATATCTTGACCTTGGTGAAGTAAAAAAGCTGAAACCTTTATAATGTGGGTTATTTAGAAATGTCTCGTGGTGTAATGGTCAGTGCATTCGCCTGCCATGCAAGAGGTCTCGGGTTCGATTCCCGATATGGTTGATTTGAAATATTATTTAAAAAGGGTGTTTTTACACTAGAATATTTCATAGTCCCTGGACTGGTACCTGAAGCGTAAGACTGATCACCTTACCTTCATGTAACAAAAATGATCAAGATACGCTGTGATTGGTGTATCAATACAGTGCCCTATGCACCATTAGGTGCGGAAAGGGAATGACGACGATAGATTTAGAAATGCCTTTACTTCCATATTCCCTTCTCAAAAATGTTTTCCCTTTCTGTTGCAACAACGCCTGTCTACACACATTTGGACATACTCAAAACATTGTTGATTAAACTAACCGGTATAAGAAGTATAAAAATTTGAAAAGCGTTTTCCTTCAGGCATTGCTTAGCAGGTGAAATAGTTCAGCCAGATGAATCTCACCCACGTCAATAAAGGTTTCAGCTCTTTGACTTCACAAACATTAACAGATGGAAGAGTTGAGGATATGTATAAAC
Organism: Micrasema longulum; assembly: GCF_059751315.1. Taxonomy (NCBI): domain Eukaryota; kingdom Metazoa; phylum Arthropoda; class Insecta; order Trichoptera; family Brachycentridae; genus Micrasema; species Micrasema longulum. Next base: position 275,916 of record NW_028279359.1, read on the forward strand.
ATAGGCAGAATGGTGAATATTACTCGGTGTATAATGTGGCCGCTTAAACCAGCCAATGACAAATCATAAGCCCTGTACATACCTTGAGTTCCATATTCCCTTCTCAAAAATGTTTTTTTTGTTTAAAAAAGAATGGGTTTAGGACTGGATTTCATATACCTATAATTTTGGCGTGATTCCTACATTATTTAAATTACATTTTAAAATATGAGCTTGTTTATCAGTTAGAAAGAATAAACTTTAATTGGCTCTTCTGTAAGGTTGGCTACATGTCGCTTAGGAACTTTTTCGTTTCCACTGTCGATATGATTTGTATCTGCCAAAAACTGCCTGGGATTATTGTGATCATCAAATAAATAAACAATACTTTCAGGGTAGCTATAAGAAACATGGATTGTCAACAAACAATTGTAGATTGGAAGGAATAAAGTCATCCAAGTTGTTCGGGGGAGCTTTAAGAGAGGGAAATAGGTGTGTGATCGTAGCTGAAGGATTCTACGAATGGCAGACTGCAAACTCTTCCAAACAACCCTATTACATTTATCATCCTGAGGTAAGAACGTAGTTTAACGGTTTCAGCCTGACCATTCTATATGAGTATTAAAGTACCAAATAGACGCGCAAGATTATATTGCTCAGTTAAGATTTTGAACGTTTCAATCGAGTCACTACGCTGCCTCCGCTTTTACAGTGAACTTAACCCGAGCTCCCTTGAGCGGTCCTCATACGATTACCACCATTTTAGTTGCTCTTCTCTGGATTTTCTCTAACAACTCTATGTCTTTTTAAAAATAGGTACTCCAGATTTGGTAGGCATACTCCAGGAGTGGACGAACATATGTTATAAATTATAAATTTTGAGGAACAAATCTTGGGTGATGTGAGCGAATGTTTTCCTTATTATTGTTTTTTATATCCGCAATTATTGTTTTTTATAATTATCTTTTAATTTTAAAGATCGACAATTCTGGTTCTCCTCTCTTGCGAATGGCCGGAGTGTATTCCTCGTGGAGTGAGGATGCAGAGCAGCCGGGTTCCCTGTACTCGTACTCCATCATCACACAGGACTCGGGAAAGGGTTGCTTGGACTGGCTACACCATCGCATGCCAGCTATACTTCGCACAGACCAGGAAGTTGCAGTTAGTAAATTATAATTTAAAAAAAATAATTTTGCATTCTTATAATGTATCCAAATATTTCGATTTCGGAGACCTATTTTTTAGTCCTAAAAAACCGTGTTAGAAAATGGGAAACAAGTTGTGGAAAAAGCGAGATTCGAACCTCGAATCTCGATCTGGGGTCTGGGACACTACCCACGGGACCACAACCTGTTTCACCATCCACCTAATGTGCATGGCTATGGTTTCGTGTATCTTGAAGTAATCGAGTAAAATTTAAAATATATATATATATTTCTCTCAGGCGAATGTGTGGTAAAACTATGTACGATAGATGCACAAATGTTGAGATCCGTACATTATGTAAGGCTGAGACAAGCATTATCGACAAAATCAAGAAAGGAGCTCTGCGCTGGTTTGGACATGTAGAACGAATGGACAGCGAGAGAACGGCTAAGAATATTTACAATGCGAATGTTGATGGATGCAGAAATAGAGGAAGACCGAGAAAGACATGGCATGACCAAATCCAACAAATACTTAAAGATGGACATGTCAAAAGTCGGAATAATCGGCGTGCGTGCATGAGAAGATGTATGAATGTAGAGGAAGCGAGATCTATATGCAAAGATAGAGTGTTGTGGCATTCTATCCTCTCTGCCTACCCTTACGCGGAAACGGCGTGATGGTTTGTTTGTTTGTTTGTTTATATATATATAGTCAGATAATTTATATAGCTCATCCAACTTTAAGGTGTCTACTGGAGTACGCCAAGGATCAGTACTCGGACCACTCCTCTATCTCCTGTACACTAAAGATATAGAGAATATTATCAAAGAATGTGGAATGTGGTCTTATTACTATGCAGATGATACACAGATTTATTTTTATTGTAAACCGAGCGAGAGAAATGTGCTTGTTGATTTGATTAATGGATGCATTGAGAAAATAGGAAACTGGATGGCTGAAAATACACTAACACTTAACTCATCTAAAACGGAACAACTATGGATGGCTTCAGCCAGACGACAGAATTCGATTCAGGATACGGCACTACCCGATGTAAGGAGTACCGCTTTACCCACCGTTAAACTACTGGGAGTCATCCTTAATTCTGACCTTTCTCTTGGCGCTCAAATTAGTAGAACGATAAGTTCATGCTTTTACCAGCTGAGACAGATTAAATGCATACGCAAAAATTTGCCAGTTGATGCCGCCCGTCAATTAATAAATGCGTTTGTAGTGTCTAGAGTTGATTATTGCAATGGTATCTACGCAGGCCTACCAATGAATAAAATGACTCGCTTACAGTCTGTATTGAATGTCGCAGCGAGACTTATTTTTGGAATCTCTAAGTTCAGTCATATTACTCCACTACTTCGGGAATTACACTGGCTTCGTTTACTACAGAGGGTGGAATACAAACTCTGTCGACTTATGTATAAGTCACTGCACAACTCTGCTCCAGAATATCTAAGGGAACTCTGCATCCCAGATGAACTAGTTGACAGACGTCTTATGCTTAGATCAGCTACATCAACGTCGAAAGGAAAAGTTATTATACCTCTACGCAAACAACGCACTAAATTTGGCGAACGCGCATTTGCGGTCGCAGGCCCTACGGCATGGAATGCTCTCCCAGCAGAGGTCCAAAACTGTGAGAGTGAAGTGATGTTTCGGAAGAAACTTAAAACCCACTTGTTCTCTAAATCATTTAAATAAATTCTTAGGATGTGGTGACAAAGTACATTATTTTTCTTAAATTAAAAAGTTAAAATTAAATTTATATCCTTATAAAATCACTTTGTAAAGCGCCCTTGTGGTATTATATTACAAAAATGGCACTATATAAGTTATCCATAATTATTATTATTATTATTAGCCCCATTTTTGTGAAAATCACCTCAAGGCCGCTGTTCAATAAATAAATATTCCTGCACGTCTTGCAGCTACAGAGCGCATGGACGGTAAGTAATCTAGCCCCCCATTCACAGTATGTTTTAATTTGACAATGAAGTTAAGTGTTTGAATGATGATAAAATAAATATATTAAAAAAACTCCTTTTTAAAATAGGAATTAGATTATAACAAGTCTTGCAGCTACTGAGCGCATGGACTGTTGAAATTCTAGACCCCATTTACAAAATTTGAGTATTTTAGGGTTGATAACATTTACTTTGGTGATCTTGCGTACCACATAACTATCAATTTTAATTTTTACAGGGTAAACTTAAAACTGTTCTGTCAATTTCTGTTAGTTAAAATATCACTGGAGTATTAGAATAATTATCATTACATTAAAATATTAATCATTTAAAACTAGACGCAAAAAAATTGAGGTTACGCGGTATTGCACTATCACCGATAATATGTTCCTTTATATCTATACAGGGTACTTGTAAGTAGACCCTATCTTTTCAGGACGTGATAGTAGGGTTCAGTAGAAACCAATTTGACTATCAGGTACCCTGGTCTAAAGCTAAGCCTCTTCGAGATATTTGAATTTTCCATTTTGCATTTTGAAAAAGTCGGTTTTGCATGTTGGTTTAATTAGTGTCCTGACGAAGAGACGGGTACGTATCGAAACCGGTAGACATAGAAAAGTCGGTTAGTATATACAAATATTAAAAAATATTCAATAAAATGTTTGACCACAAAGATAATTTAATATGAATAATACCAAATGCATTGTTTTTTTTTGTATAACTTTTTATTATGTATCCAACAAATTACATATAAGTGAATATCCGCATTTCAGGACTGGCTGGACACGGAGCGTGTCGGCCTCTCCCGGGCCGTGAGCCTCCTGGGGCCCGGCGGCGACCTGCGTTGGCACCCCGTGTCCTCTCTCGTCAACTCCTCCAGCCACAAGTCCCCGGCCTGCAGCCGCCCCGTACAGCTCCGGGCTACGCATGGGAATATGGACTCGTGGCTCCGGACGACCCCGGACAAAACTGGAAAGGATACAAATTGAAAATAAAAGACTTTTATAATTAATATTAATACATATGTTTAACCAAAAACGGGGTTTTTATAAGAATCTACTTTCTCTAAGAGGTTTCCACTCATTTATAGTATTTTCAGTATTTTAAAACCTTGCTTCTTTCATTATAAGACTTACATTTCTTCAAAATCAATGGACACGATCATAAACTGGATACGAAAATCGAAATGTCATTTCATCAAATTCTGGATTTGCATCCGTCTGCCTCTGAGGTACAGATATAAATTATCTTAAATCAATACCATTACTCAATGGGAAAAGGGAATAAAGAGGGAAGGAGGAGAGATTGAAGAAGAGAAAGGAGATGTTTCCTCAGACGTGATTCAAACAGAGATACTGTAGTAACATCTTCGATGGTGGATGGGAGATGATTCCACAGTCGAGCCGCATGGACCTATATGAGTTGGAGAAGAAAGAGGAATCGTGGATGGGTATTAGGAGGGTGCTTTGAAAATTAGAACAAGAGGTAAACCATGAACTGATAAGCGTTAACGGAGGTATATAGGTGCGTTAGGACTATGAAGTACAGTGAACAGAAGTGAGAGGGAGTGATAGTCTTTTCGCTGTCTAGGTACATAAATGAACCAAAATCAATACTAGTAGTATTCAATGGGAAAAGGGGCGAGTTTCTACTGCTGATTGTTAAATGAGATGGTCTGAATAACTGATTCCGAAGTCCCTTACCTGACATTCGGTATTAATTGATGAGGATAAGAAGAGATACAGAACGAAGATAGGCAATGTCTTCAGAAATCAGCTTGGCATCGAATTCTCGGGCGATGATGGAAGTATTCCTTAACAAACAGGAAGCACTCGTAGTCGTCTGAAAACAACAGCGGAATCAGAATGCGGAAAAAATAATTGGATGGGGAGGAGCCTATAATAATCACACTAAGCCTTTAGAAACCGTACAAAAACTAATTATTAAAATCATACTTCATAAAGATTCAACTTTTCACTCTAATCAATTATTTCAGGAAGCTGAACTTTTGAAGCTATGAGAAATCTATTGCCAGCGATGTCTAAAATATGTTTTTATGCGCCAGCATTTATTTCCTAAAAATTTTAATACATCTGGCCAAAGATTGAATAGTTTAAAGACTCATTTTTCATAGCTCCATAACTGTTCAATATGATGAAGTTATTAGAATTTGTTTCGATTTAAATTGATTGTTTTGCTGAAATTATGGATGAAAAAGCTTGTTATTTCAATAAATAGCATATGAACATATAAAAAGAAATAGTTTTGGAGAGGATGAATTCTCAATATAGGCCGGATAAATCATATCGAATTCTATGTAGGCTAGATAAATCATTAATTTGGTAATGTATCCAAAATAAAACAAGTTTATTGGATTGTAATTCTACTTTATTTTTTATAAAATATACAAAGGGTATATTGTGACGCGTTTCGTCTTGTTAGGACATTTTCAAACTAACTTAAATATTTACAAAGTTTACTTATATACTAAAAATAATTGCTATTTTATGTTTTTGGATTTCTATACAAACCAAAATAAGTAGAGTAATTAAAATTCAATTAGGGTATACTGAGTATATTAGAGGAATATTTTGGTTATATTGGGGAAAAACCTTCCATTATTTAAAAACATCTGTAGGTATGACTTTAAAATTAATGTAATAATTATAAAAATATTGATTTCATTTATACAGGTTTATTTTGAAAATTATTGTTAAAATTCTACATTGGTGTTTTACACAGGTTTCATTCATATTTAATGTCAACTAAGGTAAAATACATTCAGATTTTATAATATTATTTCGTTTTAATTCAATTTATTGGGAACATTACAAGTTTTTATATATTTAGTAGGTATATAGTAAAATAAAAATAAAATTATTATACTCGTACATAATATGGAATAACAAATTTACAATTACACGATTACAATTATAAATAATTTAGTTTTTGTTTTTGAAAATATTAAGTAATGGTGAATTAACTAGGTTTAACTGTTCATTTATAAGTATATTAGCGGGTTATTGTCATTTTTTATTATTTCTAGCTGTTCTAACAGATTAAGTCTACAGCCTTTATTTTCTATGTGTAATGGTTCAGGTTTGTTTTTGTTTGTTAAATTATGTTTGTTATTTATTAGATGTTTTGCGAATTGGGATTTTTCAGGTTTTTGTTTAATGAATGCACTTTTATGTTCTTTGAATCTAATATTAAAAGATCTGCCTGATTGACCGATATAAATGGCATCGCATTCCTCACATGTTAATTTGTAAATGCCACTTTTATCCAGAATATTTATATTCTCTTAACAATTTTTCAATTTTTTCCCTATGTTATTATTTGTTTTATAGGCAATGTTAATATTATTGTTTCTGAAGATTTTTCCGATTTTTTCTGAAATATTTCCAAGATACTCTATGCAGCTATATTTCTTGTCTAAGTTATTTAAATCTTTGGGGTAAATTGATTTTAAGTTATTTGTATGTATTTTCTTTTTTAAAATAGTATCTATAATTTTAGGGTTAAAACTATTATTTTTTGCTATCGTTTTTATTATATTTAATTCTTGATTTAATGACTCTGTATCTAGTGGGTAATTTATTAACCTATGCATCATGGAATGGTATGCTGCTAATAATACAGCTAGAAATAATAAAATAATAAAACAGCTAGAAATAATAAAAAATGACAATAACCCGCTAATATACTTATAAATGAACAGTTAAACCTAGTTAATTCACCTTTACTTAATATTTTCAAAAATAAAAACTAAATTATTTATAATTGTAATCGTGTAATTGTAAATTTGTTATTCCATATTATGTACGAGTATAATAATTTTATTTTTATTTTACTATATACCTACTAAATATATAAAACTTGTAATGTTCCCAATAAATTAAATTAAAACGAAATAATATTATAAAATCTGAATGTATTTTACCTTAGTTGACATTAAACATGAATGAAACCTGTGTAAAACACCAATGTAGAATTTTAACAATAATTTTCAAAATAAACCTGTATAAATGAAATCAATATTTTTATAATTATTACATTAATTTTAAAGTCATACCCTTACAGAAGTTTTTAAATAATGGAAAGTTTTCCCACAATATAACCAAAATATTCCTCTAATATACTCAGTATACCCTAATTGAATTTTAATTACTCTACTTATTTTGGTTTGTATAGAAATCCACAAACATAAAATAGCAATTATTTTTAGTATATAAGGAAACTTTGTAAATATTTAAGTTAGTTTGTTAGAAAATGTCCTAACAAGACGAAACGCGTCACAATATACCCTTTGTATATTTTATAAAAAATAAAGTAGAATTACAATCCAATAAACTTGTTTTATTTTGGATACATTACCAAATTAAATATGGAATTCTACCAATTGTCTGCATACACAATAAATAGATAAATCATATCGAATTGGTGCAATATAAGCTAAGAAAAGTAGCATAGATGATTGGCCTCGAGGGGAGACTACACTTACGGAGAAATGCAGTCAATGTTCAAAATCTCAAGTCTACAAAAACATAAAAATAACATAGACTGCATATTTATGTTTAATTGATGTACCATCGTTACTGGAACAAGTGGCATTCAATGATCCAATCCGCCGGTTGCGAAATAATAATGTGCTGTTCCTCGATCAACACAGCACAAATTATGGCTCGCATGCACCAATGTCCCGATTGTGTCGTATTGTAAACTCGAGACAAGATCTGGACTTTTTTGGTGTAAGTCTTTATAGATTTAAAAAATCACTAAGATAGACCAGATCTTGTCTTGGGGTAGTAATTTTTATTTTTTTGTCCTGGCTTTAATTTTATTTAGTAGTATTTTATTTTATTAGTACCTGTATTTATTATGAGAATTTGTCCGTCAATTAAGAAAACAAATGAATATCAATGAAATTCTTATTCTCTGACACAGTCAATATTGATGGTTTGGTCTGATTTGCGAATGGATTCTGTACATGCGAGCGGCATTTTTCTACGTGGACTGAAGCTATTTACCGGTGAAAGCACCGATGTCGCGGCGGGGCTGCCCTCTTACTACGACAATATGCCCTAACTCTCGGAACCCCCGTGACCCTCCGGGACACCGCCTTTTGGAAACCGCTGTTCTGGACCATCGATGTTATTTATATGACTTGTCTGTTGAGATTGGTCGCAGGATTCAAATGGCCAAAGAAGCAATGAACCGTTTGGAGAAGATTTGGCGAGATCGAGGTATATCAATAAACACAAAAAAGAGGTTGATAGAAGCCCTGATATTCTCCGTTTTCCTATATGAGGCTGAAACGTGGACAATGCGTGCATACGAGAGGAAGAGGATCGATGCATTCAAGATGTGGTGTTGGAGAAGGCTGCTGCGTGTGCCTCGGACAGCCACAAGGACGAATGCATCGATACTGGAAAAGCTCCATATTACAACTCGTCTATCAGTAGTGTGTTTGAGAAGGATACTGTGTTTCTTTGGACATATTGCTAGACGTGAGCCAGACAATCTAGAAAAGGCAATAATGTCTGGCCGTGTTGAAGGTAGGAGAAGCCGAGGTAGAATCTCATATAGATGGACTGACCAAATAAAGGTGGCTACGAGGCTAAAATTTGATGAGTCAGTTCGTCGGGCCGAGGACAGACTGGAGTGGAACAGACTAATCAGAATTGTTCATAGTGATCATGATTCTCAGCATTAAGGGACCTACTTAGATGAAGAAGAGAAGATATGACTTATCTATTTGTAGCGTTCATGGTGCAAGATACAATGTGTTTTTGTGATCAGGTCAAAAATTCTGATTTCGTAGATGCATAATTGTAGCAATTTCGTCACGATATTATATTGGAAAGACATGTCACCTGGATATTGGTTGATGTCCACCAGGCGGTAGAGTAAGTGGCGCCAGAGGGGTTTCAGTAGCCGCGATGGGAGGCGCGCCTTGCGCACGTAGCCGCGCAAGTGACGCAGCATGAGCGGCGCGGCGCGTGTCCGACAGCTCCGCACGAACTCCTCGGAGCAAATCGGGGACTCCAGGCACTGCTCGTCCTCCGAGTCGTAGCCGAACAGCTCTGTGTAATGATTCTTTATCTGTGGAAAAAGACTTCTGCGAGTGAAGCCTCACTCAGTTAATCAGAACTCTCTCGCTCCATTGACGCTTCTGTATAGAGTGAGATATACTGACAGTGGTAGGAAACAGTAAATGTAAATTCTAAAAATTGCAAAACTATTAAGAACAATGAATATTTCAATAAATATATACAGGTAAACATCGTTTTGCGCCCGTTCGATTTACGTCAATTCACAATTACGCCGGTTGGTGCCGGCGTGGGATTCCCCGGTTCGGCCGACACCGAATGACAGTAGTAAGACATTTTAAAAGGAATCAAAAATCTGAAGTCTGCTCGGGATGAAGAGACAACCGATTGTTTGAACGGCGTTTGGCGTAAACTTCTGCCTGGATTTATACAAGGTGCAAGTGTAGAAGAGGTAGATAACATTAACATAAACGAAGACATTATCAGGCTTACACGCGAATTTAAATTCGAAGATGTAACATCCGAAGACGTGACCGAACTGTTAGATATGCATGACCAACTACCTCAAATCAAGAATTAGAAGAGTTGATGGAGGTATTAGATCGCCCTCAATCGAAAATGACGGGAAAAGCCGAAAAACGGCCGATCTAACTCATATCCTTTCTTCTATAGAAAGGTTAACAGATGAGCTCTGTGAGATAGACGGGGATTTCAATCGAAGCTCTTACAGTATTGCACGTTTGATCGGGAGCATCGTTCTGCAGTACATTCACATCGTCCCTACCATGAAGAAATGAACTACAAAGGAATGTGGTCTATATAGAGACCACAGGACGCAGCCAAGTCAGTCGGCCCAACAAGTTCAGTGCTGTCAGTCAGTCCAGCTCGACGAAGTCACACAGTTCCAGCATGTAGTTCAAGTGCAACTCATCATCGCCACTACGCTCGCGCTACACAACCAAGTGCTGTATCTTATTTGCCATGTAATAAATACGCATTAAACAGCAACCTTGTGTCTTCTCTGTCAATCTCCAACTGGGGTAGGAGCTCTAACCAACCCTCAACAACCTATTCCTACAAATTTTAAGCAGCTTATAAGAATTTTTATTTAGAAAGCGTAGCTCATACCTTAGCATGAAGTTTGAAACTTTTTTCACAGATGAGATCGAGCTTCAGGCGGAGTTTCCTCTTCTGGTAGTAGAGTTCGCACGGCCATCGCGAGTACACGTACTTGCGCGGCGTGGGCCGACTGCTGGAGACCTGGTTACACCTCACGGGTTGCAGCATCTGCTCCACTCGGGCGTCTAGAGACAGGACAGGGGCCACAGCCGGGGCCGCCTCTTCCTGCCGACCGGCGGTCGTTTCATACTGGTTGATCTCCTCCATTATCATTTTGACCTGCTTATCGCAAATGAAGGTGTGGAATATGTCATCTTCGCTCTCCGGTTTATCAGTTTGGAATAGTTTCTCCATTTCCATCATGACATTGTCTTCGTCCGATGAGACACTCACCTTGACATTCTGATCACCGTTGGCTTCGATTATAATCTCTTTGTTTCCGAGATCAGAAAATAAAGTATCATTTATTTTTACCACATTTGATCGGTTGGAAGCGCTGGTATGTATGCTCTGTGGACTGGGCACGCGGGGATCGCTCAACTGTGTTTGCACATTATCGGTGGGTTTTCGCGTCGGTGCTGTGTGATGTGAAAGTGACGGACAGTCTTCTGTTTGCGTACCTTTACTCCTCGATTGTGACTTGATGCAAGATTCTTCGACTTCAGGAAGAAGATCTTTATTTGCCGTATATTTTTTTACCGATTTAATCTGTAAACATAAAAACACATTCTTAAAAAAAAATATTAAAAAATTCCAATAATCAATAAATAAACTAATCGGGGTTGGCAGAACTGGGTTGTGGGTTCCGTGGCTATTGTGGACTCACAGATGAGAGGCAAGTAGTTCTACCACAACTTAATTCCCATTTTACAACTCATTGCAAAAGAATGCAAATATTTAATTTTTCCAAAAAAAAAAAAATATCACAAAGTTAAACCAGTTTTGGATGAATAAAAAAAAAACATAAGGGTAAATAATAAACGTAAAATCTACAGAATAAGATGACTGTGAGTCACAAATACCATTCCATTGTGTTAAAATATCAAAACAAATATTCGGATGAGTTGCAAAAGCCGCTTTGACTCGTATGATTATCGCGATATGTGTTTTGGAAAATGTTTGTTCTTGTGATTAGCTTATAGTAGAATAAGCCTCTGTGGCGGGTTTTGTAACTTTGTGACACGATTGAAACATTAAGTTTTAAATTATGATTTTAGTATACAATTTATTCTACGTTTTCTATATTTTTATTTTTTTTTGTTTTTTTACAATAAACATAATAATAAAACAGAGTATTAAAAAATAAAGCATAATTACATATCAATGAAATACATATTAATAGAAAAATAGTAAACAAAAAATCCCACAAAGGCATGGCCTGAAAATGAAAACAATATATTTGTCTTAGATCTAAACGTTTAGCTTCTTGGAACAATTGGAAATTGGAAAGAGGGAAAAGTGCGATTTTTGTGAAGCATTATTTTTAATATAAATTTTTGAATAGTTTCTAATGGTTTAATATGATTGTTGTAAGTTCCCCCCATCCAATTATTCCATAGGAAAGCGATGACTGTACAAGTGCATAATATACCATTTTAATCGTATTTAGCTGGGCGTAAATACTTAGTCGCTTGAACACATAGGTTAAATATCTTAGTTTATTAACAATTACTTCAAGATGATTAGTCCATTTAAGTTGACAGTCAATGATTACTCCCAGGTATTTTATGCACCTTTCAGACTTCATGTTTTCGCAGTTATTTCATTATTACATATGTTATTAAATGACGGCATATATAATAATAAAGGGAATTTATCTTCGACCTTACCGTCAAGGTGAAGGTATGGCGTCTTTATCTTCCCGTCATAATCGAGGCCCTGGTGTAAAATAACTCGATACATTTGACATAACTAATCGCTGTCGGTACATATTTGGTCATTTTTTAGTAGTTTCGGCCATTTTGAAGAGATTAGTTCCAAAAAATGTCTCCCGGAGATCAGTTTTGCGTAGAACTGTCACCCGTTTTTTATTTTCAAATATATTTGTGGTTTGATTATAACGCAGGTTTTTCATTAATTTTTGAAAATATTGTACTGGAAAAATAACAAATTTTTGTATTGCAATTCCCCGACTTTTTTCTTAAAGAGTTCTAAAATAAATAAGAAAAGAAAATCGTTTTTAAGCTATAAATAACATAATTAAAAAAGAGAATGTTCAAAAACTCTACTAATCAGGGTTTAAAGGGTTAGTACTTAAAAGCAAGGCGTAAGGGATAAGATTTCTAGATTTGTTTTGTTGATACGTAACCACGACTCCGTTCTTATAACACGGGTAAACACTGCGCTTATATGCAGTAGGTACACACATACCTACATAGTGATACTTAGATGCAGAAATTTCAAATAACCAGTGACCGGTTTCGTCAGGACATCTTCGAGACTGGTGTCTTTATTATACAATTCAATTGTAGTTTTAAAAATATTTTATCATCAGCTGTAGACCAATTTAATTCGAACAATCACTGAGATAGAGCAGTATCTTAATCACAAATACCTATCGACGTGCTTAAAAACATGCTAAGCATTAAAGCGATCACAATAAACAATAATGAACATGCTTAAGTTATCGCAGTCATAAGTCAACGTGTGTGTAATCTGTAATCGGCATTTATTATAAAAAATTATACAATATACATATCGCATTTGCAAAATAGTAAGGAGTATCTAATACAAAAAAGTGAAAATTAAATTACAATTACTATGGCGACTGCTTTTCTTGACATTTGGCTTGCCAACCCCCGGCTAAATGCAACAAATAGTATGATAAATAATAAATAAATAAATAAAAACAACAGTTTTGTAAAAAAAAATATATTTACACCGGTGAAATTCAGCAGGATTATACGTCATGAAATGTCGATATTTTGACATTTAATATTAGATGTTCACGGATGTTCCACTGTGATCGCGAATACGATAAACACTATAGTGAGAAATTTTTATCACGTCGCTTATTAGCACGCCGATAGTTATTTGAGATTGAGCTACAGATCTTGTATTGAGGTAGTCATTATTACTTATTTTTTTGTTCTAGCTTTAATTTTCTTTAGTTGTATTTTATTTCATTTGTACCTGTATGTGTAATAATGAAATGTGTTTGCCATTGTTGAATGGACGGAATGAGTCCGTAAATAAATAAAATAGAGTCCCTACCATGGGCAGTATGGCTTCCCGGTATAGAGGCACCAGCATGGCTCTGCTGGCAGCCCTCAGCTCCACATCCCGGGCCGCTCTGACCACTTCCCTGGGAGCCCTCTCTCCGCACCAGCCGACATAGTTCTCGCAGAACAGGCGAATCATGTACTTCAGGTAACTCTTGCGGACCTAAGTATAATAGCAGTTTATTATTACCAGACTGCTAAAGCATAGAAGTACCAAACGCACTGTATCTTGATTAACTGTTACAATTCCCTCTTATACTTAATAAGGAAAACATTCGCTCACATCACCCAAGCTTTGTTCCTCAAAATTTATAAAACAGATGTTCGTCCACTGCTAGAGCATGCCTACTAAATCTGGAGTCCCTATTTTAAAAAAGACATAGAGTTGTTGGAGAAAGTCCAGAGAAGAGCAACTAAAATTGTAGATTCTCTAAGAAATAAATCATATAAGGACCACTTAAGGGAGCTCGGGTTACGTTCACTGGAAGAGCGGAGGCAGCGTGGTGACTCGATTGAAATGTTCAAAATCTTAACTGAGCAATATAATGTACCCAAGTTGAAATCAATGTTCACTATGAATGAAAACCGCCATCTCAGAGGTCATTCATTGAAACTCAAGACTACCTCCTTCTCATCCAACCCCAGGAAGAACATCCTGACAAACCGAGTCGTGGAGAAATGGAACGGCCTTCCCGAGAAAATGATTGGTGCTAGTTCAGTGAATGTTAACTAGATGCACACAGCAATGTATAATGTTTAATAACCATGTACAGTTGTACACTTGATATACACGCATCAGCTTAATAGCTGGTAGTGTATTATTAATGATAATTTTAATAATAATTCTAAAAGTCCTGGATCCCGTGTGTGATGGAGGAACCTGTAGAATCAGATGCCACGATGAGCTATACGACATTTATAGATCTCCCGGGCTCTCTGCACACATCTGACTGAATACGGTGAGATGGGACGGACATGTGCAGAGAATGCCATCGTTAGGGTTCCAGAAAGAAAGGAGGGTCTCAGATGGACACCGAGGAGGCAGAAGAAAGGTCGGTAGACCGAGGCTGCGATGGGAAGATGAGAGAGATGAAGAACTAAGATTTTATTGGCCTATGATTTTTTAATCTAAAAACTGGCGGCCTCCGTGGTGTAGTGGTCAAGACACTTGACTCACTCACGGAAGGTTCCGGGTTCGATTCCCGGTGAGAACACAAAAATTCAAATAAATTTCTCAAGCCTGGGTTGTTTTGTGATGTAATTTATTACTGTAATTGGGGCTCCTGGCCTGTTGTGGTGCAAAAAAATTGAGAATGGAAAACGAAATATACCAATTTCTCTATACTTATTTCCGAGCCGGTGTAGTCTGACGATTGGAGAATTTACAAAACAACTCTGTCTATCAAACGCCACAACAAAGGTAGACTGCAATCTTGCGCATCTATTTGGTACTTCGATACTTTTCAGTCTCGTTAAATAACAATTGAAGTTTAAAGTTTAAAAGGTTAAGTAAAAAGTTATAGTCAATCTGTTTAGCTGGAAAATTAAGTTTAAAGTTATATAAATAAAATCTGGTAAACCAATGCAGTGCCTTATGCACCATTAGATGCGGAAATGGAATGTGACGACGAAATAAAATCTTTATATTCAAGGGTCGGCACCAGAACTCCATGGTTAACTGTTTATTTAAAAACTAATTTTAATTTTAAATGAATTATTAAATAAATACAATGTAAACGAAATAATTTTCTTCATTATATTTTACGAAAGGGCGCGTTAAAAAATCAGAGGTGTGCCGGTTGAAAAATAATAGCAAGACTAACTTACAGAGGAAATTAAGAGATGAGGCTCACTATCACAGGAAGGGATTTCGATGCTTTGGTCCGCAGACAAAACATTTTCATCGCTATTACTATATTCCATATTTCCTTTAAAATATGAACACATAACCAACATGTGCGATTTTACAAATATTATGTATTTATAAAGCTTTTTTAATTGATTAAATAAAAAAATTCTGCAATAATAAGTCGGCTTTCATTTTCTACTCGTTTAAACGTCTGACAATCAAAAGTTATTTTACGATGTTTATTTTAAATGATATGTTTAAAAATAATAACAAAATAAAATCGTTTAGTTTGCAAAGATAATATTGGAATTAGGAATAAAACTTTGACTGACTTTGACGTCTGATCATTAAAAAAATAATAACCAGAGATAACTGAGCATAGATATCGAGTACATGAAAAGCGTGAATGATTAGAAATAGAAATTGGATGTTTGAAATTCAGAATGGATTGGCAATATCTAAATTTGACTTCTGAATGAGGGAAAAATTATTTGATATTTTACTCATGTTTTATATAACTTTTCCAATTACTTTTACCTCAACTATTTTTTATACAAAGTGCTTTTTTTTAGTTCAAACAATTTTTTTTATTTGTAAAAAAAAAGGTCTTTATTGTTACCATTGGTCTATTCTTCTTTTTTGGTTGGCCAGAACATCCGAGTTGAGAGGTGAAAAGGCCATTAGAAAACGAACGAAGAAAACGAATTCTTCTTCGTTGTTTTTTATGACGTTTTCACCTTTATACTGGGATGTTCTAACTAGTATCGATTTTTCGTTTTTCCGTTTATTTAGACATTTACAAAAGTGTAAATATTTGCAACTCAACAACACGGTTTATTTGATAAAATTGACAAATTTTATAATTATTATAAAATTTCGTTTACACGGGTCTGTTCAGAAAATAACGGGAATTTTTCAATTTTGCGGGTTTGGGTGATCCGATTATAATTTTTTTAAATTATGTTGGTATATATGCCCCTGAAGACGTGTTTAAAATGGATCAAAAAATTTGTATCAAATTTTGTGTAAAAAATTCAATCAAGTGTATCAAAGTGTGTGAAATTTTAATAAAGGCCTACGATGAGTCTGCTTTGAGTAAAACAAGAGTTAACGAGTGGTAAAAGCGTTTCCAAGATGGCCGTGAAGACGTTGAATATGATGAACGGCCCGGACGCCCCAGCACATCAACAACCAACGAAAACGTGGAAAAAGTTAATGAAATGGTTATGAACGATCGTTGAATCACAAGATGATATTGGCATATCGATTGGCTTATGTCATGAAATTTTTTCGAATGTTTTGGGTATGAAACGCGTGGCAGTAAAATTTGTTTTAAAATTGTTAAATTTATAACAAAAACAGCGGCGAATGGAAGTTGCTTAGGTGTGACTAAATGAAGTCAACGACGATGCAACATTACTGAAACGTGCTATAACAGGTAACAAAACATGGGTCTACAGACATGACGTCAAAACTAAGGCTTAATCGTCCTAGTGGAGGCATTTTGGATTGCCAATACGAAAATTGCCGAGCACACCAAACACGTCTAACCTTAGCAGCTGCCACGGACAAAATAAACAATGAATTGAATGAATACAGATATGGGGTAGAGGATTTCCATTCTATAAAAAGAAGATCCGCTCCATAAACTACATCCACATCTCCCCAGTACTTTTTCGCGGGCGTTACTATTCCTGTCATCTTTGTTTGTAATAATATGTAACTTTTATTAAAATGTAATTAAACAGCAATTTTAAACTCCAAATTATTTTTTTTTGTCTACACTTCGCCTAGTGTAGGGACTCAGCCAACACTTTCAAACTCCTACAGATATATTTACATAGAGTTTTGTATAAAAGTTTATTGGGTGGGGGACAGAAACATTAAAATATTAGTAGGGAATGAAATGTTAAAATCGAATATGTCGCATAAGAACTGAGGATAATTATAATTTATGGGGCATTAAAAAAAAACATGGTTCAAGTTTTTTTCTTCGAGCTGACATTCGCTTGTGGCAGAGCTCCGAATATGGATTCTGAACAGGTGAAAACCATAGCAGCAGTGCCCAATGCGCGTTATGCATATGGAGGGTGTCTCAAACTTGTTCAGAGTCACTTTGAAAAACCATGGCTTTTCTATTACCCTTTGCTAGGGAGGAGGCTACCCAATATTCTTGATTTACAT
This sequence comes from Micrasema longulum, assembly GCF_059751315.1. Lineage (NCBI taxonomy): Eukaryota > Metazoa > Arthropoda > Insecta > Trichoptera > Brachycentridae > Micrasema > Micrasema longulum. The sequence goes on from NW_028279359.1 coordinate 293,446, forward strand.
GAAGTTGCGTGTTGCGTCTCCTTCATCACGTGTTTTCCTGTTAATTTAATGAATTTCATTTATAGAATATGAGAATTTGTAAATACGTAACCTGAAAAATAGAACTTTCAATCGATTTTCTCATGTTTGTAAAAAAATATTTACTGTTATTTTTATCTATGAGAAACTGAAAACAGCTGTCAATCTGACATTTGTGTGTCAATTTTCAATATTCGCCGCGCCGCGTCGACTTTTTAAAGATTTTCCTCCAATTTTAAAAATTATTACATGCAGTTTCTCATACTACACTTTAACGTTTTTATTTCATTATATTATGGACAAAAACAAACTGAAAAGAAACATCCACACAAGTATGGTTTCACGTCAACATGTTGCTTAAATTATTTGCAAGAGGAAATAATGTATCGTATTTATCTATTGCCGAGTTTTATCTTTTACAGGTGAGGGTAATACGACCAAGAAGTCAAAAACTGAATGTAATTATGGCGAGAATTGTTACAGAAAAAATCCAGATCACTTTAGAGATTATGCTCACCCTCATTGTAAGTTAATTTATTTTTATTTCAAATTCAAAGGCCATAACCTTAAGTATCGTAGTGGAGTTATAACGCGCTACCACCTATGGAGCCAATTACGAAGTTAGCTATAGTTTGCAGCAAAACAATGGGCTGTACTCAGGGCCCCCATTACAATTGGAAGTTAACAGAGTTATCTTCGACTGTATAAAGAAAAACCGATAATTACTTACGAATTTGAGTATATTTGCATGAACATTTAACGTATCTTCGTCAGTAACCTATACTTAATTGAACAAGTTTAGAAGAAAAATTTGTGTGCATATTCTGCTTCTCACACAGAAAACTTAATTTTACTTGGTAGATAAAATTGAAGATAAATGACAACTTCCCATTGTAATCGGGGCCCAGGTCGAGAATCGCCAAACTTTACTATTTATTTCCTTAAAAGGTATTATATATTTATTATTGCAGGGTTATTCTAGTTCATATTTCTTCTTTTATTATTATAATATGGAAATTTTCACAGTATTTACGATTAAAGCCAAGCACAGCGACGAAAGTGTCCATTACACTTCTGTTAAACCAAAAGTTTGCAATGCTTTTGTCCTACGCAAAGAGTGAAATGGCACCTCTATAGGCGGGCAGTGCGTTATTACTCGGAGCCTAGAACAAATATTGTATGTAGTATTTGAGGATTAAACTAATCAAATGAATTTCGTCAAATTGATTCATTCGGTCTGAAGTTGGAGAGAAAAAAAACAATAGGATAATTTTTAGTAAAATAAATTAAACTATTTTTTTTTTAACCCATTGCAACACAAAGCCGGCGAATCGCCGGTTTGTCTCTGAATTGATTTTTTTTTACATTAAAACTGAATGACAATAAGTTTATTCATAAAAATGACATAAATAAGTATATTTTGGTTACTGATTTCGTATCACTGGACTACACAGTTTTTATCAGGTCATGGTAAATTTAATCAAAAATGATTTGTTTTTAATATTTTTGACTCCCCTTCGTGCTGCTGCGGATATCCTAACCAATCTTCTGAACACATCCTGTGGTCTTGTCCCTTTCCCCTTCTCTATGATTACTATTAATGGAGCTTCTCGCTACTATCCGTGGCCCTGTTATAGGTCTTGTCGGATATACAGATCTGGTGGCTTCTAAAAAGAATTTCAAGGCTTTTAAAAAGTTTTGTAATCATTTTGGCGAATTGATCATGTCCAATCAATTGAATCCCAGTCAGTGCAGAATTCACTTCCCTCTCTTCTCAATCCAATGAAGTACATATTATGTACTTCTGGATTACTTTCTTTCAGCACAAAGATGCTAAGGCTACCAGATTTCAGAGAGCTTCTTCGGGCAGCTTTTCTCGTTTGACAATGAGCAAATTTTCCGTGTATGTGGGCACCGCCGAGGAGACTTATGTCCTCAGATGCGGTGTGCGGTATGTGGTGGGCAAGCTACTGATTTCGTAATAAAATATAATTATCACAATTTATAACAAAATATTAATTTAGTCTTAATGTTATTGTAATAACATTAATACTAAATGTGTCTAAATTAAAAAGTGTGTTGTATGAACAAATTATGTCATCTTTATTAGTGGTGCAATGGGTTAACCACTATTTTTTTTCTCCTACAGACCGGTTTCAAAGCTGAACAAGCTTCTTTTCCAAGGTTTACTTAACTAACGAATTCTATCTTATTTTATTTAAACTAAGTTTAGTCACCATGTAAAGCGCCCTTGAGGTATTTTATTACGAAAATGGCGCTATATAAGTTATCCATAATTAATTAATTAATTAAACCCCGAGAAAGAAGCTTGTTTTAGCTTTGAAACCGGTCGGTGAAAAAAAAAAATAGTGGTTATAAACAAAGTTGTTTTATTTATTTTATTTTATAATGAATAACCACAAAGTTAGTTCTTCTTAAATTTAAACATATTAATTTTTATTTAACGCTAAAGTCTTATCCTGTATTCCGTATTCTGATCAAACAAATTCATTAAAATAAAGTTTTTATTTCAGTAGAAAAAATCTTACTAGATTACAGAGGACATGGCCCCTTTGACATTCCAAACAATTTAGAGTTTCAAAAACAGATTATCGAACAGCAACTCACTCTCATGATAGACAATAATTTGTATTCTACTCGGGGTGGAACATTATCTGCCAATGAAGATAGTAAAGACATCCGACCAGCCAAGGAAAAAATGATGCAGTCATCTGCCGTAGTGGATACTTCTGATAGAAAGAATGTCGCCACTTCTAAACGGGAAATACAGAATACATTGGCTGGAGACCAAAGTACCAGCCGAGATCGACCTGTCCCCGAGAAAGCGAATTGCCTCGTTAACCAACCTTCTCCCAAATTATCTAAAACAGGTGAGTCTTATTTTTCGTTGATGTATATTTATGTTTTTTGTCGATATAAATTGATAAAACTCTATTGTAAATGATGTAATAAATTATTTATTTAATAAACGTACAGAGGGCTCTTACAATATACAGTTAAAAGCACATAAACTATTATGGAAAGTAACAAAAATAAAATCATAACTTGACGTGTAATTAATTCTGAAAAACAAAAAGAAATAAAGTGAAAATGAAATAGGATCTACGATGCGAATGTTGATGGATGCAGAAAACGAGGAAGACCAAGAAAGACATGGCACAATCAAGTCCATCAAATACTTGAAGATGGACATGTCAAAAGTAGGAATAATCGGCGTGCGTGCATGAGAAGATATATGAATGTAGAAGAAAGCGAAGTCTGTATGCAAAGACAGAGTGATATGGCATTCTATCCTCTCTGCCTCAACCTTCGGGGAAACGGCGTGATAGTTTGTTTGTTTGTTTGAATTGAGAAACACATTAAAAAGGGGAGATTCGAGAGGATGGCCATTAGATGGATAGGATAACTAATTTGATAGCAGCAGGAGTGGTGTGGAGCAAGTCCAACAGCTCAGCGTAATTATTAGCTGTACTGTGGATGCTCACTAGGGCAGGGGAGAATGGTGGGTGAAGTTAGCCCTATTGTACTCACACTGGAACATGTGTCGGAGTCTGGTCTGGTCTTGTGGGTGCAGGAAAGTTTATCAGGGACAGTAATTTTGGGCAATCTATTATGGTGCATTTCGCTTTGTGCATTAGAATAAGGTCAGCAATTGTCCTTCTGGTGGAAAGCAATAGTAACCTGAACTCAGACATCAAAGTTTGGTAGCAAATTTCAGTTATAGGTTTACCTTTTTTGAACTGTATGTAGCGTAAAAACTTCCGCTGAACTCTTTCCAAGTTAAAGGAGTTGCAGTTGTACAAAGGGCTCCAGACTGGAAATGCATATTCCAGTTATGATCGGACCAGGGCACAATGCAGAGATTTTATAGAAAAGATGCTTCTAAAATTTTTCATATTCGGGATAAAAAAGCCCAGCATCTGCAAAGCCTTATTAGCAATTTTCATTCTATGGTGCACAAAGGTTAGCTTTTCATCAAAAGTTACCCCGAGATCTCTTGATTTGTGGGACAGTAGTTATTTAAGTGTCGTTAATTGAGTATGATGTTGGAATGAGGTTTCGTGAATGACAAAAAGACATGTGAAAACATTTGTTTACATTTAAAGTATTAGTCATATATAAGTACATTACAAAATGGAATATCTTAATTCATACATATAGAAATAATTAAAATAATAAGGTGAAATTAGGTATATATAAAGATAACACATTAGTATACAATATGTTAAAAAAGTAAGAGAATCTTGTAACGAAAAACTCGTGAAAAGTTGTGAAAAATGTCAATGTCCAAAGTAATATTGTTCAACATAGAGATATCCCTTCCAACAGGCATAACCATTGGCAGGTTTGTCCTGTATACTGGAATATGAAACAGTCTATGCTGACGCTGTCTAAGGTAATTATCCGGAGCATAAAAGCTTATTTCAGGGTTGTCAATAATACCGCCCAACAATCGAAAGAAGTGCGCAGTTAAATATAATAAATAATGGATAATATCCGCACTCCTTCATGTAGATAGTATTGTCAATCTAGTCACAAAATCAAATTTTATATAAGGTAGTAAAACAATATTATGAAATGGGAAAAAAAAATTCAAACAAACAACACACGATGAAAAAAAAATCGAAATTTAAACATTAGTTTAAGAAATATGTGTCAAATAACTTATAAATTAAATATATGCACATTGTTATTATTAGAGCACATATGAGAGTATGTTAATATGTGTGCCCTATTTGAACATTAAAAATAAAATAAATTAACATTTCAGAAACAAGTCAGCAGTCGGATTCATCCAATAATGATAAAAAAAAAATTGAAGATTTTTTCACTGTTGTCGCCCCCAAAGGACAAATGGCAGAAAAGCATCGTCTCGCTGCTCCATACTATATGTTCTTTACAACAATTACCTCGGCTCCTCAGACACATACTCAACCCTTGTCTATTACCTTTCAAGGTTAGTAAAATGGACTTATTATTATTGTTTTGTGAATTTTGCAAGATACTTATTAAAGATTTTCTAAATGAAAAAAGAACATATTTTTTTTTATTTCGAATCAATGAGGAAGTTAAAAAAAGAATCAAAAATTTATTTTATGGACATTCGAATGGAGCCTTCTTCTTCTTCGTTTTTTAGGGCCATTTCACCTCTTAACTCGGGTGTTCAGGCCAAATCAAACTAAGCCAAAAATATTTTAAAACATTTAAGTTTGTAAGTGAAAATTCTTGATGGAAATTCATTGTAATTTATTATAATAAAAGACGAGTGATACTTTAATCCACAAATTTGGAATATCCAGTGACCAGTTTCATCGCTTTCACGACATCTTTGAGACTGGTATCTTTATTAAGGAGTTCAGTGTATTTATACAAAACAGAAGTAAGAATAGAGAATTCCAAATTGTATGAAAGTAAATTTAATTTAAAAAAAAATATCTTAAGGATCATTGACAATTTTATTTTTCAGGTTAACTAATGCGTTAATATAATGCTATTTTAATGAGTTTTAGTATTGTATAGATATTGAATTTATTTTTAGTGTCCCATCCTTCGTGAGTGTGATTTTTGTCAATTATGATTTCTGAAAAACAAAGGGTAAAAAGTCATTAGTAAAAATATATTACAATGGGTATAGTAATGGAGAATGCACATGTGTTATCTGTTCATTGAGTAATTCTACGTCGGGTTTATTTTTAAATCTACTAATTTCGAGAATTCTAGTTTGTCAAGTTTATGGCCCTCAAGATGTCGCGAAAGCAATGAAACCGGTCACTAGATATTCCAAATTTGTGGATTAAAGTATCACTCGTCTTTTATTTCTATAATAAAACAAAAATCTTTTTATTTAATTTTTTGTAATTTTGAAATTACTCCACCCGTAGCGTCGCGAGTAAGTCGGTGAGTTTTCCTGACATTTAAAAGGATAACCCCGTACCTGTCAAAACACACTAAATATTGAAAGACATGGCTATCCGGAATTCGGAAATCTATCACGATACATAATAACGCTATAGTTGATTGGTTAATTTTTTTCATAAAATTTTGAGAGACTTTTTTTTATATTCGATTTCCTGTAGCATTGAACTTCCTCATTCCAATACAACGTAAGTAAGACAGGTGTTGTGTACAATTTTAAGGGCTATGTAGGATAAATACCGAATACATTTTTTAATGTAAAATATAAACTATGATTCATAAAAATAAGTACAATTTTGTGTCATAAATCTGTTGGGTTTTTTATGCAAACGCCAAAACTTACGTCCAATATTTATGGGTGCCGGCTCATACGATGCAGAGTAGAAATCTTAGGAAAGTAGTATATATCTGCGGTGGCTAACTGGTCGATTGCGTTCAACTTGTCGATCGTAGCTATTGTTTATTTATTATTTGACAATTGTTATCTGCATTACTTTACGGGCTGTTTAATGCAGACTGTAAGACAAATTTTTTACTCTACTTTGCTCATCTAATGAGAGAACTAACGAAAATTGGACCTCTCGAATTAAACAACGCTGTGGTGGACATTTGACCGACATTATCTTTAAAACATCAAATATTATTTAACATGACATAAAAATATCAATTTTATGTAAAATAAAATTTCTTTTACTTTTTAAGTTCAAAGTTCATTAATTAAATAACTTTTATTAAATGACCCTTTACTTATAGACTCTGTTGTGTCAATCAATGTTTCCACATGTACAATGAAATATTTGAGATATTAACAAATTGCTTTTTTTTTACATATGATTATATTTTTTCGCGATCCGGCAACATTACGCGGCGACTTCACGCATGCGCGCAACGAAAGTGGGGGGTTTTATAAAGACAGTCTGATGTATTCAAATATGATTCTACGCTCCTTCTGGACTATTCTTAATTCTATATCTTTAAATTTCTATAATTGACTTGCTTTATCTATGGTTTGTTTGGTTGGCTTTTCGTTTTGATATTGTAGTAGGATTTTGGATTTGTGAACAGAATAATGATGCTACATCACCATAGATTAACGGATTATCGTATGTTTTTCATAGCGATAGTTGTAGGGCCTGCAATCAGAAAAAAATATATCGTTCCGTCAGATTTGTTTTATTGCTAAACAACAAAACTAATTTCTCCCTAATACACAACGTGAGCAAAGCTGTGGATAAAAGCTAGTGTTATCATAATTAAAAATATAAATATATATGTTATTTGCGGTGCATTCATGTTTTTTAAAGGGGAGTGTTTATTCCAGAAATTTTAGATCCCAGTTTGGGGATTTTACAAAACTCTCTCCAAATAAACTTTATGGTTGATTTGGGATGGCTGTTGGCACACTACTATTTTGCTGGCTACAAGTAAGTACTGACTTTTTTCTAACAGTGTTTTGGTACTTTATTTTAAACAGGATGTTTATTTGTTCATCAACGGTTCGAGGAACCTTTTACAAAAAAAAATGTTTTACAGAAATAATCACGGCAGTGAATAATTTGTAAAGTAATACATAATATAAAAACGTAGTAAAATAATTAAAACTATGCAATTTAGTTGAAATAAAATATAAAATATCGTTTTGGTAACATTGAAAATAATTACGGCGCATCTTTGATTAATTTGAATATAGACTACAAAAAAGGCATCTTACATGTGATTTAATTTTTCATATAAAAATTCTAAATAATATGGTTAATTTGCCGTACCTTTTACAAAATATTGGTTTCCGTTGTCCTCTTCGCTATACCAGATTAAATTCCCTTTTTATAAATACCAACTTGTAAAAACAATTATACCTCGAATTCATTCATTAGGCGTACCTGTAGAAGTTATAATGGACTCAAAATGTTAACAATTATTCTTTTCTCACTTGAATTTCTTATTTATTTATTTTTTTGTCACATTTAATGTTTACATCTTTTGCATAATTTATGAAAACTTGATTGGTCTTTTTATGTTATTTTTTTTTGTTTTTAATACTTATTATGTATGACTGTATGTTTTTTGAATAAAATAAAATTTAAAAAAATAAAATATAGCAAAAATGTTCAAATAAAATTGGTTGGTGGAAAAAAAATTTATCACTTCTAATGCGTAGATAAACATATTGAGGGGTTCTAGACTTGTCGGTATGATGTACTTACATCAAAACTTGATGGTGGGGGATCGGTAGTGTATCTTAATTATCGGTCGGGAGAATTTTATTTTTAACTATGAAATCATACTGAAGCTGTGTCATTTTAGTGCGTAGATATGTGTACCGTGACGTATGCTTCCCTTGTTTTATAACGATGTACCTACCCAAAACTTGAAGGTGGGGTGTCGGTAGTGAATCTTCATAATCGCTCGAGAGAATTCTATCTTCAACTATACCGTCATAGTGAAAGTATGACGTCCTTATCTTCCCATTCCGCACCCGCTTTACCAATGCTTTTTTCTTTATGTTTTCAGTAATAAACCGCTGACAATATTATACGGAGAAGACTCCGAGGACTTGAGGACGATTAACACAAAGAAGCCAAATGTAAAAGCGCATTTGGTTCCTATGAAGAATGCCTTCGGGAAACATCACACGTAAACACTGTTTTCTATTATTCATTGGGTGTTATTTTATTTATTTTACAGGGCACATTTATTTATTCATATTTTTTCCATTATAAACAATAGTTAATCATAAAAATAATGTGACCTCACTCCGGGGTTACCCGTGCCGAGGACACTTAACAATATACTTTTAACAAAAATATTTTTACTTGTGAGAATAAACAAAGAAGACTTAATAAACAGAGATAATTAACAAAATGTTCAGACAGTTTTAAACATTACATATTTATGTTTATAATTAATTTATGTACACCTCTATTATTTATATTACAAAATGCACAATAAAAGAACAAAAACATAACGTAAACTAAACATTTGTGGAACAGTTGATTCAATATTGGTTTGGGCAAATGAGACAATAATAATAATAATGTTTGGATAATTTATATAGCGCCATTTTTTGTGAAAATAACCTCAAGGGCGCTGTACAATAAATAAATATCCCAACATGTTATCTTCATTAGAGAGACGTAGAACTGAGATGGACCTTATATGCATTTTCAAAATACTTAATGCTTTAAGTGATGTCCCATCTCTGTTGCAATCAATTTCTTTTCATGTTCCCAACCGTGTCACCAGAAGTCAAAATCTGCTATTTATAAAATCTTCTAAGAGCAACTTTGGTTTTTATGCCCCAATGTCCAGAATGTGTAGATTAGTCAATTCATCACACGACTTGGAATTCTTTGGGATAGATCTTCCGGCTTTTCGTAGATCTCTTCGCGACTAAACAGTGTGGGATGAAGTTGGATTGGCATGGTTTAGTTAAAAGTTTTTGGTCTTTTGTTTTTTTGAATATATTGTATACTATTATTGTTTTGCCCTTGTTTGTCTTTGCTAAATAGTTTTATGTTCTTTTTGTTCAGTTTCTTGCATTTATGTTTCTTCACGTAACTGTTGTAATTGGCTTAGGCCGTATGTATATAATAAATGTCTTGCAGCTACAGAGCGCATGGACGGTTGGGATTCTAGTTCCTCGTCTCCAATTACGGTATATTACAATTATGATATAAATGAGCTAGATAACAAAACATCTTGCAGCTACAGAGCGCATGGACAATAAGAAATCTAGCCCCTATTAACATTTTTATTTTTTTATTTGAAAATGAAGTTTAGAGTTTAAGTGATATTTTAAAAACAAAATAAAAATCTAATTTATAAAATTAGCAATCCAAATTAACAATCCATTTTATTTCTACCTAGCTCCACTATCCATTTTTTATAGCCTTTTTGAACATTTTTTCGTTACTAATTGTTTTAATAGACCGTGGAAGTAGGTTCTAGATTTTAATTGCATAGTACTCAAAATCCCTTTATCCGAAAGTGGTATTAGTTTGTATTTGTTTAAGTTGTCTTTGTGCTGAGGATCTAGTGATTATATTATTTGTATATGATGTATTGTTGTGGGGTTATGTCTTTCACTTAAGTAAGAATAGTTTTTGAAAAATCCCTGTTTTACGTTTTTCAAGGGAGCAACAAAAAAGTGTAAAACTGAGGAAAACTCTAAAAGAGGAAATTTAAAATGTATGGAAAAATAAAAATTACATAAAAATATAATTATTGTACTAGACTATATTAAATTTTAGTTAAAAATAAAATTTTGTTAAAAAAAATAAATTATTTCAACAGAGAGGGAAAACGTTTTTGAGAAGATAATATGGAAGTCTAGGCATTTACATTTCTTATGACCTGTCATTGGCTGGTTTAAGTGGCCACTTTACACACTGTGTAACATTCACCATTCTGCCCATGTTTGAACATCCACATTTCCTCAACTCTTCCATCTGTTGACTTTTGTGGAGTAAAGGAGCTGAAACCTTTATTATGTTGGTGAGATTCATCCGGCTGAACCAAGGTCATAAGGTCATAAGCCCTGTAAATGCCTAGACTTTCATATTCTCTTCTCAAAAACGTTTTCCCTCTCTGTTGAAATAAATTTAAATATGAACAACTCCCTAGGGAGAAAATCCAGCCAGTCTGCAAGCATTTGGACATACTCAAACATTGTTAAAAAAAACATGTTTAAATAATATTATGCTGGTACTCAACCTTAAAAAGACTAAAATAAAATGCATGCAACGATTTTTTCCCTAAATATTCGGAAATTTTATTTATATGGTATTACTTTTTTTAGTATGGCACCACAAAATTTTAACTGTCATTTACATCGCGGCAAAACTATCTTCCGTTCAGATGTTTATAAATTCAAATAATATTTCTTTTACCAAATTTTTGAATTTTCTGCATAGTAATTTATTGATGTAAAGAATTTATTCTTCGTAAACATGCATCAAGTGCATGTCACTATTCAGTAAATGCCAAAATTAGACACTTAAACAAAATGGTCAATTACACTGCACCTACTTTGAATTTAGTTTGAGACAATAATTTACACATTTTTTTTTTTTTATTTCGCGGCTCATTTTTCGACAGATCGCATGAGTTTTGAAAATTTTCATGTCTTATTTTTTAGTAAATGATTATCTTCAACGCACTATAATAGGCTTGTTTTTGCGTTTTTATATCAATTTTCGGAAACAGAGTCTCATGTTTGCATGAATAAAATTATAAAATTGATTTTATCGGTACATGATCAATGATCAATAATTTCCCATCACCAGTGACATCAGTTTGACAGCTGTCATTTTAATCAAGCTAAATTTGAAGGACTATAATGTTCCACTTACCAGCAATTCTTCTTTAGCGACGACGAGAATGTCTTCGATGGGGATATGGAATATTTAGTGTTTCCACAAGTAATGGCATCTTTGGCAAGGGAGTCAAAGTATGTGTTTATCTATGTATACATTTCTGTGTGTGTATACTTGTATATTATTATAGTACTGTAACTGAAACGTAATACAAAAATAATGTAAATGAATTCCTCGACACGGGCTGTGCCCAGTGAAGTGTTCATATATAAAAGAAAAAATAAAGTTTTATGTGAAATAAACAAGTACATAAATAAGTGGGTCCAGTTTATAAAAATGGTTAATCATAATGAAATAATTACAGAAAGATGGCGCTGTTAGTTTACGAAGATGGCTCCGTCAGAGTTGCAGTATCTACGGCAAACCTTTACATGGACGATTGGGAGAACAGAACGCAAGGGTAACTCTTATTTTTACGCTTCAACGTTCGAATGTAATGCAAAGGATTTAAAATGGATGCAAGATAACGACATCATTATTATTTTTAACTATAACTTCATTTGTGACATTAAGAGTTATTTTTTTCAAGAAGATATAGATTAAATTAGCATTTATAAATAAATTTGTTTTTAAAATAAATGTGTTTAGAGTGTTTATAATCATTCTGTAAAACAAAGTACATTATGTAAGTCAACTTTGCTTGAGGTTGATTTGAAATTAATGATTTTTATAATTTAAACTAATCAAATAGGACAAACGAAACCAACAAAGCAAGCACAATAAACTAATCCAACAGATAAACAAAACAACTAAAGGAACAAAACAAATGAAGAGTAAAAAAAAATAACACACAAACAAATGAACAGTAGAAACAAAAAACAAATGACAAACAAACAAATAACACACAAACAAATGAACAGTAGAAACAAAAAACAAATGACGAACAAACAAATGAACAGTTAAAACAAATAACAAACAAACAAATGAACATTAGAAACAAATGAATAAAATATAATAAAAAATTAAAAAAAGACAAACAAATGAATAGTAGAAACAAACAAACAAATAAATAAAAGAAACCAATAAATTAAACATATAAACAACATCAATAAATTAACAAAACTAACAAACTAAAAAAAAACTATAAAATGAAAAAAAAAACAGATAAGTGATATTTGTCAATTTTTTTTATTTTTCGATATGTTATATAACTCTGTGCTTCTCCAAAAAAAGAGCAAGCTGAGAAGGACTTACTTTTATATTGAACATTCTAGGTTATGGCTTAGCCCAAGCTGCCCCAAGCTGTCAGACCAATCGGACCTTCAGAAGGGAGAGTCTCCCACCGGGTTCAAGCGTTCCCTCATCAGTTACTTGAGCTCCTACTCCATGGCTTGCCTGTCTCCCTATATAGAGCATGCGAGGCAGGCCGACTTCTCAGCTATCAAGTAAGTAAAACATTATCCTCAGCAAAGAACAGAAACCATATCTATCTTAATATCTATTTCTACCTGCCCCTCTACCCCGGTGAATCCAGGGTCGTGCCTTCTTGTACGAAAGCGGCAGAATCTTCTGTGCTAGGTTTCCACTACCTCCTTCTAAATGTTAGACCACCATTTTGCTGGGGGTCTGCCCCCACCTCTTCATTCAGATGGAATGTTGAGCGCTCTTCTTACTGAACAGTTCTCATCTCTACGCATGACGCGATCATACCGTCTCACCCTGCTTCTTTTCAGCTTTTCAGCTATCGGTGCCACTTTGAATGACCCTTTGTTATACTCATTGCAGAACGAAATCATGTTTAAATTTAAAAAATTCTTTTAGCGTAAATCTCTTAAAAAGGACATCGTGGATTTTGCATTAAAGTGAGTTGGGCTTTAGTGGTTTTTTGACTAGTTTCATCGGTTAATTTCATGGGCAATAAGTTTTTCTGGGTTATTATGCGGTGTGTCATTCGTTCACAGCGATCCATGCTCGGTTTAAGCCTAAGAGACAGAATATGAAATGAGGAAATTAGGAACAGAACCAGAATAGCGGATCGCGTCACAAGACTAAAGTGGCAATGGGCAGGACATTGCGAGACAAGACCCCGCAAGATGGACCCCTAAAATTTTAAGATGGAGACCTTGGGAGTATAAGAGAATAAGAGGGGCGTCGGAAGAGCTTAAAAAAAGATGGTCCGACAACATAGCCACTGTGGGGGGTAAAAACTGATCTTTCAGCTTTATTCGGCGGAATTAAGAAACGCGGAATCGACGTTTAAGGAAGCGAAAGTGCTGGCTAACGGTACAGCCTCGTGAAGGCTGAAGGGTGATGTCCACATAAAGAAGAAAATAAGAACACCTACAGCTTCCCCTCTAGATGGGCCTGTGCTCCGTCAATTTATTGATCGTTAATTATTAATTTTTACTATTGTAATGGATAACTTATATAGCATATTACATAATTCCTTAAGCGTGCTTTACGAAAGTGATTATATGCACTACTGAATTTAATTTGACTTAAAATTTAAGGAATAATTTTTAGAAAAACAAATTATTTTGTCATCACACGCTGAGAATTTATTCAAATCAAAATTTTGTAAAACCATAAATAAACGTATACAACATAAATGATTGATGTGTAAAGTTTATGATATAAGTTTGTATGTATATCTACGAGCATACCTACTAAAAATATGAACATGATTATTTTTGTCAGCATCCCAACTGATAAAAGTCACCGCACGCGCCCGATGGTCAGCACAATCACCTTTTTCTAATTTCCCAGTATGACAGTGGAGAAATACAGTGTTAGTTCCAAATTGAGACCGCGGCCCGCACGCTCCAGATCACGCCGTCTCTTTGACTAAAGCTCACGTGTGTTTGTGTCGCTTCCAGCGTGTTTCTGGTGGCCTCGGTTCCGGGGGGGCATACCGACTCCCAGTGGGGGCTGGCCCGTGTGGGCAGCCTGCTGGGCAAGTACTGCGAGCTGCCCGCCGGTGAAGAGGGCGCCTGGGACCTCGTCATCCAGGCCTCCAGCATAGGAAGCTATGGAAAGGAACCCAAGGTAACAGTATTTCAAAAAAGTGTGTCTAAATGTTTCTAGGTAGGCTGGAATTTACTCCCTAGGGTATAATTAAGATGTTAATTACCGGGCCGGCCATTGTTCAAATATCGAATGACACTTGTAAGAATTTAATTTATTTTGTCCCCTATTTCCAAATAGAAATCTGATTTATCAAGTATTTTTTACTTTGTTTATGGGAAAGGTTTACTTTTACTCCAAAAGATGGTAGCAATGTATAATTTTGTCTTAAAAAATAAGAAAATTACCTCGTTTTTGATACAATTTACACAATAAGGTTTTAATAATTTTATTATTAAATTGAGTATGACGCAGCGATATATTTATTAAATTCGAATAATATACTTAATTCCATAGGCCTCGGTATAACGAAAACCATCCCCGAAGGTAACAAATAAAGTCTTTATTGAGGAGTTGGTATTTCGTGTTACATTATACCGAGATTTCCATTCTGGCTAGTTATTTTAGAGGTTATGGTACGTCCGTAACATTTACAATATTGACTGTCTTCGATGCAGCTGTGGCTGACGGGAGACTTCCAGAGCCGCATGTGTCGCAGCAGCACGGCGGCGCCGCTGCAGGCGCGCCGGCCGGCCCTGCGCTTCATCTACCCCTCCCTGAAGGCCGTCAAGCACTCCCACGACAACTTGCTGGGCGGCGGCTGCCTGCCGTACTCCAACAGCGTTCACGTGAAGCAGACTTGGCTCAATGGATTCCTCCAGTAAGACTATTCCAAATACGTTTATTCTTTTGCAATTTTGTATTTCACTTGATTGAAAATAATGTTCCCTCACTGGGGTGTCCCGTGCCGAGGAAAACATTTTACAATAAGTACAATGAAACATGCCTTAAATTAGTGATTTAACATAGTTAACACAATAAGAAAATAAACACTTAATTAATCTAATTAACCAAATAATCATCTTAAACATAATAAGCAATACAAACTAAAATAATCATAAAAAACATAACAAATTCATATAGACTTGTAGACATAATTTCATAATCAGGAAACAAATTTTTACCTATTTTCCTTGATCTACTCATCGATCCGCGCGCAACCCACCTCCACTATCCATTTCTTAATTGCAATTTTATATTGTCAATACTTACTGATTGTCCTTATGGACAATGGAGGTAGATTGTACACTTTAACCGAGTAGTAGTGAGTTGTTTTTGCAGCATCAGGGTGGAGTATCCAGTAACTGGTATTTGCGTACTGAGTTTTGGAAAGTAGAGAATAATGTTTGTGCGCGTACAGTAACAGAGCTTTTACATAAAGTTGTAGTTTTACACAGATGTAACATTAAGATTTACGAATATACCGAGGGAGCCAGTTCTGATTGGGACTCGTAAGATAATTTTTATTCAATCTTTTTCTGCAATGATTATTTGTTTGATCAATGTAGTGAGTTATTTACAACTCGTTGAAAATGGCCCTCAAAATGAAATATTTGGGTAAATCATAAAAACGCACATATTTTTTTTCCTTTAAAAAAAAAAAAAATTTGCACATCCCCATCCAATTATTCCATTTTACAAAACTGATTGACTAATTGCGCAATATAATTTTAAATGTTATGTATTTTGTTTTTGAGTGATTTAGTGTTAGATAATTTGAGTCTAACCATTTTTTACTAAGTTCGTCATTTTCAGCTTTTTCAATTACAATATCCCATGAGCTTCCTTGAAAATTGTAAAAGAATACATTTATTATTTTACAATGTTGTATTTTACTTGAGACAAAATAATGTCCCGTGCCGAGGAAAACATTTTGAAACATTCCCCAAATTACATATGAAATAAAATTTTGATCATAGCATTTATTAACCAACCAACTATTTACAGAAATAAATTGCGCAAATGACTTACTTCACCTTCAAGGGAATATCCATATACTTCTTAAGTGGTACGAGTCCAACCATTTGTTTTTAAATGCAAACTAATGTTTTTACATTCAATTCAATTAATTTATTTAAAATAATACATATATTACAAAGTAAAGTTTAAGACTTACATATTATAAAAAGACAAAAAATACATAAATAGACTCTTGTCAAAATAGTAGGAGAATCCTGCTTCGGAAAACCCCTTCGGATACATGGAACAGATCAACATCTAGAGCGATGTTGTTCAGCGTAGAGGTAGCCTTTCCAACAGGCAGGGTGCTCCTGCATATCGGAATATGAAGCAATCTTTACTGACATACAAACCAATGCTCATCATAATCTCAGAATTAACGTCGACAGTGAGTGGAATGCTCGGCACTCAGGGCGTCAGCACGCCATGCCGCACATCAAGAGTTACCTGCGCCTGTCGCCCGACGGCGCCATGGCCGCCTACTTCCTGCTGACGTCGGCCAACGTGTCCAAGTCCGCCTGGGGCGTCTTCAACAAGGGCAACGGAGCCCTGCGAATCAACTCCTACGAGGTGGGAGTGCTCTTCATTCCAACTTTTGTGGTGAGTTCATACATTACATTCGTCTTCTTCTCCCTCTACTTCTGTTTTATCTTTATGTTCTTCTTTTTTTTATATCCTCTTCATTATCTTCTTTTTCTTCTTCTTCATCTTCTTTTTCTTCTTCGTAATCGTTTTTTTCTTCTTCTCCTTCATCATCTTCTTTTTCTTCCCCTTCATTTTCTTCATCTTCTTTTTCTTCTTCTTCTTCTTCTTCATCTTCTTTTTCTTCTTCTTCGTAATCGTTTTTTTCTTCTTCTCCTTCATCATCTTCTTTTTCTTCCCCTTCATTTTCTTCTTCTTCTTCTTTATCTTCTTTTTCTTCTTTTTCTTTTTCTTCTTCTTCTTTTTCCTTTTCTGATATAGAAATAAAAGACGAGTTGGTACTTGGCGTAAGCAAAGGTCCTTGGCGTATATATTGTGCTATATTTAGTTATAAAGGTGCTAAACTTGCTTTGTTTCTTTGTTGTTCTCTGTATGTGTTATTTTCTAAATGATAATATTATTTATGTCCCGAATCGATTTGTTGTAACTCCTGGGAATGTAATTCAACGTATTATACTTGTAAAATACTTTGTGTTATATGATTTATAAATAAAAAAAACATTTCCTCAACTCTTCCACCTGTTGATTTTTGTGATGTAAAAAAGCTTAAACCTTTATCATGCGGGTGAGATTCAGCCGGCTGAACCAATTCATGAGAAAAAATATATAATGTGTAAAGTGGCCACTTAAACCAGCCAATGACAGGTCATAAGCCCTCTAAATGCCTAGACTCCTATATTCCTTTCTTAAAAATGTTTTCCCTCTCTGTAGCAACAAATTTAAAGTAATATATAACTGTGAAATTTCATTGAAATTTTATGAAATTTATTAATATTTATTTTATTTTTTTTATTTATATATACCCCCAATGGGCATTTTTATGGACACATTTATACATATAAAATTATTACAAAAATGTAGAAAGACTCTATGGTATATAGAAGACTTTGTGGGAGTGGAAGTGGGAGAGAGGCGTTTATAATTGAATTATATTCAGTGATCGTTTGAAAAAAGACAACTTGTTATCAAAGAAATCAAGACTGGTATGTTTGTTGGCAGACCTGAGAATTCTGGGCTTAGGCGAATGAAAACCATAGTTAGTTCTATGGTTATCGGTATGATAGAGTAAGTTTTGTCTGAGGTTTCTAGTTGGGATATTTAATTTTACTGAGCTCAGTAGTTTAGGCGCATCAAAGAGTGAGTTGAGAATTTTAAGTAGGACTAGAAGGTCGGATTTATTTCGACAGTCTTAAAGAGAAGATATATTGAAGGTAGTTTCTAACTCTTTATACGTGTATAGGTCTCTGGAAAAGCCCAACCTCCAGCCTATCTTTCTCAAAAATCGATGTTGAACTGATTCAATATTCTTAATGTGAACATCACAATATGGAGACCAAATAACAGAGGAATACTCAAGGTGCGGGGGAACTAGGGAACAGAAGAGTTTTAAGGGTATTGATATTTTGAAGTCAGCTGTGCTTCCGTTAATAAATCCAAAAAGTTTTAAGGATTTATTGATAACTTGTTCACCCTATCATGAAATTCATTCTCATGCAATAGCAAGGGTAAAAACTTTCAATAGAAAGGGTACAATATAAATTCTTGCGCTTTATAAACTACAAATTAAAAATACCCGTTGAAGCCTTAAATTATTATTTTCTTAGAAGTTAAATGAGATTACCTGAATTGTCAGACCGAAGAGTTATAGCTGATTTGTTATTCCTATTTAAAATAATGAAATCAATAATTGACAGCCCTGCTTTACTGAAATTCGAATACCCGGTAGGTGCACTAGAAGTACAGAATCATTTTACTGTAACAATTCTCGTACCAACTTCGAAATGCATTCACCTATATCCAGAATACATAGGTATGGAAATAAGTTAAAAAATATGTTTGATATTTTCAATACTTACTCTGTTAATACATTAAAGTGTAATATCACTCGTTATTTTTTGGAAAAGGAATGAATTTATTTAAAAATACATTATTAAATTTAACTTTGTTTTCTTGGGTACTTATTTTTGCTTATTGCTTTATATATAAATTATACATTTGTGGATTTATTGCCAAATTCCAACTGATAAAATAAAGGTGTTATTTAGATTATTTAAGCTTTCATATTTATACACGACACCTCGCCGTGCATACAGTTGAACTGTAGATAGGAGGTGGCTTGGAGCTGCTATTTGACCGGCTATCGGGTGATAGCTTTCTTCAGGCTTCAGTTTTCTTCTTCAGAAGGGCAGGCGGCGACATCAGAGGCGGAGAGGGCGTAGATATAATAAAAACGCAGTCTTGGTTATACACTATACACACTTTATTCAATAAAAATACAGAGGTTCTATCAAGTAATTTGTACCGTGCCGCAGTCGGGCACGGTACGAGACAGCATACATAAGCCGCAAGGGAGAGCGAGAAGGGGTCGGACTTTCCCGGCTTACGCCGTAGCACGCTCTCCTATTGGCTGGACAATTTCAGATATTGTTTTTACACGTATGCTTATAAGATAAAATAACTCCCTCGAGATGAGTTTTACATGTAAAGGGAGTATGTAGGCCTCTTCCCCGTATCTTATTTAATGTAGAAATGATACAGGGAAAGGTCCTACATACTGAGAAAAAGGGTGACATGAGTTTTAGAGGATTTGACAGGGTCTGATTCCCCGCAATCTGATACAAATATGTGGCTAGGGTCTCGATATCCTAACTTCTGCCCCTGCGAGTGACATAATTAACCGTCTTTATTTTAGGGGCAGCTAGTTAGATTACAAATCGAGACTCCTAGCCGAAAATAAACATAAAAACATGATATACAAATATTAACCTAAAAACACTGGCACCGCACACTCTCGTCCGAGCGCCATTCGTCGCCCTAGCGGCCACTCGGGAAGCTTCAGTCGTGGCCGGGGGTTCGACCGTCTCTCCGCGGTCATTCCGTCCATTTTCCCCGTGCAGCTACCATCTCCGCCTGGGCGCCCGCAAAAGGGCCGCTCGGCTTGGTGTCGGTGCCTAACGTTTGGCGCTCGTTCGCCGCGTCACAGGCCGTGTTGTACGTTGTATTATCGCACGCGCGGCGATGTCCGATACACTCCCCCCGGTGTCGCGCAGTCGGCACCTGCTGGTCCCGCATCGGGCCTCGCCGCCGCGTGGCGCTGTCTTCCGGGCGCTGTCATCAGTGGGGCGTAGCAGGACCGCGATCTTGACCGTGGGTCTTGTGTACTCGCCCGTGGAGGTCCGCACCCTGACGGCTCGCACCTGGCCGTCCTTCCCGGGCATGGTTCCCGTGACGACTCCCCGTGGCCATTGGTTCCGTGGCATCGCGGGATCGGTGATCACTACCACGTCTCCAACTTGCAGGGGAGTGGCCGCGATGCGCCATTTCTGACGTCCGCCCAGGCCTGGCAGGTACTCGCGCATCCATCGGCGCCAGAAAGCATCCGCCATCTTCTGGGCTATGCGCCATTGTTTGCGCAAACACACGTTCTCCGGCGCTTCGCTGTAATCCGCGAGGCAAGGCATGCCCCCGGATGACCCAATTAAAAAGTGATTCGGAGTTAAAGGAGCTCCGTCACGAGGGTCTACTGTCACGTGCGTCAGCGGACGGCTGTTGACCGAGAATTCAGCCTCGGCTAGCGCCGTCCGTAACGTCTCTTCTCTAGGCGCTTGCTCTCTCAGTATAGCAAACAGCGCCCTCTTAATGGAACGAACTAATCGTTCCCATGCCCCTCCCATGTGCGGGGATGAAGGAGGGATAAACTTCCACTCAATCTTCATAGTGCTCATTTCATCTAGCACTTTCTTGTCCTCGGCTACGTCTCGGAAGGCAGCGGCCATCTCTTTATCGGCCCCGCGAAAATTTGTCCCGTTGTCAGAGTACAAGACAGACGGGTGTCCTCTTCTGGCGGCCATCCGCCGGATGGCTTGGATCGTCGAGTCGGTGCTCAGTGACGTCACCAACTCAATGTGTACGGCCCTGGTTGTGAGACACGTAAACAAGGCCCCGTACCTCTTCTCTTTGCGCCGTCCCATGGTCACGTGTAGCGGTCCAAACAGATCCACTCCGCAATGCGTGAAGGCGCGCATGTGATGTGCCAATCTCGCCGGCGGAAGACGTCCCATCAAAGGCGGTTGCGGTCGCGCACGATCGTTCTTACACTTCTGGCAGTTAGCTACAATCCATCGAAGCTTTGTGCGTATTCTCATCACGTAGAAATCTTGACGCACATCTGCCATAGTCCTCTCAGTGCTTCCGTGATAGCACATCTCATGCCGGTGTCTCAGCATCAGTTGTACGTACAGCTGCGCGGCGTCTAATATTATCGGGAATCCAATATTTTCCCGTACGCCGCTGGCCGCGTATAACCGCGTTCCCATCCTCACCAGTCCGGTGTCGTCTAGCCGGGGCGTGAGGGCATGCAGGCGGCTGCCTCTGGGTAGCGACTCCCCCCGCTTTAGGGCTGTTATGTCGCTGCCAAAGGCGTCGTTTTGCGTTCGCCTGATCCACAATCGCTCAGCGGCTATACACTCCTTTGCGGTTAGGTATTTTCCCACGCATTCTGGGGCGGCACGGCGGCATCGATTCACAAACCGCAGGCACCATGCCGTGGCACGTATAAGCCGTCTCCACGAGCTAAACCGTGCGGCGTCTGGCAGCGCCGCTTGTAACGCGGTGACTATGCGTTCGGCGCGCTTTGCTTCCATGACGGCGATGTCGGGCTGCAGGCCGCGTCCCTTGTGATGCGGCCATTCGCCCTCCTCCCCAGTCAGGAAGGCCGGTCCCCCGAACCAGGCTCCCTGAGGTGTAAGATCAGGCGCGTTGAGGTCCCTGGTGGCAGCATCCGCGGGATTCATCTTAGTCGGAACCCACCGCCACTCTTTCGGGTGAGATAACTCATCTATCTCCCCGAGGCGATGGGCCACGAACGGCGAGAACGCACGGCTGTCGTTTCGTACCCAGCACAGTACTGTCGCCGAGTCCGTCCAATAGACTGTCCTCCCCACAGTGACGTCACTCTCCCGCTTGATGGTGTCTGCCAGTCTCACGGCCATTAGCGCCGCTTGCAGCTCCAGTCGAGGTATTGATAGAGCTCGCAAGGGGCTAACTTTAACTTTACTGCCCACGAACCGTACATGTCTATTACGGTCCGTCTTTTCCACAAAATACGCTACTGCGCACCCCGCCAGTTCGGAGGCATCGCAGAATACGTGTAGTTCCACCCGACTGGTGCGATTTTCTATACACCGCCGGGGTATAGAGCTCTCTA